>NC_056730.1:382237891-382580391 GCF_019279795.1 Protopterus annectens
ATGTCCTCTCTCACCACATCCATAAACCTTATCTTAGGCCTTCCTCTTTTCCTGTTACCTGGTAGCTTCATCCTTAGCATCTTTTTCCCAATATACTCAGCATCCTCCTTCCTCAGCACATGTCCAAACGAATGTAATCGAGCCTCTCTGGCTTTGTGTCCAAACATTCCAACCTGGGCTGACCCTCTAATATACTTATTCCTAATCCTGTCCACCCTCGTCACACCCAGTGCAAATCTTAACATCTTTAATTCTGCCACATCCAGCTCAAACTCCTGCCCTTTTGTTAATGCCACTGTCTCCAACCCATATAACATAGCTGGCCTCATTACCCTCTTGTAGACCTTCCCTTTCACTCTTACAGGTACTGCCTGTCACAAATCACTCCTGACACACTTCTCCACCCACTCCATCCTGCCTGTACTCTCTTCTTCACCTCTCTTCCACACTCACTGTTACTCTGAACTATTGACCCCAAGTATTTAAACTTATCCACCTTCGCCACCTCTACTCCTTGCATCCTCACCATTCCTCTAGCCTCCCTCTCATTCACACACATATATTCTGTCTTAGTCCTGCTGACCTTCATTCTCTTCCTCTAGAGCATATCTCTATCTCTCCAGGGTCTCCTCCACCTGTTGATATATATATATATATATATATATATATATATATATATATATATATATATATATACATTATTGCATACGTTTATCTGTACCTCCATAGATGTGTAGCTTTTTTTAACCTAGCTATATATCTACATATATATGTAGACCTGTATATATCGACATGTCTCTATGTATCTCTCTCTCTCTCTCTCTCTCTCTATATATATATATATATATATATATATATATATATATATATATATAGATATATATATATATATATATATATATATATATATATATATATATATATATATATATATATATATATATATATATATATATATATATATATATATATATATATATATATATATATATGAGCATACACCTTTAATTGGATACATGGCGGGTTGTCCTATTTCAACACGTGCCTCCCTTTTGTGTTTTAACCTGTCTGCATACACAACTGGGATAAGTACATCCCAGGTAGCTTAGTGTTAGGTTACTCTGAGGATGGAGTACATGGGTGCGGGTTCTACTCCTAGAAGGTGTCATTATTTTACCTCTCAGAGTAAGCACTGGTAGGGAAAGTGTGAATAACGCACATTTATGTGGTTGTGAGAAGGTTTATCCATGGTCTGCGTGATGTTAAGCAAAGGTCAAATGTGTGAAACGCTCCTCCATTTACTGTGTTTCAGTGCCGCTTACCATCGTGCAAACACGTGGAAACCTGCTTACAACTGCTTAAGAGAGCTTTAATCCACCTGCATCCAAAAGCTCTTATTCTGGCCCTCAAAATGACCTAACAGCCCTTGCAGGTCTTGAACCTGGGACCATGAACACCACAGTCACTGACTTTACCACTAAGGCATTTGAGATATGTACGAATGTTATGGTGTTTCGAATATACATTGTCACATTTGTTTTCAGTAGTGAGGAATGTCTGTAGTACAGTCAGTTGGTGTACATATGTCTGATACATGTTAATGTTCATATGTTTGTGAAAGTAGGTGTTGCAATATGACATGACAGGGTGTATTATGAATGAGAAAGTTTCTTCTTTGTGTCCTTTTTATATTGTCCCCATACTCCATGTACGCTCCTCCAGTTCACTTATTGGACATCCGACCCATGCCCTCCTTGATGCATGATTGAATTACCCATCATTCCTCCCCCACCCCAATCTTCACATACACAACAACTACCCCTTCTTTGGTGAATTAGGTTAATATTAATTGTTATAATACCAGAACTGCATGTGTTTTGTGTACACTCCAATTCCTTTGGAGTGCTTCTTATCACGAAGTGTGTTCACAGATGTTTATATATATGGCTATTGATGTAACTGTATAATATATATATATATATATATATATATATATATATATATATATATATATATATATATATATATATATATATATATATATATATATATATATATATATATATATATATATATATATATATATATATATATATATATATATATATATCTATATGCAGACATCACTGATATATATATATATATATATATATATATATATATATATATATATATATATTTCATATTAGTTTGTAACAGTAATACATACGTAGACTGGAATGTGTTGGTTCACAAATTACAGTACATTACAACGTACTGTACATATGTACACAAAGTGACTGTCCCATTTGTGATCATTACAGTGAAATGCATATGGTATAAGGTGTAGTCTCAAGACCATGAAACATGTGTATACCTCGGATGGCTTAGTGGTAAATCCCATGACTATAGTGTGCATGGTCCAGGGTTCGACACCTGTGATGCTTTAGAAATGTTTTTTACTGCAGAATAAGGCTCATTTAAGCAGTTGTAAGCATGTTTAAAAGTGTTTGTGTGACATTATAGCAGTGGTTAAACACAGTTAAACAAACTTTGTAACGTATAACCTGTGAGCGCAAACACGGCCACATCCGCTAACTACTCCGGATATATACATGTCAGTGACGTAACATCTCACTATGTGCTGACATAACATTACATTCTCTGTTGACTGTACTCTCCAGCACACATGGGTTTATATTGGTGTTTTGAATGTTTATTATACAAATGATTACTACCTATATATGCAAGATGTGGTTAAGATATACTTTTGCACATGATAAATATCCCTGCCTTTATCGGGATTGTAACCTCAAATGCACAGATACTATGTGGATGCTGTAACCATTACACTGTTAACATTAATGTTGCTTCCGCCTATTTCCTATTTAGATGATTTCTATGTGTAAGCTAGGCTAAGCAGAGGGCAGAGGCCCCCAAACTCACTGAGCTTCACGTACTCTTGAAATAACAACATATAACAAATGTACTGTGTAAGACAATACATTACATTCCTAACTACATTAGGCATAGCCCTTCACTGACACACTTCAAGGGAAACCTTGTTGTGTGAATGGGTAACAGACTATATACCCCTGGGATCATGTGTCCCAGAACCATACAGCCAGGGGGTGGGGAGCCTGTCCAGTTTGATAGCTGCAAGACCTGTTGGGGGAATTCAGTGGTGTTGAATTGCCACATTAACATGCCCTCTTTAGATCACTAAGTGCCCCTATCACCCTCCACAACCCCAGTCTTCTTCAGAAATCTTAAAATGTAACAAAACCAAAGCAGTTTATATTGCAGTACAAATTCAAAACATCCAATAAAACATTTCATAAAACATGTGATGTCTAACCCAAACTCATGGCCCCTCCCCTGTTTTAAAACTCACTCAATATACAATATCCGCTAATTAATCCAAGCTTCACAGTGATCCTCTAGTTGGATGCTTAAAGGCTTACAGACTATTTCACTTAACTTCAATGAACCTGACAATTCTATCCAGTGAAAGGACAGCCCAATCTCCTTCATAATGTTGCTTACAGGAGCAGGGCATACCCGTTGGTAAAGGGAATCACCAAAAAATTCTTAAAAATAGAACATACAAATGGTTCGGTCCTAAACTCAGCCATATATACCTAGAACCAATGCATCACTACTCTTTCAAATAACAAACACTCATCCCTTACATCAAAAAACGCCAAAGCATACAACAGACTGCCATAATTACTATCAATTATTTGCAGAGAAAAAATGCATCACTCGACACCACTCCACGAGACACCTTGTGAAAGTAAAAGGTATCTCTGGCTCCCTTGAACATTTAGCATTTCAATAGGTAAAAACTCACTATTTTCGGCGAGCAATCCACTACATGTAGATGGCGTACATGTATTCATTAAAAACAACAACATATTCCCACTCAGACTAAAACCAGTCAGTTCGAGAAAAAAATAAAATAAAATAAAACAAAATAAACAACTCTACTTGCAACGCTCCATACGGTGAACACGCCGGAAGCCCCAGTATTCCTTTTCATTTGTAGCTGTACTGAAGCTGAACTGTTTGAAGTTGTTTCTTGTCCATGCTCAATCAGTCTAGAGGTGGTTTGTGAGGGGCTGTTGCACATTGTTCAGTGTTGTCGGCAATCATTTGCATATTTTCATTTTTTAGAGGTGACAGATGCTGTATTGCATGGAGAATTGACTTTTGGTGTAGGGGAGCTTTTGATGCGCTGCGCGCTGTATTTGGAGCATGGTGGTTTGATCGGACCGATGTTTTGCTCAAAGCTTTCAATGAGATGTCACATCCAGGTTTGAAGCGCTACCTTAGTGAATGTCTATATGCAGAGAGTGACGCAATATTACGCATGGAAGCCAATTGAACTTGGGGCTTCCGGCGTGTTCACCGTAGGGAGCGTTGCAAGTAGAGTTGTTTATTTTGTTTTATTTTATTTTATTTTTTTCTCGAACTGACTGGTTTTAGTCTGAGTGGGAATATGTCGTTGCTTTTAATAAGTACATGCACGCCATCTACATGTAGTGGATTGCTCGCCATCGACAATAGTGAGTTTTTACCTATTGAAATGCTAAATGTTTAAGGGAACCAGAGATACTTTTTATCTTTACAAGGTGCCTCGTGGAGTGGTGTCGAGTGATGCATTTTTTCTCTGCAAATAATTGACAGTAATTATGGTAGTCTGTTGTATGCTTTGGCGTTTTTGATGTAAGGGATGAGTCTTTGTTATATGAAAGAGCTGTGATGCATTGGTTCTGAGTGTCTGTGGTTGAGTTTAGGACCGAACCAGTTGTATGTTATATTTTTAAAGAATTTTTTGGTGATTTCCTCTACTAACGGGTATGCCCTGATCCTGTAAGCAACATTGTGAAGGAGATTGGGCTGTCCTTTGACTGGATATAATTGTCAGGTTTATTGAAATAAAGTGAAATAGTCTGTAAGCCTTTAAGTATTTAACTAGAGGACTATTGTGAAGCTTGGATTAATTAGCGGATATTGCATATTGAGTGAGTTTTAAAACAGGGGAGGGGCTATGAGTTTGGGTTAGGCATCACATGTTTTATGTGAAATGTTTTTATTGGATGTTTTTGAATTTGTACTGCAATATAAACTGCTTTGGTTTTGTTACATTTTAAGATTTCTGAAGAAGCGGTGGGACTCACCGCGAAAGCGCTCATTCTTTATTAAACAATAGTATTTATTCATGACAACTCTTGCATTCAGACTTGGTTTGTCTGCCACGCCTGCTTTTGGATTTATTGGTACTACTACATACAGGAGCAGTGTTTCATTCATTGTTATAACTCGTTTGGCTTGTGAGTTGGAGTATCAAGCTACACAATCCTAAGGCTCTTCTGGAACTGTGAATTGGCTGTTTATACCGCTTTGCACCTTATTTGTAAGTTTGTGTGACATTTTGCATCTTCTGCTATTTGCTAACAGCAGATACTGCTCCTTCCACATTTGGGTTTACTGTTTTATTTACATTGAGTCTTTGTTTTGGGTGTTCCTCGATATATATATATATATATATATATATATATATATATATATATATATATATATTTCGTATTAGTTTGTAACAGTAATACATACGTAGACTGGAATGTGTTGGTTCACAAATTATAGTACATTACAATGTACTGTACATATGTACACAAAGTGACTGTCCCATTTGTGATCATTACAGTGAAATGCATATGGTATAAGGTGTAGTCTCAAGACCATGAAACATGTGTATACCTCGGATGGCTTAGTGGTAAATCCCATGACTATAGTGTGCATGGTCCGGGGTTCAACACCTGTGATGCTTTACAAATGTTTTTTACTGCAGAATAAGGCTCATTTAAGCAGTTGTAAGCATGTTTAACAGTGTTTGTGTGACATTATAGCAATGGTTAAACACAGTTAAACAAACTTTGTAACGTATAACCTGTGAGCGCAAACACGGCCACATCCGCTAACTACTCCGGATATATACATGTCAGTGATGTAACATCTCACTATGTGCTGACATAACATTACATTCTCTGTTGATTGTACTCTCCAGTACACATGGGTTTATATTGGTGTTTCGAATGTTTATTATACAAACGATTACTACCTATATATGCAAGCTGTGGTTAAGATATACTTTTGCACATGATAAATATCCCTGCCTTTATCGGGATTGTAACCTCGAATGCACAGATACTATGTGGATGCTGTAACCATTACACTGTTAACATTAACGTTGCTTCCGCCTATTTCCTAGTTAGATGATTTCTATGTGTAAGCTAGGCTAAGCAAAGGGCAGAGGCCCCCAAACTCACTGAGCTTCACGTACTCTTGAAATAACAACATATAACAAATGTACTGTGTAAGACAATACATTACATTCCTAACTACATTAGGCATAGCCCCTCACTGACACACTTCAAGAGAAACCTTGTTGTGTGAATGGGTAACAGACTATATACCCCTGGGATCATGTGTCCCAGAACCATACAGCCAGGGGGTGGGGAGCCTGTCCAGTTTGATAGCTGCAAGACCTGTTGGGGGAATTCAGTGGTGTTGAATTGCCACATTAACATGCCCTCTTTAGATCACTAAGTGCCCCTATCACCCTCCACAACCCCAGTCTTCAACAGCTTCCAGCAACTCTGTCTGGAATTGCTTCACTGACTATTCTTGACAGAGGCTCAGTTACTTCATCAATGGTGCAGGGAAGGCCAACACACTGTAGCTATGCTTCTAATTGCCCTCGGGCAGATAGGTAGTAGGCTATCTATGAGCCTCTAATGTGCAGGCCATCACAGCCATAATATGTGAATAAACAGACCTTCAGATTACAATATACAGTGAGAAATCACCATGTAGTCAGGAAACAGTTGAGTACAGCAAGAACATACAGAACACTGATACTTAGTCACTCCAAAAGCCTATATTGGAAGCTTGAAGACTTGTATAAGTTTAAGGCTTTCTATTGCTTACCAATAGGTTACCTACAGGGTAGAGGAAAAACAAGCACAGATGGGGAACATGTATGCAATGATACCATACCAGCCTATGTGTCAGCCTTAGGCTTTGGAATACTGGCCAAGGCTATTGGCACCCCTATGGTGCCTTATTTAGGGGAGTCTCAAAGGTGAATACCAGCTCCGTAAACAGCACAATAGTAGATTCAATGAGGATTATGCTACTCAACACCAGGGGTAGTGATCACAACATGCATGCACTCACAGCACTTCTCAGGATGGACAACATCAACATCTGTGCATTAACTGAAATCTGTCTTAAGGCTCCTGAGAGCACACCAGCACTACCAGACTACAACCCATACCACACATTTCAGCCAGAGAACATGGACTGACAGACATGGAGGGGCTGTATCCATATTCATCAGGGATACCTACACTTGCAGGTTAGTGGGACAGCATGATGCCTCTGTGATCATCCATGTGCAGCTAACATCAGCCACAACTGCAATGTGGAATGTGGCCTGCTACGGATCACCTTCCATGACCCAGGACCTCCACTCCACCTACCTGGAGACAGTGGAAAACATGACAGTCCTAACACACACCCTTGCATTGGTCGATGTCAACTACCATACCATTAACTGGGCAACGTACTCCGGTACTCACTTCCAGGCCCAGCGCTTCCTGTAATGTATCACCTCATATGCCCTGTATCAGGTGGTAACCTCCCTAACATGGGGTGGAAACTACTAGATGTGGTCATCACCAACATGGGCAACAGGTGCACCACAGCAGAGGTTAATCGGTCACTGGTTAGATCTGACCATAACTATTCACTGTTTCCACACCCTTGCATCTCCCTCACCCACGGATACCACAGTGTATACCTTTCTTACAGCTAAATTTACACTACTAGTGACAGGGGTGGGGGTTTCACAGCCCCCACGCTAAGGGGAAACAATGCTCAAGATACAGACAGATTTATAAATGCAGTCTATAACCACCTACACGGATGTATGGATCGTGCCACTACTGCTAAACCAAGACTCACTCATCCTAGACAAGGACACCAGACTGGTGGACCTCTGCAATAATAAGGCTATACTACAGAAGTAGGATAGTGTTCCAGACACACAGCAAACCCCATGAAGGGCAGACATCCGTGACCACTATTAGTATGATACGTAGTTTCCCTCATGACATCATCCAAGGCTAACATCAGCAGAAGAATATGCAAGGATTCGAAAGATAACCACAAAGCCTTCTTTGGCTATGTCAAGGATCAATGTGGTGACACACAGATTTGCACTGTGCCAGTGAAATATAGCAAAAAATATGCTGACCCTACTGATATCGCCAACATCCTTGCAGATGCATTCGGTGCATACTTCACCAACTAAAGAGCCCACAACACCAAAATGTACATTATCTCAACCATCAGAGACACACAGGTGGAAATGGCCCTCTCTAACAGCAGAACACAGCATCAATGGAGGCAGATGTTGGCCCAGACTGTATCTTGCAAACTGTACAAGGCAACCTGCTCCCCACCTAATTAAGCATTCCTACCTCAGCCTCTCCACAGGCTACATGCCCATACAATGGCTTGTGAAAATGGCTATTCCACTCCATCAAGGTGGAATCACAACTGACCATGGTAACTACCACCCCATAAGCCTGACTAGCCTGGTCTGCAATGGTATTGTTCGCATCCTCATGGCACTCATTAACAATGACATTGGTAACCTCCGAACATGTGACCCAACCCAGGTCAGCTTGGTTGAGTGCAGTTCATGCTTAGTGAACCTGTTTGACATCTTTCATACAGTCACCAAGACATTAGATGATGGGGAGGTGGTTCACACATACTACCTGGACCTCACCAAGGCTTCTGACACCATGCCCCACTCAGGTATTATTGATAAACACACCAGCCTGTACATTCACCCATACATCACAGGTTGGGTTGCCAATGGGCTAACACACAGAACTCACATGGTACGACTAGTGGTCTCCAGGTCCACCTCTTGACCAGTCATGACTGGTGTCCCACAGGACTCAGCACTGGGAGCCCTACTGTTTGGCATATGCATCTCAGATGTACAGGCAAACACAGGTGGACTATGGCAGACCATGTTTGGCAATGACTGCGAACTGGGAGCCATGATTGATAGTCCAACTGACACGGACATCCCTCAAGGGGCCTCACAGAAAACATCACAGGGTGCCAATAACATGGCCTCCAGCCAAGTGCCACTAACTGCATGGTCATTCCATTGTGGAATTGGCACCCACATATTAACACATAAGCGGCAGCCACTTTAATACAGACAAGGTAATGGGGTATCTGGGGACTAAGGTAGATAGTGATCTCCCCTTTGACAATCATATCTCCACAGTAGTTAGGACATCCTTTTATGTAGGCCACCTGATTACTAAAGGATTCCCATCTAGACATACTGGGATTATAGTGCCCCTTTACTCATCACTCATCAGTCCCATCATAGGGTATAATGCCCATGTGGGATGTACCTCAGAGGACACGTCCAACAGCTGGGGGGGGGTCCACGAATGTACCTCGCCAAGGGGAATACTGGCCTTCAACATTTGGCCTATGCAGCCAGACTGAATAAACACCTGCTTTACTCAGTAGCATCTCATTTACCCAGAGATGATCTCCGCTGGCCAACACAGCCATGTCAAACTCAGGCTTAATGGATATGCTCCACCTATGGGAATCCATGTCACAGTGGGCCACACACTGTAGTGAGCTGACCTTGCCACAACAATAACTGGAAGATGCTGGTGGGACAGCTTCCTGTCACAGACACTCCCCTTACTTTGGAACAACATCCCTAACTACATTATACAGAGCCCCTCATTAACACTCTGCAAGAGAAACCTTGAAGGGTGGATGGGGAACAGTAGATGCACCCCAGGGATCCCGCTACTGGCTCTGCTCCACAGAGGGACAGTTAATGAATCAATGGGGTGGCAAAAGCTGGCACATTTTGGCTGGTCTTATGAATGGCCTCTGGCAGTTGGCCAAGTACCTACCTATGAATCTATACATACAGTATCTGCATATGCTGATAGCTTAATTTACTTTTCAGGTGTTAACTTACCTTGTGCCAATGGATGTTGTGTGTGCAATAGTTGAGGGCTGCCTATGCTGGATGCACACAGTAGACTGCCTATACATGACAATGTACAGGTAGTCTTGTGTGTGTGCCATCCATTTTTACTGTGTGTGCAGGTGGAGAAAGGTGTCAGTTCCTAGGTGTCTACACTCAGTGTGTGTGCTATACGTTCCCTCTTTGCCAAAGCATGGGCATACCGGGTATGCTTTCATCTGCCTACTGGGGCTGGCTCAGGGTGTTCATGGTCTGAGTACCTCTGTGCCTGTGGGGCCCCTGGCAATGGTGGTGGGCTGTGAGGGCCTTCACCATTGTGTCCCTGCTGCAGCTGTTTCCACAGTACCATATTGTGTAGCATGGCACACACTATGAAGATGTGGGCACATGTGCCTGGAGAGTACTGCAAGGCTCCACCAGATATGTCCAAGCAACAGAACTGTGATTTTAGCATCCCAAACACAAGCTCTACGATGATTCTGGTTTTTGCGTGTGCCTCATTATGGCGTTCCTGCATGGGTGTGTGTGCATTTCTGATGGGAGTCATCATCCATGGTTCCAGTGCATAGCCAGCATCCCCCACTCAGTGGCCATTTGGGATGTTCCTCCGGCAAATAACCGATACAGCTGTGAGGCATGCCAGATGTGGGAGTTATGCTAGCTTCCAGGGCTGCCAGCACACACATCCATGATAATGCCCTGGGCATTGAACACGACCTGGCAGTTGATGGAGGGGTATCCCTTGTGGTTTATGTAGTGCCTACCCTGCTCACCGGGTAGTGACTTGATGTGTATGTGCGTGCAGTCTATTGCACCCAGTACCTCTGGGTATTCTGCCACATGGCGGAAGAGAGATGCATATTCCTGGCCAACTCCTCCTGTGTTTGAGGGAAGTATATGTGCTCATTGGCATGTGGTAACATGGCATCCAGGAACTGGTGTAGTACCCTGGATGCTGATGCCTGTGAGATCCCCATGATATCCCCAGTTGGTCTTTGAAAGGTACCTGTAGCTAGTATTCTCAGGCTTACACATACCTTCGCATCCACTGGGATGGATTCCCCTCTGTTTGTTCTGGCACTGAGGTGTGGCCGGCACAGCTCCACAAGTGCTGTAGGGTGTCCCTGTCCACCCTGTAATGCTCTACTATCTTCAAATCATGTAGCCTCTGGTAGGTTACCCTGGGTCTGAACACTCTCCTCTTCCTCTGGTGCCTGCGGTGGTCGTGTGCATCATCCTACACACCGCCTTCAGTCTCCAACGCATGCTGGTGGATCAAAGCTATGGCAGCCCCTAACATGTACATAATAAAAGTTCCACATCTGTATACACTGGTGCAGCTGTATGGGAATACACAAATGTGTGTGAGGTGATTTCACACTTTATAGTATTGTGCTATGGATGCTTCTGATGTAAGTGGGTGTATATGAGCTATTCCAGCTGCTGCGTGTCTTAATTACGGGTTTTGCAATGAGTGCTGCATGTGTGGAGCCTTTACTGTGGAGATCTACTTGCCTGCATTGATTAATCTGTTGCCCTTTAATTAACTTTTAGACCTGGATCCCCTCCCATTATCAGGCATGCATCCACCTGCCATCCTTCTTATTTTGTACTTTCCCTACCCAGTCATGGCAAAATGTGCCTTGTAGCTGATATACTGCATATCGGCTTTGTTCTGCTTTGACACTTTGCTGTTTTCTTTGCTATACAGCCCCTCCCTTTCCGTGTTCTGCAGGTAGCTGCTTGCAGCCTTGTTAGCTGTTGTCAATGGCCCACTGTAGGCTCCTAGGTGTTAATTAGTCATTTGTACTCCAATTTCACTGCTGCAGCATTTCCTTATTTCTTTCCTATATCCTTCCTGTTTCAGCTGCAGTGCATGCCGCGCATACCCGTTTACCGGGTTTACACGCATTTTCATCTCCGTTCATATGCATACTGGGTTACCTTGTGTACCTTCAGCTAAGCATAGCTATGGGCAATTCAACACACCCCTATCCTGCAGCTTTGCCTAGCTAGGGGCAGACCGGTTTTAGCAATGCTCCAATGTGCTTACAGCAATGGCAACACACCCCTCTCTTGATGTCATCTTTATCTCAAGGGCTCACCTCAGTGTTATAACACTACACTGTGAGGTGCATTTTTACACCAGCGGGGAATCTGAGATTCACTATTACTCCTCTCATTTGCATGGCATTGCCTACTAATTCCTAGCTATTGAGCATAACACTGTCACTGCCCCTTAGCAACCCTTGCACCATGAGTATGGTGTAGCATGCCTGCCATTGACTATTATGGGGAAATCATGATATGTGTTTCATTGCGGTTTTATTCTATATTTTTATATATTCCTTGCGATCCCCTTTGCGCACCGCTGCCCTGTGCTTCCATGTCATGATAGTGCGACTATATATATATTAAATGTTAATTTTATATTTTGTACATTTTTTTATGCCAATGGCTATATATTTAGCCATTGGCATATATTAACAATATAATACGTGTTTGGTCGGCTGTCATGGCTCCACTTTTATGTTTGCAAAAATGTAAACCATTTTCTACGGTTTACATTTCTGCATGCTTACACTATGCCTGCACCACTTCCTGAATCACTGCATACCTTCATTTGCATGCTACACTGCTGCACATGGGGTAATTAGCATACAAGGCTCAGGAGTTGTGCGAGCATAACGTACGTGGGAACAGCTCCTACCTGAATCGCTCGGCAGCCACCTGGCGCAAGCTTCATGAATCCCGGGGACTGTTGATGTAGGTACATCTGTACTAAACTGATGACATTAACTTCATTACAGGCTTCTGATCACAAGCTGGAATACTTATGAAAGTGGAGTTCATCTGCTTACATTATATAGCCGTGGATTTTGATATTTGGAAACTGTCCCTTGCTTACTGTCTGCTCTGCATGCATCACTGGGATCAGATCATGCAAACAGTAACTCACTAGCAATACCCTTATAGTTTTTCCTGTTTCCTGCAGAGAATCGATAGTAGGAAACTAATTTTGGTTTATTTTTTTAACTGTTGTCGAGTAGCATTGCCCCTTAATAATATTCAAAATAACTCAGGTAGGAAACAAATAAAATATATATTAACTGAGAAAAATTATTATTTAATGTTCATAGTTTCATAGGTTCATAGGTTGGTACTAGGCTATTGGCCCTAGGGCCTATACAAGCCTAGCCATAACAATTCCCTGGCTATTTCTTCCCACAATATTTACTTCCTCTGGACCCCTGTCTAGCAGGGTGACTGACATGATCCCTGGGGTGAATTTCCTATTTCCCATCCAATCATCAAGTTCCTTTTGAAGAGGGCCAAAGAGGCACTCTGCTTGACATGTATGGGCAGTCTGTTCCAGAGTCTGGGGAGTTTCTGGGTCAGGAACCCTCCAGCATGTTTTGGTCATTGTGATGACAAGGTTTAGATCCCTGGAGCGTGTGGCTCTAAGGGATTGGGATTTCTTTAAATGTAGCATGTCCAACAGCTCTGGGTTTGACATGGCCTTGTATGTTAAGCAAAGATCACCTCTGAGTAGACGATATGTGACAGTATAGCTGGAATTTTTGTAGACGGTCAGCATAGGGAATCTGCTTTAGGCCTGTGATTCTTTTAGTGAGGTAGTTCTGTGACCTTTCCAGTTGTTACAGATGTCTCGAGAGGTACATACCAAACAGGGCATTGTATTCTATAATGGGTCTAATGTCAGATCACTACAGTGGGACAATGACCTCCTTTATTCTGGATGAAAAGCCCTTATTGATGAGGTGTGCCACATAGAAGGATTTCCTGACTGTTGTGGCGATGTGGTTATCAAAGGTGAGACCACTGTCCACCTGTGCCCCTAAGTTTCATATCACACTTTCAGTGTTTAGTGTACTGCCACCTATGTGGTAATTTGTGGGTACATGTTTTTTCCCAAAGGGGATAACTATCCATTTCTTGGCATTGAGCTTGAGGCCATGGGTCTGGCACCAAGCATCTGTTTCTGTAAGGCCCTTTTGTAGAATATCCACATCATTTGGGGATTCAGTAATGGCTCCCAATTTGCAGTCATCTGCAAACTTTGTTAGACAGAGTCCATTAGTGTTGGCCTGTACTTCAGAGAAGTAGATGCCAAACACTTTAGTGTTGGCCTGTACTTCAGAGAAGTAGATGCCAGACAAGAGCGGTCCCAGGACTAAACCCTGAGGTACTCCACTTGTCACTTGTCTGGAGCTGGATTTGGAGTCGGCTACTTTTACAGTGCGGGTTCTGTCAGTAAGCCATTTGGCAACCCATCGAGTGACATAGGGATTAATGCCCAGCTTAGTAAGTTTATTTATGATTCCAGAGTGGGAGATGGTGTCAAAGGCCTTGGCGAGGTCCAGATAGGCTGTGTGGACCACCTTACCCTTGTCCACAGCTCTGGAGACTAATTCAAAGAAGTCAATCAGGTTCAGGAGACAAGATTGGCCCTTCACGAACCCAAACTGAGTGGGGTTCAGTGTTTGAAGGTTGCCAATGTCTTTGTTTATAAGTTCCATGATAATACATTTCATGGCCTTGCAGATCAGGCTCGTCAGACTGATAGTAGACTGTAGTTCCCAGGATCCAAGGTGGATTCCCCCCTTGTGGAGTGGGATAACTGTAGCTGTGTGCCACTCAGTGGACATGAAGCCTGAGGTGAGGCTATGATTAAACATGACACTTAGGTAAGGTGCCAGTTCATTTTGTAGTTCATGTATTACACAGCCCGCGATGTCGTCTGGTCCCATGGATGCTGTATTCTTAGCTTTGGAGAATGTGGTTTCTACTGACCAAATGCTTTTGAGTGCTTTTTTATATGATTTATAAATACTTTGTGATATTTGTGGCGGAATGTGTCATAAATGCTTAATATCTTTGCTCACAGATCCATGGTGTAGTACTCAGTCCTTACCTCCAGTCATTGTCTGTGTGACATTTTCATATTTTTGCTGTTCATTCTTTTTTTCTTTCTAACATGCTGGTTGATTGACTACCCTAAGCTGCCATAATTATTGCATTCACCCTTGCCTGTGTGCCCTGGGTATTGTGTATAAATGGTATGTGATTACCACTTTAAGTATTTTCTTAATAAATGAATACATAAAAAATGATACAATAATGAAAACACTAATGTCCAACTGTATTAACATACTCACTATCTAATCCTTTACAGGCAAACTGATTCCAGGTTTATTGTAGAAAGTTCACAGTGCTGTGTGGTATATGAGTATATGATTGATAAAATTATGTCACATTTAGTAAGCATGCTTTCAAGTTCTTTTTTTAGATAATTTCCTGTACTGTGAGATACTTAATAGAACAGCTACAGCAGTAGCCTCATTGTTGTATCATATAAGATCACATTAGCAAGCTTAGATACAATTACTAGTAGTCCCCACACTAGGGAAAATCACAAGTTTGATTTATACATCAAATGCTTCCCAGTACTGTGTGTGTGTGTGTGTGTGTGTGTGCGTGTGCATGTGCGTGTGCGTGCGTGTGTGTGTGTGTGTGTGTGTGTGTGTGTGTGTGTGTGCGTGCGTGCGTGCGTGCGTGTGTGTGTGTGTGTGTGTGTGTGTGTGTGTGTGTGTGTGTATGTGTGTGCTTGGATTAACTGTAAACCTTTGTCTGACTCACACAGAACTATATTTAGTTTGCTACACAAAAACAAGTTATGATATATCAGTGTCTATCTTTGGTGTTTCAGGTAGTTGAGTATTCTGTGGATATTTTATTCTTTGAGGGATATCTAATATCAGAAGAAGGCTTTGAATTTGGCCGAAACCACTGCACTATTTATTTTTCCCTCTGTAAAGAGCAAAACTTGATGTTGTGTAGTCAGCATTCTTTGATTGTGTGGAACTGGAGATCAATAAGAAGTTGTGTTTCCCCCTCACAAACAACTGTTTATATTCCATCCCCAGAAAACAGCAATGTTTCATGCATTATAGTCCATTCTAATAATTTTTAGGCAATATCCAGAACAGTATGACACTTTCCCCAAAAAATGCCTGGTATGTACAGAAGTGACATTTTTGGATCCTGGTAAGAGAAGGAAACGAAAGAGGTACGAGAGAACAAGCAAAAGAGGATCTAGGGCTGGAATCAATGCTAGGCTAAAAGTAAATCTCTACAGGCCTGCACTCCCATCCATCCTGTTGGCAAATGTTCGATCAATGAAAAGCAACATGGACTATATAATGCTGGAATTATCTACTCTGAAAAAGGTGAGGAAATGCTGTGTGCTTTTTTACTGAGACTTGGCTAAACTCTAACATTAATGACAGTGCAGTCCATGTGGAGGGGCTATCACTTTTTAGAGCAGACAGAATACATTCTCTCATTGGTAAGTCCAGAGGGGGAAGTGCCTGCATATACATCAATAACAACCAGTGTATCATTTGCGAGATAGTATCCTTACACTGCTCAGATAATCTAGAGTTTTTGTCACTGAAATGCAGACCCTTTTATTGACCCAGGGAATTTAACAGCATCTGCATCACAGCTGTCTACAGTCCTCCCAGTGCTAATCCAAATGAGGCAATGACCACATTATATCAGGCTATAAATGAACTGCAAAACTGGAATCCATACTGTGTTCATATAGTGGCAGGTGACTTTAATCAGGCTAACTTGATAACGGTTCTGCCCCACTATTTCTAGTATGTGGACTTTGTAACAAGGTGGGAGAACACACTGGACAAGGTATACAGCAATGTTAAGTTGGCATTTAAGGCAGCGCCTCACCAGTGCCTGGAAAACTCTGACCACCTCTCCATATTGTTACTGCTGGCATATAAACCATTGCTAACTAGAGGAGACCAACAGTGAAACAAGTAAGAGTATGGCCAGAGGGTGCAGTCTCAGCACTCCAGGACTGTTTTGAGAGAACAGACTGGAGCATATTCAAGGAGGCAGCTACTGAAACCAGGGTATCAGCCTGGAGGAGTACACCGAGGCAGTGATGAGCTACATCTCAAAATGTGTAGATGATGTGACAGTCACCAAAACCATCATCACACGAGCAATCCAGAAAGCCTGGTTGACAAGAGAGGTGTACGATCTACTGAAAGCAAGGAATACAGCCTTCAGGTCTGGAGACAAGGAAGCCCTCAAAACAGACAGAGTGAATCTGAAGAAGGGAGTGAGGTAAGCAAAATGCACCTAAGGTAGAAAGAGCCACAGTTACTTCTCTGACCAAAATGACTCCAGGTGCCTATGGCAGAGTATACAGTCCATAACTGACTACAAACCCCTATCTTCACAATGTGAGGACAACAAGGAATTCTTAAATAAGCTGAATGTCTACTTCAGCAGATTCAAGGAAGGGAACAGAACAAAAGCGAAGAAAATGCCCACTGGCCATAACGAGAAGATGCTCTCCCTCAACCCAACTGATGTCCAGAGGACACTGCACAGAGTTAACCTGAAAAAAGAGGCTGGGCCTGACAACATCTTAGGAAGAGTGCTCAGGGACTGTGCAGTCCAACTAACAAATGTCCTCATAGATATCTTCAATAACTCTTGGAGTCAGCAAATTGTTCTGAAATGCTTCAAGGTCACG
Source organism: Protopterus annectens (assembly GCF_019279795.1). Taxonomy (NCBI): domain Eukaryota; kingdom Metazoa; phylum Chordata; order Ceratodontiformes; family Protopteridae; genus Protopterus; species Protopterus annectens. The sequence goes on from NC_056730.1 coordinate 382,255,573, forward strand.
ACAGTCATTCCATTACCAAAGAAGTCTCCACCATCTTGCCTAAATGACGACTGTCCTGTAGCCCTCACATCCACAGTGATGAAGTGCTTTGAAAGTCTGGTCAAGTACACCATAACATCTGGGCTGCCTGCTGATCTTGACCCTCTGCAAATTGCTTATCAAGCAAACCGCTTTACGGCAGATGCCATCTCTATAGCACTCCATCTATCGCTGGAACACCTTGAGAATAAAAACATCTGTGCAAGGGTACTATTAATTGACTTCAGCTCTGCTTTTAACATGGCTATCCCTCTTCATCTGGTAATGAAGCTACTACAACTAGGCATCAACACTCCTCTTTGTAACTGGATTCTTGACTTTCTCACAGACAGACCTCAGAAACTGTGTGCAGGAAATAACTGCTCAGATAGCATCACTCTTAACACTGGAGTCCCACAAGGATGTGTACTAAGTTCCTTACTGTTCACCCTGTTAACATATGATTATATAGTCATGCACAATATAAACCATATCATCAAGTTTGCTGATGACACAGTAGTGGTGGGCCTCATTAGGAACAACGATGAAACAGAGTATAGAGATGAGGTGGAACAACTGATTACCTGGTGTGGAAATAACAACTTAGCACTAAACATAAACAAGACAAAAGAGATAATTGTGGACTACAGGAAAAATCACAAGGAACATTCTCTACTCACCATCAATGGGGAAACAGTGGAAAGAGTGAGAAGCATGAAGTGTCTTGGAGTGCACATTGATGAGGACTTGTCTTGGAACACCAATACAAATGCCATAGTCAAGAAAGTGTACCAGAGATTGAACTTTTTGAGAAGACTGAGGAGAGTGAATCTCCCATCAACAGTTCTCACTACCTTCTACAGAGGTACTATAGAAAGCATCCTAACAAAAAACCTCGTAGTATGATATGGAAGCTGCTCTACCTCCAAGCACAAATGGTGGCAAAGACAGTCAAGAGGATCATCAAGACCACCTTACCATCTATCCACAACTTATACTTATCCAGATGTCTCGGCAGGGCTAGAGGATTAATTAAAGAATGCACTCACCCAGCTTACAGACTGTTCCTGCATCTGTCATCCAGAAAGCACTTCCAAAGCATACATTGTAGAACTACAAGTTTCAGGAACAGCTTCTTCCCTAATGTCAGCCTGCTGAGCTCTAGTAAGAACTATGCTCCATGGTGGCCATCTGGGTCAGTAGAAACTGTAGTAGCTTGTCTTATATTGTGCTTTAACCTGGTTACCAGTCTCCTCTAATACTTAGTGCAATATTCACCATGACTATTAACTTATAGGCCAACTAGAGCAGTAGCAATGTGATAAAATATCTCTTCTTTCAGTGCAATGCATGTTACAAATTTGTAAATTAACTATAGTGCAATATTCTCTGGTTCCAGTTGTGCACTTACGTTGTTTTTGTCGAGCTGTGTGTCATTCGTATTGTTGGGTATGTGTCCGGTGCCAACGGTTGTGTTCTTGATATGTTTGTTGCATCCTGATGTTTTTGGTTTTCCTTGGAACATGAAGCGGGGCCTTCAGTGCAAGTTGGCGCATTGGTGGCAGAAGAGGTCGCAGAGTTTGCCAGCATGAGTTATGAGAATGGATTGTATCTTGTCGGGTCGGATTATCTGGAATGAAGGCGAGAGGAAGTTATGGACGATGTTTGAAGCTGTGCTGGTGATAGAGTGGCTGATGGCTTGAGGATGAGGATGCGATTGTAGTGTAGATGTGACCATTGGGGCCTGTGGTTGACTGCAAAAGTACATCTGAGGAGTGCTTTTTTAAAAAATTGCTGGTTTCTGTGTGGTGCTGAGCGGAATGGGGAGATGTTGCAGCTGATATTTTTGTGCCTGAAGTTGAACTAAAACTGGAATGTATTGGTGCTGGAGTTGAATTGCAGTGGTTGTACTTTTGGGACCGTTGGTTGGCTTGTGCTGTTGTTTTTTATGTTTATTTTTTTCTTGTTATTGTTTATATATGTAATGTTGTGGTAAATGTTGAGCTTGGAGGAACGAAATTTCGTTCAGCTGCGTGCTTGTGGGTGCATGCGGTTGAATGACAATAAAGTGAATCTTGAAATCTTGAAAATCTTGAAATACTCTAATGTTCACAGTGCAATACTCAAATGTCTCTTTCTGTGCAAGGATTAACGCAATGTCATAACCAAGTACCGGTGCAACACTAGTCTCATGCAAGTAAGTGTTCACTGCGAAAAGTGTTAAAACGTATTTCTAATTATGTGCAGTATTAGTCTGTCTACCTGCATGTTTGTGATGTAATAAGTAGGTGCTATATTTATAAATGTCTGTGAAAATAGTCTATATGTTGTCTGCACATTGAGTCTGGAGACAGAATTTCATTCAGTTTTTGCACTTGAGTGATTTCTGAATGACAATAAAGTTTACTTTGACTTTGATGTGGAATTTTCTATATCAGCAGGGAACCTTTTTCCTTTCATAGGCACACACACACACACACACACACACACACACACACACACACACACACACACACACACACACACACACACACACACACACACACACACACACACAAAGCAGATACATTAATTCCCCACAAAAAAAAAAAAAACACTCTTGGTGTGTTTTCTGACCCCCCCCCCCAGGCACTCATCATTCAATTACCTGGATTTTACGGATGAAAACTTCTCAAGAAGACAGCAGGCTTTGATGAGTTAACATTGGGCCTCCAGTTTCATATTAGGCAGATCCCAGCAGTACATAGTATGGAATCTTTCCCTTACTCACACACACTAAATATATTGTTCACTCCTCTGAAAAGCAATACTTGCTGCTTGCTCTTTCTTCCCATTGTTGTGCTGCTCCTTTCTTTATACATTTATTTTTATTTTTTATTTATTTGCTTGATTGCTTCTTTGTTTATTTAAAAAAAAAATTCATTTATTATTGCTGTGGACAATGTATACTGTCAACACACCCCACAAAATACAGTTGCTGGCTTTCCAGACAAAAAAAAAGTTGTACAAGGGGATCATATTAGAACGACAAAAACGCATTTTGTCGAATGCATTTTCGTCTACACATGTAGGGTGAACAGGTAAAACAGCGAAGCGGTTGTTCAGCTAATTCTTTCCCTGGGAAAGAAGTCGCTTGACTGCTTCATTGCTTTGCCTGTTCTGGAGTGTAGTGTGGTCCCTTGTCCGGTATAGCTCCCAATTGTGTAACAGTTACTGAACTTAGGGTTAGGGTACGGGTTAAGGTAAGTGCATATGTACGAAAGCGTTTACTGTTTTTTATTTTGCATTAGATGTATGGTTGAGTTACGTGTGTGAGTGTTTTTAGTTTTTTACTTTTGTTTTTTTGGGAGGTAGGATTAAGGTTAAGGCAAGTGTGTTTGTGTTTGGAACTGTTTATGTAAATGTGCAAGAGTTACTGACCTTAGGGTTAGGGTGCGGGTTAAGGTAAGTGCATATGTTTTAAAATGTTTACTGCTTTTTTTGTTAGATGTATGGTTGGGTTACGTGCATATGTGTATTTAGTTGTTTACTGTTTTTTGGGGGGGGTATAATTAGGGTTAGGGCATGTGTGTATGTGTTTGGAAGTGTTTAATGTTTTTTTTGGGGGTGGTTTGGAACAGCGATTTCTTTCCCTAAGAAAGAAATCGCTGTTCTGTGGTTTCGACATTTTCACCATTCACTGAATATGTATCGATGTAACACCGTTCGCTGTTTTCAGCATTTGGTGTTATAATATGAACCCGTTGTACAAGCTGCTAGAGCAATATTTGTTCTTGTCAACAATCTCTTTATGAATAAGGTGGTCTCAACATATGCAATGACATTAGGTATATTTTTACAAATAATGACAAGGTATATGCCAAATAGTAGGGGGGATGTGCAGCCTCAGCAATATGATCACTTGAGAGATGAGTTCAATGCTAGGAGTGCTTTTAAAGTTTATTTATACAGTTTCATAAGGGATAAATGAGCCACCATGTGGAAAATGTAACCATATTTAGGAACTGTTTTCTGAAGATTCACCTTACCTGAGTAGAGTGTCGAGGGTAAATTAGACTTAATTCTGAACAAGCTTGTCAGCCTGAACAAGCTTGTCAGCCTGTGTTTGAGCTAGAAGAAATGCACAAAAAGCATAAAGCAGTTTAGGTCAAGATTAGAAAAATGAGAGTTCTGCCTAACAATGGAAAATACACTGAAAGAAGGTGAGTTTTCTATGAAGGGGAGGGGATTTTTTTAAAATGGCCAGTGGAATTGTTGCAACAGTGAATACTTAATTGAGAGGGCTTCTTAAAGAGGGCAAGCTTCAAGATAGTGGGTTTGGAGGAGGGGGGAAAGAAGAAATTAACATAATTGTTCTCTTCAAGCACTGGATGTAAGAGTTAAACTAAAACAAGGAACATAAGTCCCTGGCTGGGACAACTCACAGGACAAAAAACTCAGAAAATATGACCATAGACAATGCCACATTATTAAGGTGCCATTACTACTTCATGAAAGAGTGGGTGGTGTGGCGGGTGGCTATAACAACAGGGATGATAGCTGCTGGACGGAAAGTAAAAATATTTTGCCCCTGAAGTATGTCATAGGCAAATTCAGCTATTTCTATTGGTAAATAATATGAGGAATGAGGTTTTCATGGTGAAGACACCATGCTACTTTATTGGCGCCTTGGAGAGATCGGGTCCATGTTTGTAGGAACTTGCAGAAGAAAATCATTGGTTAGGAGTTATTCATGGGTAAGCTCCACAGGGAAAGAAGGGGAGTTGTAGTATAGACAGATGAGGGTGTGAATAGGAGTTAACCAGGTGAAGAAAGGAGTAAGGAAGACATGAGGAAGCATTTGATTTTTCTGTAGAGGACAGGAGGTCAGTGGAGAGCACCTGCAGGTCAATAAGGCTTTCAGGTACAGAAATAAGTGGGAATCCAGTGATGAACTTGATGAGTTTACACCAGTGGGAGTACAATCATAAGTCCAGCAGAAAATGACCAGTGCATGGGGCATAACAAAGACAACTCATACAGCATAATCAGGGCAGGTGCCCTCATAAAGTGAATCAGAAAACTAAAACCTCTGTTTGATAGTGTATGTAGTTTATGGCACTCTGGCAATGAATCAATTTTGGTATGAATATTTTAGGGGTAGGAGCTACATAGTGAAGTACCAGTTATAATCTATGTTAGTCTGATGTTTATATTCATGTGCGTGCCTGGGTTGAATTTGATAACATGTCAGTGGGCCTTATCCTAAGTAGATGGCATTAGCATTTATTCTGAGGACTAGTGACTGATTTTCATCTATCAAGTAAGGGATGTAAGACTTTCTTGTTTACTGTTTGACCTATTTTACACTGTCTGTGACACACACACACACACACACACACACACACACACACACACACACACACACACACACAACATAAATACACATTTAGTAGGAACTATGAGGACAGTGGAAGCAGCATGAATGCAAAACATGCAGACAAAGTGCTTTCTACTGTCTAACCAAACTGTGTTCTTTTGTTTCATTCTACGACTTGTATAATTTTCCTAGTTCCTTTTCTTCACTAACCTGCCTTTCCCCTCTGCATTGAATTACTATGTTTTAGCTCACCAGGAATCTCACTAGAGCTCTCTTCAAGGTTACTGTCTTTTTCCTTTTCCTTAGCTTTACATTGTTGTCTACCTATCTGAGGGTGAATCAGTACCACTCATTTAATATCTTTTCTTTTCCTAAGGTGCTTTTCTTCTATTTCAGAATGATTGCAGACCACCCTCTCAGTTACTTTTTCTTGTCTATACCCCTCAGAAAAGGGAAGCTCAAAACAGTTTTTATCTACCTTTGTTCCTCTGTTATTACTTACAGTTACCTGCTGCCCAGAGTCCTTGTTGTTCTGTCTTATACTGACATATGAGGGTTTAGGACTTTGCTGAGGTATACCCACCTCCTTAATGCAGTCTCTCATATTGGTAAACTCTCCTTCCTCACTAACTTGTTGCTTACAATTCTCTTCTAAGGCTTTCTGTTTTAATTTAACAGAAACTTTAGAATTCTGTCTATTTTATAAATTTATCTTACTCATGCTTATTTTCTTAGAATATAATCTCTGAGTGTTTCCCCCCTTTACTGTTAATAGTCCTTCCTATCCTGCTTTTCAAGGTTTTCAAGCTGCATTAACACCCTTTTATATGTATTGCAATATTTCCAGGTTGTCCTGGCTCAGAATGCAAATATCTTCCTTCTGCTGGCTTTATTCCTGTGCAGTGCTCTATGTGAGCAGGCTGTAATACATTGGTGTGTGAATCCTTTACTTTTACACTCTCTGGCTTCTCTGCTTCTGAGCTAACCTTGTCTATTGGTAGCCAACTATCCAGATTTTCTAAGTAAAAGAAGTTTCTAGCACTTTTAGAAGCCCTTACTATTTTTGTCAAGGAATGTAATTATCATTCCTCTGCCATGCCCTCTATATTGTCAGGTATAACCAACACTAAATCTGTTGTTTCCTCGTTTTCCTTTCTGCAGTACAGCTAACAGTGGATGTTTCTACTGTATTAGACTGTTTCCTCAATCCTATCATGGTTAACAGTGCATGTGTTTTGAATTTTAAACACATCCTGGTTTTCTTTTTCCTTGCTAGTACCAGAAAGTGTTTGCCATAACATGTTTAATGGATCTAACGGTGTTCCTTTAGATCTGATTTCATCCCCGGTGCTAGGGGCAGCCACTTCAGAATTATGTGTTGGTCTGCTCCCTATCTAAGTAACAGACTTTCACTGTTTCCCATTTTCAGAATGATTGCGTAGGTCTGGTTGTATATGAACTTGCCTCAAAGTATTCTTGCTTTTTTATCTTCTTCCTCTGTTTTCCATAGGTTTGTAAATGAGGAAAAAAGCTTCCTATTACTATATCATAATCTAAACAAGGAACCATAGTAACAGGTGTTGGCATTACCTAAAAAAGCAGGGATGTCTGCATAACACAAATAAACCTTGTAAACTGTTCATTAATACCCCATTTATGTTTTCAGTATTGCTAAAATATCTTATATACACAAAAGTACGCCTCTTTATTGGGTATAAGTTTCTTCAATACATTTCCATTCAACTTTGTTACTGGCTTTAATACTGTGTGCGCTATTATTTTACACACTGCTTAGTAGATGCTTTAGTATTTTTTACAGTGCACCTACTTATCACCTCTTTCTGTCTCAGATACCCCCTTTTGTTAGGCAGAACGCAATGAAGCCGTTTTACCAAATGCTTTATACTATTTTTGAACTAACTTTTTCTAAAAGGAATGCAACTCAATGGTCATTTTCTCAGAATCATCGGTTTCTCAGCAGTTCTGGACACATTAGTCCATTGTTAAACAGATTTTTTCTTAGTTCCTTACAAGTTTTTACAGTTGAAAACACTGGACAAGTTATAAAAGACGGAGATTCAATTTTTTTTGTTGGTCTTTGAATTGCAGGTGCACAACAAAGCTGACAGCAGTTCATTTGGCAAGAACACAGTTATACTCTTCCAAATGAAAGAAAATGTTTCAGCATGAAACAGAAGTAAAGTTGAGCAAAACAAAACTCTTTAGTACTTTCAGTAAACAGGGGGAACCACGCCATCAGCAGTTCAGTTGGCAAGAAGTTCAAGAACACATTTGTACTCTTCCAATTGAAAGAGAATGTTTCAGCACAAAACAGAAGCAGACTTGCACAAACCAAAACTTTTTAGTACTCTCAATAGACAGGGGGATCCACAGTTACTTAGATAACAATAGGTTGTTGTTTCAGAACTTCAGGCAGCCTGCTTCTCCTTCACCACTCTTGGCTCCTAACTCAGGGACTCCAACGGTTATCTTTTAAACTAACATATCAGCCCACTTTGTTTTACAAAACACAACATGAAAAGTGCCTTCAAATAGTTCACTAGTTCATAAAGTCTTCTCAGGATACAGGTAGGCATCTGGCCCAGGCCCCACTCTTGGCTCCTAACTCAGGGACTCCAACGGTTCTCTCCCAGACTATAGGCCTCTCTGCTAGGCCTGCTTCTAAGTTTCAGAAATCACATACTTCCAACAGTTCACACCCAGGTTATATGCATTCTGCCTAGTTCTTGCATTCATCTCTAGGAATCATGGATAGTTCACCAATGATGCTCCTCAGAAAAGACTCGGCTAGGCCTTCTCTCAGTCCTTGCTTTTAAATTTTCCTTTCAGCAAATCACACTGTCCATTCAACAAGGCACTACCTTATTCACTTTAGTTTTTCAAGTTACTGTATTTTATACTGAGGTAAAGTCCCTGTGACTGACTGATCATGTCTGAGAACTAGTGTAAAGACCACACGAATATCCCAATGCTCAAAGCATTTAAAGGAGCACAAAACTTTTTTATCAACACATCACAAAATCAGAACAGTTACAAATATTGATACATTTTTAAAGGTTTAAAGCTTTAGCAAACTCATCATGTTGATACTTATATTAGTTAGATGTCCTAGAGTCAAAATCAACTCATGGCAATTCTGTGGGTAGGCCTCATTGGGTTTTTGTGGCATATTATGGAAGTAGATTGCACAGATACTGCTACTGCCCAGTTTTGTTCCCTAGCCAGATTTAAACCCTGATCTACCGGTTGGTAATCCTGTGCCATAACCTCTGTGCTATCAGTCTGGGTATATATATATATATATATATATATATATATATATATATATATATATATATATATATATATATATATATATATATATATATATGTGTGTGTGTGTGTGTGTGTGTGTGTGTGTGTGTGTGTGTGTGTGTGTGTGTGTGTGTGTGTGTGTGTGTGTGTGTGTGTGTGTGTGTATATATATATATATATATATATATATATACATCTATAGATAGATATATATAGATAGATATATAGATACAGATAAATATAGATATAAATAGATGTATATAGATATTCACAAACATATGCAATTTATTTTATTTATTTATTGACATTTGGTAACCAGGAAAGTCCAACTGGGTCAGAAACGTATTTTCAGCAGAGGCCCAGGGAGAAAAACTCCAGCAGTGATTAAAAAAATGGACAATAATAGTAAACATATAACATGAAATTATAAATAGCATTGGCTAGATGCATGAGGTACAATAGGAGATAGAGAAAGTACATATTAATTAATATTTTGGATAAAAAAATTAACATCACATAAAATATACTTGTACAAATTATAAATAATAGGTTGGATTATAGCCATTAGAAAAAAAAACAAGCATTTGATGGTTCTAGAGAGGAAGGGATAAGCATTAAGGAAATTAGTGCAAGCGATGTTTAACTGCAAGGATAAGTTGTTTGGGAGATTGTGTGATGTGGTATATTAAAAAATTAAGACTTAGTGGGAAGGAGATGTAGAGAGAAAGAGAGAGAGAGAGAGAGAGAGAGACAGAGAAAGATATGAGGGGTGAAAGAAAAATTAAAGTTAGTGGGAGGATTAGGAGGGTAGATAGAAAGATGAGAGGAGAGAGACAAAGAAAAATAGGAAGGGTGGGGTTAGATGATTGTAGGACACAGGCAGATGAGTTGATTATGTAGTTTTTAGTGTAAGCTTGAACTTTTTAGTATTATCTATACTGGTAATATTCTTTGGTAAATTGTTAAATTTGCTAAAATACTTTATGTGCACATAACTTTTTGTTGGAATCTGATGGGTTTGTCACTGTGTGAAAGATATTCTATGCATAGGTTCATAGGTTCATGGGTAGGTACTAGGCTATCATTCCAAGGGCCTACGTAAGCCTAGCCAACAAGGTTCCCTGGCTTACGCCACCCAAGAAAGTTATTTTCCTGTGCTACTATCGAGCAGAGACACAGAAGTAATCACCGGGGTGTATTTCCTATTTTCCATCCACGCATCAAGATTTTTCTTGAAGAGTGCTAATGAAGAACTTTGCTTGACATAGATGGGTAGTCTGTTCCAGAGTATGTGAAGTCTCTGGGACAGAAATCTATCCCTCCAGCATGTCCTGTTTATTGTGGTGACAAGGTTTAGGTCTCTAGAGCGTGTAGCATATTAGTTAAGACTCAGATTTGGGTGTGTTATAGTACAAATTAAGTAAAAAAAGAGTATTACCTTTTAGTCTCAGTCAAGAATAACACTTTAGGATGTGTTTATTCCATAAACAGTGCTGGGAGACTGCTTGCCAAGATTTTCAAATCAGTCTCAAGGAACAAAGGAAGAAGTAAACATATATATATATATATATATATATATATATTTTTTTTTTTTTTTAATCAATTTTATGAATGCAGAACTCAGACATTACATTGCTTTTAACAAATCATTTAATTTTTAATTATTTTATGTCCCTGTGATCCTCACTTAGATCTTCATGTGAACACTTCACAAATATTCCTTTTTAAAACATAGACCACCTGTGCTTAAAATTGATTGGCTTTCATCTTTGTAACAAAGGACACTTTTGTAACAAAAAAACACTGTCTTACAGACATCCTTGCAAAGACTTATCCCCCAGCCTGAGAAGGCCATACCTGACACAATTCATTAACTTTTTAAAACTAACTTTCAAACATAACATACATCTGTTGACTCCTTTAGTACTTACTTTGCCTTCACTTGTCTGGCAATACACTATATACTAAGCGGAGGAAAAGAAACTAACCAGGATTCCCTCAGTAATGGCGAGTGAAGAGGGAAGAGCCCAGAGCCGAATCCCCACCCAGGCGATAGGTGCAGGGAAATGTGGCCTACGGAAGTCCGTCTCCCCGGCGCTATAGATTGCTAATAGAGAAAATGCATTCGTAAGGCACTTGAAATATAAAGCTACTACTTATATGAAACTATATCTTGCATATTATGCATGTGTTTTTCAGTTTTCCTTTGATATAAACGTATTCTAAACATTTTTTTGACTAATTTATGATGAAACTTCAAGTTAATATGCATTTTGTGAAGAATAAACATGAGCCATAATTTTTCATACAAGGTGGTATGATACTATGTGGTTTAGTATAATTCTTAACATGATATAAAGATGCTGCAGGGAGGTGTAGCCTCAGTGATGAAGGAAAACTATGAATCTGATCATTTCAAGCAATGAACACTGGCAAAGATATAATGATTTGTTTGTGGAAGAAAGCTAGGATGTGAATATTTAGGTAAGGAAAAGGCAGAAAATTTGTTCAAAGTACCAGAAACATTGGCAAAATCAGTGCAGGCTGTGAAGATGTGAATTATTGCCAGCTATGCCAGGAGAAGTAGGGCAGTAGATGTGTAACATGTGCCAGAATAGCTAGCTAGAGTTTTGTAAAGAATTATATGTCATTTGTATATCCAACTGATTTGTACAGGTGCTTGTGTTGAAAATGTATTTGTAAAGCTGTTTGTAATGAAAATGTCCCAACAGTGAGTCCTGCTGGACAGAAAAGAAATACAGCTATATGTCAGACTGTATATCAACATAATTAATTGTAACACAATTGTAATATATCATAACAGAGGATACTGGAAGAGAAGAGGTTAATCTGTCAAGCTGACTGAAAAATAGTCTGAAAATAAATTACCTGGTTTCTGCCATAAAGATTGTATCTCAGAGTTTTGATTACAGCCAGAGGCAAAATGTCTGGGAAAACCAGGACTAGGAATCCAGCTGTATTTCCCTTATGGCTGTACTAATTACTACCCTGGAAGGGTCAAAGTTTTTGAAATGCTTTTATAGCTTTCAGATGCTATAACACATCTTAGCAAAGCTCAATGCATGTGTATTAATGCACATATGTGCTAGATCTGGTTCAGTTTCTAGTCAAGGGAATACTGTGGGAACCACAGTCAGATGACCAGATGTGACATCCGTCTAGAGCCAGCACTGAAATGATATTTAGATACTAGTGAGAGACATTATTTACCCCTTAGCAGTCTGTTTTTGAAACCTGACAAAGAAGGATCACTCAATTACTTCATCTTGCCTTGATTTATTAAGTAAGTAGGAAAAGTAATTCTTTAGATCAGTCAGGAAAATATTGCGAGATTAGTAAAGTATTGTTTTTCTGTATCTGTGTGAATCTTTCCGTCTGTGTTATTTTTAATATTTCCCATAATTTAAACATTGGTATTTTTTGCAAATAGATATTTAGTAGTTTCATGTTCTTTTATTATTTATTATTAAATATATTTAAACTTTTCATTGTGACTGGTCTTTTAGAGAATATTTCAACCTTTGAGAGTACTTATATTTATTTGGTGACATTGTGGCCACTCCTGAAAGACTTGCTGCATTGGTCAAACACTACCACTTGTATTAGTATTCATTTTACTCAGTACATTTGGGTACCCTTGTAAGAGCCTTAGAGTAGTTGGCTTTGGAGTGTTCTGGTGGCAGCATCTACCTTATAGTTTGGGCAGAGGGGGCACAGCTTGTAAATCTATACCAGCCTTTCCCAGATGTGTATGTGTGTGTGTGAAAGTCAAATCTGAAAGAGTGTGTGTGTCAGCTACTTAGGGCAGGGACACAGAACACTGACTTCACAGAGAGGATGGTGGAAAACATGGCTTGGAATACTCAGCTGAGGACTCAATTCTACAGCTGTGGTCAGTATGGAGTCTTATTTGGAGCCTGGTGAGAGAGAGAGAGAGAGGAAACCCAGCTCCAGGACGGGATTGTGTTCCCTGTGTGCTCTTACAGGAAATTGTGTTTTGTGCAGAGAGCTGCATCTTTAAATACTGTGTGTATCTATTTTTGTTCCAAGTGAATGTCCCTCACTGGTGTTGGTGGTGAGGATTGAGACTCCTTGATTACTGGCACAGAGCATGGACGTTATATATTGGTGGCAGTGATGTGGATATTACTTGAACCTCTGTAATCTGTAGACAGTTATAACTGAAGCTGTATGTATTCTCAGTAGCCACAAGTTAAACATACAGAGTTTCTTTTTCACAACAGTTTGATTTATTTATTTTTTTAGTTTAGTTTAGTCAGGGAATGCAGGCAAAGATGTCAGAAGAGGATTAGTTGACAAAGAACCAGTTGGCAAAGGTATGTGAAGCCAAAGGACTATGCATGCCAACCTCACTAAAGAGGAAATTATTTCAGCCTTAGTCACAGCTGTAGCCCAGACCAGCAACCAAGAGGATAACCAGTCTGGTGATGGGGAGTTGCAGTCCTCAGAAACACAACAGTTCATCTTTTAATCAGAGGACATACAAATCTATCTGGAGTTAAAGAGACTTGAACTGGAGGCCAAACGTTTGGAATTAGAATCATCAGAGAGAGACTGCGGGGTTTGGAGGCTGAAGAAAATGAGAAACTGTGGTGTTTGGAATCCAAAGTAAATGAGAGACTGCAGCATTTGGAGGCTGAAGAAAATGAAAAACAGTGCCAACATGAGAGGGAGATGCTGACTCTTTGTCAGGGTCATAGTCCTTTCTTTCCTCCATAAACGTGAACTAAACATGCTCTCCCAGGCCTACCACCACATTACTAGATTTATAACAGGTTCTCCATATCGCACCCACCATTGTCATAACCTGAGGCAACTTGGGTGGTTGGAACTGCCCAATCTTCTCAAACTAAACCAACTCTCTGAAGCATGGAAAATAATTAACCAACCAGACAGAACCCCCGCTCTGTGTAGCATACTGATACCATACACTAACCTAAATAGTCTCCGATCTTCCAACAGCACCCAGATCCTAACCATTAAAGCCAATAATTCTGGTGGCGATGCCCTCTTCGCCAACTCCATTGGCAAGCTATGGTCCCAATCTACCTCAGAAATAATACCTCTCACAAACAGTTCAAAAGAACCTTAAAGAATATCTCAAGACACTATGGCTATGCCCATGTCCTGAACCTGATTAAGCTAATATTTCATACCTTCACACCAAATCTATCCAGTCCTCATCTCCTAATTCTTGCTCCTTATCACTTATCTGGAAATACATTTTACCACAAATATAAGATGGTGACTCTTGAACTTGATATACTCTATTAGTATATTATATTTCCCTGTCATGTTTTACCAGATGATTGATCTTTGTCTCATTATACTTCTATGTAAATTGACTTTTTTTTACTAACCTTGTAAATGTACAACGTCTACTTATTTTTACTTTTTGTAACTTGCATTGTTATAACCTGGATTTTTTTTTTTACATAACTTGTTTTGAGATTTTGTGTTTTAAGATTATGATTGGAGCTTTTCTCCTCGGGCCTCTACTGAAAAAGGATATGCATCCAGTTGGACCAGCCCGGTTAACAAATGTAAAATAAATAAATAATAAAATAAAATAAATAAGGTAACGGTCTATGTTAAATCATCGAATGCTTTGCCCCCCCACACCCTCCAATCTGGGGGCTGTGCCCCCCCCCCTACTTAAAAATACCATCTCCGAGATCACACTACAGTCACAAAAATGGCAAAGTAACTGAAGCGGCCAAGCAATTTCTTTCCCAGGGAAAGAATTTGCTTATATGCCGTTTCGCTATTTTTCCTTTTCGTGCTTTCAAGTTCAATCAAGATGTATTCGAAAGAATGTATCTTTGATCATTTAATAGGAACCCTGGAGGTAATGGGGAAGGAAATAATCAAACACCAGAAGCAATAAAGGTCAGTAAATTTCTTCCACAATTTACAGACGGTGATAAGTTTGATAGTTTTAATCATATATTTGAAAGGGTATGTAAACAGCATAATGTTGACCAAGGGCTCTTGGTATCATTCCTGTCCCCCTCACTCCATGGTAGGGCTGTAACTGCTGTTTCAAAATTGTCAGATATTGATTGTTTAAACTATGATAAAGTTAAACAACATTTATTGTAATGTTTTAAGTTAACACCTGAAGCTTACAGAAAAAAAAAGTTTTGTGAGCATAGACACAAGGAAGATGAAAGTCTATTTGATTATATTGCTGAGTTAAGCACTTATTTTCATAGATGGGTAAGTGGGTATCAGGTCACCACTTTTGAAAGGTTGGCAGAACTTTTGGTGATGCACAAGCCCTTAGGACTTTGCCTGAGGACATGAGAATCTGGTTGGCAGACCGGGAGTGTAACTCTGCAGATGAGCTGGGGAGAAAAGGGAATCTCTAATTAGCAAGCAGGGCATCATGCACAAGAACAGGATACCCAGTGCTGTACATGGATATAAGGGAACTCATGGTGGGTGGTCTAAACCACTCCAACAGAGTCTACCAGTAACAGGGAAAGCCACTAGTTCAGGTACATGGCCAGGATCAAGGGTTAGATATTTTAAATGTAACCAGCTTGGCCATGTAACATACAGATGTCCATGAAAGCAACATGGGTAACAAAAGGTGGGGGAGCCAGCAAGTGGGAATAACAGTATGCCAGTGCCAAGTTGTCTGGAGACAACAGGTGTACCAAACTATCACCAGATTTTCAATCCTATCTTAGTGAATGGAAAACAGACCACTGCTAAGAGAAACACAGTCTCTGACATAACCATTGTGAAACCTGCAGTGTTTAAAGAGGAACAGTACTTACTTGGGCAGTCCACTCCAGTCAGAGCTTTAGGAGGCACCCCATTCCAAATACCTTTGGCCATGGTTCACATTGACTGGGAGGATTGAAAAGGAAGCAAGCAAGTAGGTATGTTTGAGGATATCCCTGCAAATGTCTTGATAGGGAATGATTTTAATAATTCAGTACCTTGGGTGCATGCAGCTACATGCAGTCAGGCTTGGAGATAGACATATGGGTCTGGTAGCCTGGGGAGACCCAGAAAGACCCAACACCTGAAGCCAGGGCTGGTGAGGTAGCTATTTCAGGGAGGGAGGTCCCCTGTAGCACTGAGCCTGAAGGCAAGCCACAGCTGCTTGTAGGTACTAATATTCCCTTTAACAGACTGACTACAAGGGCAGAGGTGGGTGGTAATACCCAGGCTGACAGTGAGGCACTGCTGTCAGGGGATACCAGACTTCCTGTGGAAGGGGATCTGGGAATGGTCACAAAGATAGATTTGAGACAGACTTAGCTCTCGTACCCTACATTATGACGCTTTAGGCAGGTAGTTAAGGAGGTACCTGATTCTCAAGGAAAAGGGGAGTCTGTATACTGGAACAAAGGGTTACTGTTTAGAGAGGGCTAGAGAGTGAGGTAATACAGCAGTTGATAGTGCTCATAGCCTACCATCTGGCACTTCTACCCATAGCCCATGACATTCCTTTTGCAGGTCATATGGGCATAAAAAGTACC
The DNA here is from genome assembly GCF_019279795.1 of Protopterus annectens. Lineage (NCBI taxonomy): Eukaryota > Metazoa > Chordata > Ceratodontiformes > Protopteridae > Protopterus > Protopterus annectens. Next base: position 382,271,803 of record NC_056730.1, read on the forward strand.
AAGAGACATATTATGCAGAACTTTTATTGGCCTGGGATTAGAAAGGATGTAACAGGGTTCTGCAGGACCTGTGAGCAGTGCCAAAGACTAAGCAAGGCAGGAGACAAGGTCAAAGCTCCTTTGATGCCTTTGCTTGTGATTGAGGAGCCATTTCAGAGGGTAGCTATGGATATTGTGAGGCCTCTGAGTACCCCAAGTTCCACAGGGAAGAAGTATATCCTAGAGGTAGTAGATTATGCTACTAGATACCCTGTGTCAGTGGCTCTGTCCTCCAGCGAGGCAGAGAAGCTGGCAAATGCTTTGTTAGAGATTTTCAGCAGGGTAGGTTTCACAAGAGAAATACTGACTGGCAGAGGTTCCAATTTCATGTCAGACCTGCTGGCTTGTCTGTGGGAGCACTGTGGGTGAAGCACTTAAATACCACCCACTACCACCCCATATTAATGCTGTTGTGGACAGGTTAAACTCTACACTAAAGACCATGCAACGGGCATTTGCAAACCAGTTTAAGACAGTGGGATAAATATTTGCCCCATCTGCTGTTTGCATGCAGAGAAGTACCCCAGGAATCCACAGGTTTTCACCCTTTGAGTTGCTGTATGGGCATAGGGTGAGGAGGCCTTAAGATTTGATTTATGAAGAGTGGGAGGGTGACTGTGACTTCCACAAGGAGTCTGTTGTGGCATATAACCTAAACCTCCAGACAAGGCTTAGGAAGCTCATAGGCATGGTCCAGGAGAACCTGGCAGGAGCCCAACAAAAGAATAAGGTCTGGTATGACAGGAATGCTCAAGCCTGAGAGTATGCTGTGAGACAGCAGGTTATGGTTCTCATTCCTGTCAGACACAGTAAGCTTCAGGCAGCTTGGGGGGGACCCTCCAAAGTGGTAAGGAAGGACAGTGATGTTAACTACATGGCAAAACTGCTAGGCAGGTGGCAAGGGCACAAATTGTACTGTGTTAACATGATGAAGCCTACATGATAGGGAGACCCTGGTGCTGAGTATTTGCAGTGGGTGGCAGGAGGAGTCTAAGGGGGATCTATGGCTACATCAAACCAGCCAGCAAAATGCCAAGTTATTAAGGTGGAGCCTAGGGTTGCAGGCATATGACGTGGCAGTGTAGCACTGTAGTGGGGTCAGCAATGCCAATGCAGATGGGTTCTCAAGACAGGGTATGTGTTAATGTATTCCCAGACAGGCTCATTTCCCTCAAGCCACATTTTTCAAAGGTTACTTGAAAAACTAGCTTGAGTCTTCAAAGGGGGGAAGAGATGTGATGATATGAGGTATTGCCAGGTATGTCAGGAGAAGTCAGGCAGTGGATGTGTAACATGTGCCAGCATAGCTAGCTAGAGTTTTATAAAAAAATACATGTCATTTGTATATCAAACTGATTTGCACAGGTGCTTGTGTTGAAAATGTATTTGTAAAGCTGCATGTGTTAAAAATCTACCAACAGTGACTCTGCTAGACAGAAAAGAAATACACCTGTATATCAGACTGTATTACCATTGTTGAAATGAATGTATTGTAACAGAGGATATTGGAGGAGAAGATGTTAATCTCAATCCAGCTAACTTTGAAATTAAATTACCTGGTTTAGGTAATAAAGATTGTATCTCACAGTTTTGATTGCAGCCAGAGACAAAATGCCTGAGAAATCCAGGACTAGTAATCCTGCTGTATTGTCCTTAGGGGTGAACTAATCACTACACTGGAACACTGGAAGGGTGGAAGTTTTTGAAATGGTTTTATAGCTTCTAGATGCCATAACACATCTTAGCAAAGCTGTGTGTGTGTGTGTGTGTGTGTGTGTGTGTGTGTGTGTGTGTGTGTGTGTGTGTGTGTGTGTGTGTGTGTGTGTGTGTGTGTGTGTGTGTGTGTGTGTGTGTGTGTGTGTGTGTGTGTGTGTGTGTGTGTGTGTGTGTGTGTATTATGACACATACATGCTAGATTCTGCTTTATTTTTTAGTAAAGGGGGTAGTGTGGGAACCAGAGTCAGATGACCAGATGTGATGTCAGACTATAGCCAGCACTGAAATGATATTTAGATATTAGAAAGAGATGTCACTTAGCTCTCAGCAGTCTGTTTCTGAAACCTGACAAAGAAGGATGACTCACCCACTTCATTTTGCATTACTTTATTAAGCAGAAAACAGTAATTCTTTAGATCAGTCAGGAAAATATAGTGAGATTAGTAAAGTGTTTTTCCTATATCCATGTTTATCTTTCCAGCTGTATTTTTTGTAATATATCCTGTGATTGAAACTCTGGTGTTTATTGCAAATAGATATTTAGTAGTTTCATGTTCTTCTATTATTTATTATTAAATATATTTAAACGTTTCATTGTGGGTGGTCTTTTAAAGAATATTTTAATCTTTGAGAGTACCTATATTTATTTGGTGACATTGTGTCCACTACTGAAAGCCTGGCTGTTTGGATGACATTACCATTTACTACATTGATCAATCACTACCACTTGTATTAGTATTATTTTTCCATAATTTTTATTAATTGTTATAGGCAAAAATACACAAATACAAAAACAATAGCAACTCTGTTTCAACCAATTGTTGAACTCTGATGCATAACACATTTATCAGGTATAGGTATAAAGTCCACACATAAACATAAAAATATATACATAACTATTTACACAATTGCTATAAACCTAATGGGGAAGGAAAGAAATGAGTTTAGATAGTAGAGCAGTTCCTACAAATATATAACAATATGAGTAGAGGTCTTATCAAAAGTGAAGAGAGCTGAAGTAAGAAAAATAGTAGATAAGGAGACCCATTTCCCCTTAGATTATCTCTAATTTAACAATATGGTGTACAACAAGGCTAATAAGAAATAATTTCAAATAATCTATTCCAATATTCAATAAAACATGGAGGAACCTTATGGGTTAGACATCAGGAGTTTATGGGCATATATATAATTACTTGTCATTTGTTTAAACCCTCTCCAAGTGAGCAAAGGTCTATCCTTCCAATTTGATGTAATATAAAGTTTTATAAATGTAAATACTGTGATTAGGATGTGGGTTTGTAGCTTTTTCAGACCAAGAGGAGGAATATGCAGGATAGTAAATTCCAATGAAAGGGTAGATTTTTCATAGCCCATCTTTTGGAGTCTAACTCTCAGAAAACTACAGAGCTTATAAGAAAATTTACAACTCCAGAGTATGTGAACGTGATTGGCTCTTTGTAGTTCACAGAAAGGGCAGAAGGGGAAAAAGAAGGGTTGAATTTGTTTGTAATGGTAGGGGTAAGATATACATTGTTAGTAATCATAGGTTGTGTGTAGCTGATTTTTTTAAAGGTATTGACTTAGAGGTTAGGTGGATATATTGGATTATTTGTTTATTTGAAATTGCTGGATTTAGGTTGGTCCAAAACTTAGAAAAAAGGACCTCACTCTGGTATCTAACTAATTGAAACAATTAGTTTTTATGTATTAGATATCATTTTCTTCTTCATAGACAGTAAGGTCCAAAGGGTTTGACATGTTTTAATATCGTTTTCATCTTGGTTGGCATTAATGATTTTGGTTCCCTTACTTGCCATAGCATAATGGTATACCTCCTAGGAAGATTTAATGAAATTCTTATTTCTGAGATGGATTGTTCTCAGAAAGGTAGAAGTCAAGTATACGACTCTCCTTTAAAAGGGGGGATTTCTTAAGTTTAACATTGAATTATTTAGTTTTAAGTTTGGGTTGAAATGTAATGGTTGCAAAATTGTAAAAGCGTTAGACAGATGCAATGATTCAATTAAGATAGCTATACTTTTCTTTAGGGAATCTTATAGTTTAGAATTTTTCAAAGTTACTTTGTTTAAAATGGGGTGAGCTTTGTGGTTAAGATTTAGGGACTTTGCATAGTTATGATATAATTCTATCCAGGGAGGGGACCATGAATTTTTATCTGAATTATAGTCTGATAGAACTATTATTCTGCTATTAATTATATGGTAATATAACCTGAATTTGGGAAGATTTAATCCCCTTTGGTCTTTAGGACATATCAGTTTTTGGTAAGAAATTCTAGAGACCATATAAATTTGGCAGTCTTTTAGAGAAATTATTGTGGATCATCACCTGAGAGGTATTGAAAGTATAAAGTAGTCTAGGTAGGATGTTCATTTTAACAATTGCCACCTTAGATACCAATGGTAACTTGAGCTTGTTCCATTTGCTACAATCTTGTTGTATGGTTAACCATACATTGGTGATGTTATTTTGGTAAAAAGTTTTAGAGTCTTGTTGAAAGGAAATTCCTAAGTTATTTAATGAATGTTTGGTTTTAATTTCAAATGTCCAGGGGTATAAAAAAGTAGATCTGGCGAGTTAATTGGGAAGATCGCAGATTTTTCTAGATTAAGTGTATAATTACCAAAACGTAATCAAAACAAACTGAAATTATGAACGGCAAGCGAATAACCACCAAGTTGGAAGAACAAGTACTTTATTTGAACACTGAAATAAAATTTAAAACAATAAAAAGTTCCTCTGTTAAACCACAAGTAAGCACTTTCCTTTAATATCTATTAAACTTCATCAGACAACGTATCTGTTGACCTCACTTCCTTTTATACTAAACTTCATTCATTAAAGAAAAATCACATGACTCTACAGTAATTAAGCATGCCTCTACCCCAAAAATTTAAATAAAATAAAATAAAATAAATCAAAACAAATGGCTGATGTTAATACATACTATATGCTCCAATTATAAGTACTTAAGACTTTAAAAATCTAAAATGCATATACTATAACAAAAAGTGGAGAACATGATACAAAATACATATATATATATATATATATATATATATATATATATGTATATATATATATATATATATATATATATATATATATATGTGTGTGTGTGTATAGCAGCTAAAAAGCATAAAAATTCATAAATTACATGCATTACATTTTATTTATTTTATTTTTATTTTATTTTATTTATTTTATTTTACATTTGTTGACCGGGCTAGTCTAGCTGGAGACATGTCCATTTTCAGTAGAGGCCCGGGGAGAAAAGCTCCAAGAAATCGTACAGAGTTTATACAAAGTTAAAATAGAAGTTATACAGATATTGAAAGAACAGAATTATCACAAAAAATGTTTTTTTTTTTTTTACAAATAGAACAAATTAGAATTACCATGGTCATTTTGTAAGGTACAGAGATATAGTATACATATATGTTATATGCAATAATGTAGTTTATTGATACATAAAAGGTAGTTACTATAGGATGGGGTGAGATAAGTGAATAGGAGAAGTTTTAGTCAGGGTTAGTACAGGTGCATAGCCAGTGATTATTGAGATATAGTTTTAGATTCCTTTTAAAAAGTGAGAGAGAAGTCTGAGATGTGATCTCAGAGGGGAGTTTATTCCATAGTTTTCCTACAGAGTTAGAGAACAAGGAGTCACCTGCTGAGTTGTTGGGTTTAGTAGCATTAATCAGCAGTTTGTTTGAGGAGCGTAGATTTTTTGAGATTATTATATGGTGTAATGAGGCTAGAGAGTATTGGAGTATTGCTAGGTTGATACAGGGTCTTATGGGCTATTGTAAGCTGGTGAAATTGAAGCTGGTTAAGAAATTGAAGCCAGTTTAATTGTTTAAGATTTATACAGTGATGGGTTCTGAAAGGAGAGCCTGTAGCAAATCTAGCAATATTATTATAGGAAGTTGTTAGTTTCTTGAGGTTGTTTTTAGAGAGATTGGTATAAATGGGAGAGGTGTAAAGCAGAGTGGATATTAGGTGAGTTCTGGCTATAGCGGACCTAGCTCCTGGTGTAAGATAGGATTTAATTCTGTAAAGGGATCCCAGTTTTTTGTTAACTAACTTTATTGTAGCGTTTATGTGAGTATCAAAGTTTAGATTGTTGTCTATTGTTATTCCTAACAGTTTAGTGGTAGGGTCAGGAGAGATAAGAGTACCATTGTTAGAAGTGAGATTGAAATGTAAAGAGGTGGACTTTCGGGTTGGTGTGAAGAGTAGCAATTTAGCTTTTTTAGGATTTAGAAGGAGGCAGCGGTGAGAAAACCAAAATTCTACAGTGTTGAACGCTTTTTGGGTAAGAGACTGAAGTTCAGTTTGAAAAGTGGCTGAGCAGATTATGATAGAGTCATCTGCGTATTGAATGCAGGTGGAGTATTAAATATCTGTTTGCAGGTCATTAATGAAGATGGAAAATAAGAGTGGGTCTAATATGGAGCCTTGTGGGACACCGAGGGAGATAGGAAGGTGATTAGATAGTTTATTTTGCCAGAGTACAGCCTGCTGACGATTATCAAGGTAAGATGTAAACCAGTTCAAAGATAGAGGATCAAGTGAAAGAGAATTTAGTGTATGAATGAGTAGTTGGTGGTTAACCATGTCAAAAGCTTTGGATAGGTCAATGAAGACTGCAGATGAAAGGCAATTATTGTTGCGATTATTGTTGATGCAGTTTGTGAATGATAGCAGGGCAGTGGTGGTACTATGGAAAGGCCTGAAGCCATGTTGACAGTTAGCAAGTAGGTTGTTCTGGAGAAGGTGGTTGAGTAGTTGTTTATGGATGCATTTTTCCATAAGTTTTGCAATAGGGGATAGTAAAGCTATGGGACGAAAGCTGGAAAAGTCATTAGAGTTCCCCCCTTTATGTAGTGGGATGATATGCAAAATTTTCCAGATTGATGGGACAGTTCCTTCACTTATTGTTCTATTTATCAGAATAGAAATAGGGTAGGCTATGGCTTTAGCTCGTTTTTGCAAGAATTCTGCTGGGAGTTTGTCAGCTGAGGGGGTAGTCGGTTTTAACTTTCGGAGAAGGCAGGAAATGTAGAAAGTAGACTCTGGTTGTAGGTGAAATAGAGGTTGTGGATTTGTAGAAGAAGTGGGCAGGTTAGATATATCAGGTGATAGGTGGCTAGCTACAGTTTGGATGGTATTTGTGAAGAAAGAGTTAAAGGCATTTGCTGTTTGTGTGGGATTCTCAGGGTTTGAGCCTAGTGGGTTGGGTGTGATCAATTGGCCTGGGTAAAGAAGATTGTTAATACTAGTCCAACATTTTTTGGGTTCTTTGAGAGAGGTTTGTTGTAATTGGAGATAATAATTCTTTTTATCTAGCAGGATGGCTTTTTTGTACTGTTTCTATGTTCTCTAAAGGTTAGGCGCTCTATCAGATTTTTAGTAGTATGCCATTTTGCCCAGAATTTATTTCCAAGTAGGATTTTTTGTTTAGTATTGTTAGTGAGCCAAGGGGCTGGTTTAGCTTTGATTCTAATAGAGCGAGTTGGAGCGTGGTGATCCAGGGTGGCTAAGAATGTGGAATTAAAGTATTCCACTGCTTCATTTAGAGGGAGAGTTTTTAATGGTGTCCAATTACATTGTTTCAGTTCTGTTTGGAAAAGTTCTGGGTTAAATTGCTTTCTAGAGCGTATTGTTCTGAAAGTGTAGGGAATATTATGTTGGTTTTATGTCTGATAATAAATGTTAGTGAATGGTCACTTAGGTCATCTGGAAGGGTTCCTGTTGTGTAGGTTTGCTGAGGAGTATTAGTAAGTATCCAATCCAAGGTACTTTCTTTGTTATTGAGTCTATTGGTTCTGGTAGGGCAGTTTATAAGTTGTGAGAAGCCATAAAGGTTAATATGGGTAGTGGGGTTAGTATTAGTACAGGAATTCCAATCTATATTAAAGTCCCCAAGGACCATGGTTTCTTGTGGGAGATTAATAGAAAGCCAGTTAAGGAACTACTCTAGTGTATTACTGTTATTTACAGTAATACACTAGAGTACTGTTATTTACTGGGGGAAGATAAACACAGATAATGTTTATGGCTTTACATGTGTTTACCTGAAGTTTGGAGATAATTATTTCTGCACTAGTGTCTATAGGTAAGTTAAGATTTAAAATGCTGACTTGTAGCTCTGTTTTATAGAGGACTGCTACTCCCCCTCCCTTTTTGGAAGTACGGTCTAGTCTAATGATATTGTAACCAGGTGGGGTGATTTCATTGCCTTTAATGGTAGGTTTTAGCCATGTTTCTGATATACATAGGATATCAAATGGGTGAGCCTGTAGGAGGGCGTGAACTTGATGTTCTTAACTTGACATGTTAAAAATGTCAAAGAATGCTAAATAATATGTATAAATATGTACATATTAAAATACTATCCTAGTATATTTTATTTTATTATATTTTATTAAGTCCCATCAAAAGTCATCGTATTCAAAAGTGTGTAGATCTTTACTCTAATATCTATATTTTGTGTATAAATATATACTAGTGCTATGGGACAACTAATATATCCTTATATAAACATACTTAAACAATTTATATGATCTATCAGCGTCATAATGGACTTATATACTTGCTTACAATATTATAAGAAAAAATATATATATAAAATGATGTTAAGAATAGTGTATATAGTTTACTTACAAATATTAAATATATGAATAAATAAATAAATAAATTATTTAATAAGTATATATATATATATATATATATATATATATATATATATACACCAATTATATAATTTTATATTGTTACTACTAATCTTTGTAATGGTCAATAAAAATTATTTTATATATATATATATATATATATATATATATATATATATATATATATATATATATATATATATATATATATATATATATCTTGTGTGGGGTCATTTACTGCACTGTTATAACTTGTTGATACTTGTGAACCTCTGCTATCTCTGAAAAAAACAAAAAACAAAACAAATCTTGCTTTTTTCCCACTTTTCTGAGATTTAAAAAAGTTCAGTTACAGGCTTGTTGTTCTTGAACTGTTTGTAAGTTTCTTGGAGGCCATTTTTTGCTTGGGCTAAAGGGAAGTCTCTCTGTTGATCAGTGGCAGTCAAAACATTGAGCAGCCTGCCTGCCCCTGTGGGAGTGGTTACTGACTTGAAACTGTAGTTTTATTGGCCATTTTGGGTCAATTCCAAACTCCTTCATCTTCCTCTCTTAAAACCTGGTTGCCTCATGGTTTTGGCATCTTTTCAGGCTTGTTGGCTGTTAGTGAAGCACCCACTAAGAGGAGAAAACGCTGAGAGAAGAAAGGAGCCACTTTTGAGATTTTAAGTATTTTTCCTCTGTTTATTTGCTAAGTTTTTCTGCATAGCCGCCTATTTTGAGCATTTTCTGGCTTGTTAAACTTGATTTCTGCATTAGTAACTGTATTTAGAGCACAACCTAGAGCTGTTTACTGAATTTCCTGTTTGCACTTATTTTTAAAATTGTTTTTTTCTCAAAACTTGAATTTTATCTGTCTTTGGTCTAGCACTCTTGTGTGGGGTCATTTACTGCACTGTTATAACTTGTTGATACTTGTGAACCTCTGCTATCTCTGAAAAAACAAAAAAAATCTTGCTTTTCCCACTTTTCTGAGATTTAAAAAGTTCAGTTACAGGCTTGCTGTTCTTGAACTGTTTGTAAGTTTCTTGGAGGCCATTTTTGGCTTGGGCTAAAGGGAAGTCTCTCTGTTGATCAGTGGCAGTGAAAAACATTGAGCAGCCTGCCTGCCCCTGTGGGAGTGGTTACTGACTTGAAACTGTAGTTTTATTGGCCGTTTTGGGTCAATTCCAAACTCCTTCATCTTCCTCTCTTAAAACCTGGTTGCCTCATGATTTTGGCGTCTTTTCAGGCTTGTTGGCTGTTGGTGAAGCACCCACCAAGAGGAGAAAATGCTGAGAGAAGAAAGGAGCCACTTTTGAGATTTTAAGTATTTTTCCTCTGTTTATTTGCTAAGTTTTTCTGCATAGCTGCCTATTTTGAGCATTTTCTGGCTTGTTAAACTTGATTTCTGCATTAGTAACTGTATTTAGAGCATAACCTAGAGCTGTTTACTGAATTTCCTGTTTGCACTTATTTTTAAATCGTTTTTCTCAAAACTTGCATTTTATCTGTCTTTGGCCTAGCACTCTTGTGTGGGGTCATTTACTGCACTGTTATAACTTGTTGATACTTGTGAACCTCTGCTATCTCTGAAAAAAAAAAAAAAACAAATCTTGCTTTTTCCCACTTTTATGAGATTTAAAAAGTTCAGTTACAGGCTTGCTGTTCTTGAACTGTTTGTAAGTTTCTTGGAGGCCATTTTTGCTTGGGCTAAAGGGAAGTCTCTGTTGATCAGTGGCAGTGAAAAACATTGAGCAGCCTGCCTGCCCTGTGGGAGTGGTTACTGACTTGAAACTGTAGTTTTATTGGCCATTTTGGGTCAATTCCAAACTCCTTCATCTTCCTCTCTTAAAACCCTCTTTTGCGGTTTTGCACATTTTGTGCATAGCGCAACAGTGGGCCTGCGCCGCCTAATTGGGTTTAAACTATTCCTGGCTCCACAAAGTCTGCTCTTCACTTTTTCCCTTAGAACTGCTCTATCTCTCAATTTAAACACCATATTCTCATTCTAAGGCCCTTCACTGGTCCAATTAAGTAATCCTACAAGTTAGCACTATTAAACCATAAGAACTACTTACTCTTATACTCTATTACCCTGTCCTCTATTGGTCCGTCTTAAATTCAGTTTCCTATATTACTCTAGCATGTCCAAAGGTCAGTCAATGGTTTCCTCTCAGTCCAGCTGGTGAATCTGGGAATTTTGAGGCAATGTTACAACTGTCTCATGTACGGACAACCCTCTCCTCCTCCAAACAGGTTCAAATATATATGAGAGATGCAACTATTTAGCCAAACTGGAGGCTGAGCTCTCTCATCTCAAAACTGGTGTAACCAGTCAGGAGGAGAAGGTACCTCACACAACACAATTCCAGTATCACATAGTCCCACCACATCAGAACCAAACCAAACACATAAATACACAAAAACATACTCGAGGCTCTAAATAAAATCTACCTAAGCAACAGGGACCTCCAAAGCAGACATCCAAGCAAACGCTACCTCAAAACAAAACACGCACACACATAGCCCACAAAGTTAGTTAAGCAGCCACAGCCCTTAAGGCTGAATAACACACCTGATACTCTTGTAATAGGTGACTCACACTGACATCCCACTCACCAGGCTGAATAAAGAAGGTCACGGTGAGCTGCCTGTCGGGTGCTAGGATCCGCCACATAGCAGCACTCAGGTCACTCCAAAGCAAATACAAAAGATATTACCTCCTGGACTACATGAAAAGAGACATAGAGGAGCTCTCTGATCATGTAGCCCAGGCTGGTATGACCCTGACCTTGAGCAGTATCTTACCCTCACCTAGAATGATGCCACAAGTACAAAGACAAAATTATCGATTTTAACAATTGGCTAAAATTTTGGTGTCATTCAAAGGGGATCCAGTGTCTGTCAGCCTGGGATGACATGCTCGACAAGCCACGTTGCTTTGCTAGGGACGGCTTGCACCTGTCACCACTGGGCTTTCGGATATTGGCAAAGGCTCTTGCCACCTCCATAGTGCCTTTTTTAGGCAAGGCTCAAAAGTCAAACCCACCCCCATAGACAGCACAAGGAACAAGAAACTAAGGGTAATGCTGCTTAACGCCAGAAGTCTTAACCTCAAGATGCATGCACTCGAAGCTCTCCTCAGTATGGAGAACATTGATATCTGTGCAGTGACAGAAACCTGGTTCAAGGCTCCAGAGAGCACCCCAGCACTACCAGGCTATACCTCGTATCATGCTTTTCGGCCCCAAAACCCGGACCGAACCACAAAAGGAGGGGGAGTTTCCATATTTATCAAGGATATCCACACCTCCAGGTTAGTGGCATTGCACAAAGTATCGGAGACCATCCATGTGCAACTAACAGTGGGCAAGACTGCTTTTCAGTTTATAGCATCCTACAGACCACCCTCTCAAAGTCAGGAATCCCACTCGGCTTTCCTGAAAACATTGGAGAACATGAAGATCTCTCCGAACACCATTATATTGGGCGACTTCAACTACCCAAGCATTGACTGGGAGCACTACTCAAGCCCCAGCACCTTAGCCCAAAGGCTCCTGGAAATTATAAACTCAAATGCTATGGAACAACTAGTCACCACTCCCACAAGAGGGGACAACATACTAGACCTGATCATTACCAACATGGGGACTCTATGCTCCACACCAGAAGTATATCCCTCATTGGTAAGATCAGACCATAAATTAATTTCACTGGATGTCCACATCCCGACCCCACCCCCAGCCCAGAAAAAAACTTCTCAAAAGTGAACTTCTCACTTCTCAAAACCAAAGTGGAATCCTTCAAGGCCCCAGGGCCAGTGGAAACTATGGCCCAAACTGCAGAATCCTATATAAGCATTCTCACGGACATCTCCAGGAATGCATGGATCATGCTATCCCAAACAAAACCAAGACCCAATCATCCAAAGGCAGGCGTCCAGTCTGGTGGACCCCTACCATAAATAAACTGTAAAACAGAAGGAGGAAGCTACTACATGATAGAGCAAAATCCCTAATAGGGAAGGCATCTCTGATCAGTACTAGCAAAAATTACGATCCTCATAAAATCCTCCAAGGCCAGCTTGAGAGAAAAATTGCACAGGACACCAAAGACAATCATAAGGCTTTTTTCAGTTATGTTAGGAACCTGGGATGCAACTCCCAGACTTGTTCTGAGTTGATTCTAAATGACAAAAAAATACACTGAACCCACAGACATCGCCAATATCCTGGCAGACAGGTTCAGTGCTAACTTCTCCGCCCCCCCCGCCCCAAAAGAGCAAGTATCGATCCCGGCAGAGGGCTGCCTCCCAAACATCTCTGATGCTCAGGTGAAGGCTGCCCTCTCCAAAGCAAAAAAACACTGCTTCCATGGGACCAGATGGCGTCCCAGGTTGCATCCTACATGAACTCCAAGAGGAACTAATCCCTCAAATAAAACAGCTATACAATCTCAGCCTCACTACAGGATATGTGCCCACAGAATGGTGTACAGCAACAGTGGTCCCACTCCACAAAGGTGGAGCTTCTACGGACCCTGGAAACTATCGCCCCATAAGCCTGACTAGCTTAGTCTGCAAGGCTATGGAGAGGATCATCATGGAGCTCATAAACAAAGAAATTGGGGACCTACAGACACTAGATCCTACCCAGTTCGGCTTTGTCAAGGGCAGATCCTGCCTTTTGAACCTGGTTGACTTCTTCGAAACAGTCACCAAAGCCATAGATGAAGGGAAGGTAGTCCACACAGCCTATCTGGACCTTGCAAAGGCATTTGACACAATACCCCACTCGGGCATCATAGATAAGCTATCCAGCTTAAATATAAACCCCTATGTCACAAGATGGGTCGCAAACTGGCTCAAAGACAGAACCCACAGAGTGAGAGTTGCTGGAACCATGTCAGACTCAAAACCGGTCACAAGTGGCATCCCACAGGGTTCTGTCCTGGGACCACTCTTGTTCGGTATATACTTTTCCGAGGTACAGGCAAGCGTGGGAGGACTATGGCTCACCAAGTTCGCAGACGACTGCAAACTGGGCGCCATAATTGACTCTCCAGCTGATACAAACATCCTTCAAAAAGGTCTCACAGAGACAGATAACTGGTGCCAGCGCCATGGTTTAAAGCTAAATGCCAAAAAATGTATAGTCATACCCTTTGGCAAAAACAATGTGCCCACAAATTACCACATAGGCGGAAACCCATTAAGTACAGAGAAAGTTATTAGGGACCTGGGGACCCAAGTTGATAGCAATCTCTCCTTTGAAAACCACATTGCCAAAGTGGTTAGAAAGACCTTCTACATAGCCCACCTCATCACAAAGGGTTTCACATCTAGATCAAGAGAGGTAATCGTGCCCCTTTATTCATCCTTCGTCAGGCCCATCATAGAATACAATGCCTCTTTTGGGATGTACCTTACCCAACACCTGCAGCAATTAGAAAGACCCCAAAAGTATCTCACCAAGAGGATCAAGGGTCTCAAACAGATGCCATATGCTGCTTGGTTAAAAAAACTCCAGCTCTACTCAGTTCGAGGCGATCTATGCCTGACATACAAAGCTATGTCAAATCCAGAATTAATGGACATGCTCCACCTCAGTAAATCTAAATCCCTTAGAGCCACACGCTCGAGGGACTTGAACCTCAGCACAGAAATAAATAGAACTTGCTGGAGGGACAGATTCATAACCCAGAGGCTCCCTTCGCTCTGGAATAGAATTCCAGTTCATGTGAGGCAGAGCACCTCACTGAATCTCTTCAAGAAGAATCTCGATAGGTGGATGGGGGATCGTAGGTTTGTCCCAGGGATTACTCCCGTGTCACTATTAGACAGAGGCACAGTAAACTAAACCTTAAAAAGGGCACAGTATACTCAAATCAAGGGGTGGCGTAAGCCATACAGAATCAGGCTAGCCTTATAATTGCCCCAGGGCAGATAGCCTAGTATGAACCTATGAACCTATATATATATATATATATATATATATATATATATATATATATATATATATATATATATATATATATATATATATATATATATATATATAAATAAATAAATAAAATCAATTTAATGTTATATATAAATTCATTTATTTAAAAAATGTACTATATCTCAATCTATTATTTTATTTCTATTTAATGCCTTTAGTTTTAAAATAGAAGCTATTGAACTACGTTCATTTATGCCTGGCCATGTATCAGCTTGTGTTGTAATCTGCCATTGCAATTCTTTATATTCTAGAAATAAGCCCCAAGGTCTTTTTTCTTCTATTTCTACGTGATCTATTGCTATAAAAGAAAATTGATGGTCTCTATATAAATTGCTTAAGTATGTTTATATAAGGATATATTAGTTGTCCCATAGCGCTAGTATATATTTATACACAGAATATAGATATTAGCGTAAAGATCTACACACTTTTGAATGCAACGACTTTTGATGGGACTTAATAAAATATAATAAAATAAAATATACTAAGATAGTATTTTAATATGTGCATATTTATACATATTTAGCATTCTTTGACATTTTTAACATGTAATGCATGTAATTTATGAATTTTTATGCTTTTTAGCTGATATATATATATATATATATATATATATATATATATATATATATATATATATATATATATATATATATATATATATATGTGTGTGTGTGTGTGTGTGTGTGTGTGTGTGTGTATTTTGTATCATGTTCTCCACTTTTTGTTATAGTATATGCATTTTAGATTTTTAAAGTCTTAATTACTTATAAGTGGAGCATATAGTATGTATTAACATCAGCCATTTGTTTAGATTTATTTTATTTTATTTACATTTTTGGGGTAGAGGCATGCTTAATTACTGTAGAGTCATGTGATTTTTCTTTAATGAATGAAGTTTAGTATAAAAGGAAGTGAGGTCAACAGATACGTTGTCTGATGAAGTTTAATAGATATTAAAGGAAAGCGCTTACTTGTGGATTAACAGAGGAACTTTTTATTGTTTTAAATTTTATCTCAGTGTTCAAATAAAGTACTTGTTCTTCCAGCTTGGTGGTTCTTCGCTTGCCATTCGTAATTTCAGTAAGTTTATAATTAGAAAGTTTTGAAAAGATTGCTATTGAATTTAAAATTTTTGGTATGTCACAGTCTGGTAAAGTAAAATAGAGGTTTAAGTCATCTACAAATGCTGAAAGAACAATCCTGGTATTATAGATAATTGGTACATGATGGTAGGTTTTTAAAAAATATATGAGCAATGGCTCAAAATATAAATTGAAAAGATAAGGGGTAAGGGACACCCTTGTCTTGTTCTGTTTAATATTAATCCTAGCAGAGGTAGTTATGTTTATATACAGAGAAGTATAGGCATTGGTATAAAGTATCCTGAGTATTCGAGCAAAGGTAGTAGGTATTTCAAAGAAAGGAAGAACTGAGAGCAAAAAGTCTAGATTAAGCCTGTCAAAAACTTTAGATGCATCTAGCACTAATGCAAAGATGGGACTATGGTTTAGTTTAGAAAGTTTTATCAGGGCATTTAGTGCGAGTGTGTTATCACAAGTTTTTCTGGATTCGATAAAACCTGACTGACCTGCTGATATAATGTTTGAAATAAAAGATTTTAATCTATTAGCCAGTATTGTGGTGAAGATTTTAACACCCAAGTTAATTAAGGAAATGGGTCTGTATCTCTTGGGATTTTTTGGTCAGTGTTATCTTTAAGGATAAGAATAGTTTTGGAGGAGTTGAAGTGGAGATCTGAGACTGAATTATTTATTATATCTGTGGCTCTGCTCCTGGGGCACAGGAAAAGGGAAAATAATTCTTCTGGGTGGGCCAAGGTATATTTTTTTATAGGCTTGTATACCACAGGGGGCGATAGCCTAATAATACCTACCTATAATTAAAGAGGTATAATAACACTTTAGATGTTTTTTGGCAGAAAGATTTGTAAAATTCCACAGTAAAGCCATCTGGCCCTGGAGCCTTGTTGGGTTTAAGATTATTAATTATGATTATTATCTCTTGCTGGATAATAGGGGATAAAAGAGACTTTTAATGTAATTGATCAATTTTGGGGAATTTTATTTGGTTTAGAAATTGTAATTTCTCTTGTTCTGTTGCTATAGGTGTGTGTGGTCATCATAGGTTTGTAAATACATTTTTTCAAACATGTTTATAATTTCAGAGTTATTGAAGTAAGTCTTACCTTGATATATTATCTCAGATATAATAGAAGGAGATTTCCTTTGGTTGATCAGTCTTGTGGAGAATTTAGAAGGGATTTGCAACCATTCTGAATAGTTAGCCAAGATCCTAGTTCCATGAAAAGTCAGTTGTTTTGCATTAAGGAAAAAATAGTTCTTTCTAGAGAGAGTTTAATTGTTTTTCAGACTCCAGATTAAAATTAGTTTGTAATTCTGTTTCCAGTTTGACATTTTTTTTAATTGAGATTTCTTCAGATATAAACTTTTGTAATAGGCAGCTTTATTGATAAGGAACCCTTGTATTTGGGCTTTAACAGAGGCCCATTCAATGTCAAAGGGTATTTGGGTAGAGGATGTTACCTTCAGAAGAGTTTCAAGCATCATATTAATTTCTTCTACAATATCCTCCTTCATTGATAGGTTAGGATTCAAAGTCCAGTTATATCCCCTAAACCAAGATCTTTACTTAAAGGACCAATTTATAGTAAGCGTAATTTTTGAGTGATCTGAAATGAATCTGGGTTTGGTAGAAAATTTGATTTCTAAGTTTAAAAATATGTCAGAGATTAAGAAAAAATCAATTCTAGACCATATTTTATGATGGTGTGAGTAAAAGGTAAATTTATCTTTAGGCATTTTTCAATCTTGAAAAGTATAAGGGTCAAATAGGTCAAAATCATTCTTTAATTCTGAGATTGCTGTAGTAGCATGGATATTAAAAGCTTGTTTGGGTTTGATCTATCCAGTAAGGATTATTGATAAGTGTTCCAATCATCCCCTAGAATCAAATAGCACTTCTGGAAGAGTGATAATATCTTTTATAATGACATAAAGAATTCATGCTGTTTGAAACAGGGGGCAAAATGATTTAGAAGTAGAATGGGCCTATCAATATGTGGGCATTTGAAAGTTATGTAACACCATCTTCCTTCTATGTCTGAGTTAACATGTAAAATATTATCCTCGAAGGACATTTTAAAATAGCTACTCCCACACTATTTGAATCCTTCCTGGATGCAACAATTGTTTTAATCCATCTCTTACCCATATGATGTGGCCAATGTTCATTAAGCATATGTGTTTCTTGGACTAAAATAATGTCTGCCTTAGATTTAAAAACAAGATGGAGGAAAACGTTTCTCTTTTTAGAGATATGGATCCTCATTACATTCCATGAATCAATCACTAACATCCTAAGGTATTATGAAAAAAAGTAATAAGATAGGCCAGAACAGGCATTACATAGACAATTTTAGGGCCTACTATTTTCTGGGATGGTAGATAGCACTTAACTCTTCTAGCCCCCAACCCATGCCTAAACAATACCCTACTAGACCTAGAGGAGAAGGGAAAGGGAAAGTATGGAGAGACACAGGAGAAATATTGCAGTTAAGAAGCACAGCATCTCCAATACAAGTTTATATAAGAGTATAGTTTCCCGATTTAAAAATAAACACAAAGAAGAAAAAGCATAGCATAACTTACCTAAACACACTAATAAATCTACATTTAACTCCTTCCAAATGTTTATGCAGTATTCATATGATACAAAGCTTAGAAAATAAACTAAAGAGAAGAGTTTTATAAATAAATAGAAATTGTATAGAGTTTGACTAGAAGCAGTAAAGTCTCAAATCATCAATATAGACTTGTAGCAATATAGGATACCAGCAAGTTTCTCTGCTTAATACTTAAAGTAAATGTCTAACAGACAACATAATAACCAAGGAAAAACATATTTCAACTAGTGTCCTGATAAAGATATAGGATATTTAACCTGTGAGCTTCGCTATTTACTAGGGTTAATGGAGAGGCGACTTTTCACTAACATATTAGATACAATATCAAGTGCTAAATAGCGTGAGTTTAAAGAATTAACACCATCAGAACCCTTTGCAGGGAAACAATTACAAGATTAGCTTTAATAACTAGTTACAGAAAACATATTGACCAAGTTTTAGGTTCATAAACCTTGTTGCTACACATACCCTCCTAGATAGACCTACAAGGTGTAAATATTAATAACTATACACAGAGGATAGGTATATAAGAATACACAACAACCAAGATTTGATTGCTTATTTGTGATGAGAATTACAAAACCTGAATACAGACTTTAACCAGTTGCACTCCAGGCATAAGTACAGAAATAAGCAGATAGTAAGCATGCATTACATTACTCTGCAAAAGATTGATATTGTCATGAATTCTGAGTTTATACACTTAAGTAAGGACAAAATGATTTGCATTATCTTGGCAAACCACATAAATAAATATCAAGTGCACATAAGTCAAGTAAAGTAAAGGCTAGAGTATGTAGTGCATGTTGTTGTCATGAGAATATCACAGATTCACACAGCTTATAAACTAGTGCGATTTCTAGATTTCTATTGTGAAGGTGGTAAAGATACCTGTCCTTTTGATATATTCTACTATACCCGACTCACTTGAAGATGATGGACTGGTACAGGATGGAAAATGATAGAGAGAGAGAGAGAGAGAGATGCTGGGATCTATTTATAGGCATTTCAGTTTATACCAAACTGGCTGTAACTGGACAAGATGGTGCCAAAGTTGTTTGTATATTTGCAAGGTGTAGGAGACCAACTATTGATAGTTTTATCTAGATGTATTACCACAATGTAGAGTGCCAACATCATCATATCCATGTGGCATAGTACTCAGTTGTATCAGACATCAGCAGTCACATTATATAGATAGGCATGCACGATTCATGCATCTTTCCACTGTCTGAGGTACAGATATAGTCTATTACTTTCAGATATGGTTGACTTGAGCATTATAATTAAAAGAAATCCATTGACTATGAAATATTAACTGAGGATTTGTATAACAAGTAGAACCCACAGCTAAAAACCATAGTGGAGCATGCTTTGGTTCCTAGAATGCATACCTCAGGTTCCTGATTAACAGAAGTGGGGCTCTACCATATAGCTAGAATTTCCAACCAGTCTATTTTGATTTTTGACATGGTGCACAACATGATCATACACAAGCGACAGTAGTAGATTCATGTACCAGTTGACATGAAGACTTTTGCAAAAATGGCACTCAACACCATACAACACTGTACAAAATATTGCAAGCCAGACAGGAGCATCACAAAGATTACCATCCAACACCAGCACAAAACACATGCAGGCATGATACAGAGCAGACAATGTAAGCCCAGCCATTATACACACAGATACATACTAGAGCTGCAGTGATAGGCCAGGTAATTCTGTATTTCCTTATGTATGAAATTACACAAGGACAAGTTACGCTGAGCCCATAATGAAGCCATTAAAGTGTGTATTACAATTCAAAAGTACCATCTTGACATGTTCTATAAGTGAAATAGTCAGTAGAGAAGAACCACTGCATATGAACCAGTCAAATCAGTCAAAGCTGAGAGGATACAATTTAAAAGTCAAGAGAGCTTCATTCCTTTAGTCAAACCTAGTAGTTGTTGCATTCGTCAGACAGGAGCTAATCATGCTATTTAAGAAATGATCAAAGTTTCATTTAAACTGTAGCTATATCAGACTTAAAACTTAGAATTAATTCCAGCAACAAATTCCATTGAAGTAACTACCATATTTCTTACTGCTAACAAGATAAATCTGTCCAAAAACATCTTGGTTGCTTGATATCACACAGCCGCATCAGTCAATAGTTTCCAGTATTTACCTTAGCTACTTATCAGGTAAATCATCACTCTAGTTTAAGTTGGATTGCCAAGTGATTGTGAACCCCATAATTGTGATCCTGTGACTTTCAGAGGGACCTTGAAGAATGAGACTGGAAGGACTTTAAGAAAAAGGAAGTGTCAAGGGATGAAAGAGCTGGTGCACTTGCACAGCACCAACACTCCAGGTAACAACATACAAACTGAAATCAATGAAAACTTTAAACCTGCAAACGGCCCAGATCATATAGGGAAACTGCACAGCACCAACACTCCAGGTAACAACATACAAACTGAAATCAATGAACTCTTTAAAGCTGCAAACAGCCCAGATCATACAGGGAAACTGCACAGCACCAACACTCCAGGTAACAACATACAAACTGAAATCAATGAACTCTTTAAACCTGCAAATGGCCCAGATCATACAGGGAAACTGGATAACTAACCCTCGCTGACACAAAAGCACCCCACCACATCAACCAAGGAGACCAAACGACTGTTTACTCATGATCAAAAAGATAAATAAACTAGAGATTATCAGTGATCAGGAAACAAGCCTGCAGGTAATTCTTTGAATGCAGAAAGAAAAGCAGATTTTACTTCCTTGGCTGATGAGGCAGTATACTTATTTGTTTTATGTTGAAAGAATAAGGTGTTTGGGTATCTCATTTCAAATTTTGTCTTCCTTTGTATTGAGAACACACAGAAGGGTGATAAGGTTTGTCTAGCTTGTTTAATTTGACTTGGGAGGTCTTGTGAGACAGAAATTGTATTTCCATTCCACATAAAAGGGATTTTCTTTTTGGCTGTTGACAGCATTTTCACAGCATCTTGGTGATTCAAAATTTTACATAAATGTGTCTCAGTCCGTCTGTGATTTGGACAACTCAGATCTCTCGATGAGCTCTTTCAGTTACTATTTGTATTGGACTCATTTGGTCTATCCAGGAGGGCACCTAGAATTTGTTCAATTGCTTCTAAAAGGTTAGGATTTGTTACATTTTCAGGAATTCCACAGATAATAATATTATTGCACCTTAACCTTGTTTCCAAGTCAGTGATTTTAGCTTGCATGTCTTGGATATTTTGGGTATTACTTTCTGACTCCTTCCGAAGTTGGTCTATTTTGGCTTCATTGTTAAAAATTTTTGCTTCTGACTTTTCCATTCTAGACAAAATTTGATTAGGTGATTCACCAAAGGACTGGAATTGTGCAGAGAGATTCAGTAAGGCTTGCAGTATAGGTTGCACAGCTATTTTTAAGTCTTCGAGATTTGCTGGCTGATCCGATTTTGTCTTATTAGTAGATTTAACCGTTTCTTGTTGTCTAACAGTTCTGGGTCTTTTTGTATTAATTTCTTTTTCAGGTGAAGCCACCACTGAAAATTTAGCTTTTGTAGTCTAAGTTTCCTTACCTGCATCCTTGTTTGACATTTTGGTTTCTTTCTATATTTTTAAGTTGTAGAACACTGGTGGCTATCACCTTGTGGCTGAGGCCAGGCCTCCAGGAAATGATTGATCCAGTTAAATCCAACTGTTTTCCAGGTAAAAGATTACTTTTAATGTAAGAATACAGCAAGTTGATGATATTTAGTGCATTTTAGAGGCTATCTTGACATTAATTATTTCAGCTTTATACCGATTTGTAAAGGATTTCTCTGATATTTGTTAGAAGCAAAGGAGTAACAGTGTCTACAGGACAGCAGCCATCTCTGTTCCCCTACTAGAATTAATTTTACTCAGTATAACTGGGTACCCTTGTAAGAGCCTTAGAGTAGTTTGCTTTGGAGTGTTCTGGTGGCAGCCTCTACCTTATAGTATGGGCAAAGGGGGGCACAGCTGGTGTGAAAATCAAATCTCAAAGAATGTGTGCATCAGCTACTTGGAGCAGGGACACGGAGCACTGGTTTCACAGGGATGGTAATGGAGGACTTGGCTTGGAAAACTCAGATGAGGACTTAACTCTACAGCTGTAGTCAGTGTGGAGTCTTATTTGGGGCATGGTGAGAGAGAGAGGAAACTCATCCCCAGAACGAGAGTCTGTTCCCTGTGTACTCTTAAGGGAAATTTTGCTTGGTGCAGAAAGCTGCATCTGGAAATACTGTGTACATTTATTTTTGTTCCAAGTGAATGTCCCTCACCCATATCAATGATGAGGATGGAGGCTCCTGGCTTAGAGCAGGTATGTCACACAGGCTATGTACAAAGACCCAAAACTCAAGTCTGAACAGTGTTTAGTCTCATAGAGGGGTTCCCACTGGGAGTGGGTGTACATCAATTTTCAGCTCTGAGCCCACTGATCTTCATACTGATGATGGACTACATTAGCAAACAGGATAGAAGGGTCAGATCAACAAATCTGCTGTATGTAGACAATGTGCAATAACAGGCAGACTCTGAACAAGAACTTCAGCAAATAGTAGGGGAATGGAATCCAAAACTGAAGGCACATGGAATGAAACTGAGTACAGATAAGACAGTTATAATGGCAGCAAATGGGGTAAATCAGAATAAGAGAAGGGAAAATAGTAGAACAGGTTATCAACTTCAAGTACCTGAGAGGGGACGGGAGTGGTGGTTGATGAGAAGGGAAGTCTGAATGAGGAGGTCAAAGCTAGACTCAGAGGGGTTGCAGCCAACTGGCACAGAGTGTCAGGGGTAGCATTTGGCAGAAGAATGCCAAAGAAGCTGAAAAGTAAGGTATACAAAACAGTAGCATGACCAGTACTGCTGTGTGTTACAGAAATCTGGGCAGTAAAGGCAGAGCGGCTGAGGAAGCTAGAGATGATGAAATGAAGTGCCTGAGATGGGTGATAGGATGCACACTGTAGGACAGACAAAGAAGTGAGGACAAAAGAGCAAAAACAAAAGTCTCCCCAATTGTGGAAAAGAGGCCAAATTACAGTGTTTCAGGCAGATGTACAGAAAAAAAGAAAACAATCTGATAAAAGCAAGAGGAAACGGGAGTGTCCAAAAAAGATCCTGATGGATTGTGTGAGAGTAGACCTGCGACAGTCAGGCATGAGTGTTGAAGAGGGTAAGAGAGTGGCATTAAAGAGGGTAAGAGAGTGGCATTAAAGAGGGAGAGGTGGCAACAGGTGATACAACACCCTGAGCCCATGTAGAAAATAGAAAAATGGAGTTGATGATGATGATTGTAAATTCAAGTTAGGCGTGCACTCTTGAGGAAGATGTAAGACAGAATTCTTATTAGATGGATAGTTACCAGAGTTCTTGAATCTCTACTGCTAGCTGAAGGGTGAGCATAGGGGTGTCTTTGGGCTATTTCAAGGGAATATGGGAGGTTAGCTTGAGAGGAATGGAAGAGGAAATTATAAATAGGGTTCTAGGGATTGGGACAGAGAAGCATATGTGTGAAGTTTGCCACATGAAAGGTGGGGATTATACATTCATTAAGAGGGAAAACGATTCTAGTTAAACTTCACAGGAAGAAGGTAAATGTGTTAGTTTTACAAGTGTTAAAAACTTAGTTGTCCAGAAATGGGAGTATGCAAATAAAGGGATATAGATGATCAGATTATAATTGTGTTAAACAAGTGTGGAAAGAGGTAAGTTTGGATTTTGGGGAGAGGTACGCCGTGCTAGGAGACATGCTGTATATAGAAGCAAGTTGCTGACCGATGGTTGGTGGTGAGATGGATGTTAGAAGGTAGCAGGGTCATTATGGGGCATGTACTATGAACTGAATGAAGATGCATAGGAGGTTTTATGAATCTGTTTGGGAGAAATTGGACTTGTAAGGAAAGTGGGTAATAGGGTTTTAGTAATTGTGGAATATTTCAAATTTCTATGAAGCTAAAGAGAGACATAATGCTCACGAAGGAGAAATTTTTCAGAAAGTTCCAGCAAGTTATGAGTCAGAGTATTTTTGCATGCGGGTTGATTGATGCATTATGGTATGTGTAGGGAGAAAAGCTGCAATCTGCATTTTCTACTAATGATAGAAAACAGGCAAGCAGTTTTGGCAGAGCTTCAATGGATGTTGTAACTGGAGGTGATGTGAAAAATGTAAAGATTTTGAGATTACTTTTGGATTATATCCAAGTGGTAACAGTGGAAACGGGGAAATGAGCCAAAAAGTTGGAACTGCCATCCAGGTACATGGAGAAGGCCTGTAAGTTGAGTGCATAGTATAGTGAGAGAGAAGATGATGGTGGAAAATATGAAAAGGGAAGGTATGGCAGAAGTGAACACCTGGGACTGAGTAAAACTATCTTCAAAGGATTAGGAAGAAGAAAGGAAAACTGAGAAGGAGGAATTGAATGAGGAAGAGTAAAATGCAAGAAGATGCAAAGTAGTTGTGGGAGATGGAGGAGGTGGGGTGGCGGAGAAAGGAGAGTTAAGAATATAAGAGATTTACAAGATTATCTTGAATTGTTAGGTGCATCACAGACAGAGGCTTGAACTTGAAAAGATGAGAATAGTTAATTGGATTTGAGCAGGGTTGAACTAAGGATGACGGTATTAGAAGTTGAAAGACTTGAGTCAGAAACAGTGGACTACAGTGGTGAATGATGCAGGTAGTTTTAGATATTGCCAGAATGATCAGATATTTATTCATTCATTTATTTATTTATTTTATTTGTCCTTTGTTGACTGGGTTAGTCCCACTAAGTTACTATCCTCTTTTCACAGAAGACCCAAGGTGATATTTGAACTACTGTACATATGGGAAGTGTTAGAACATATTCTGGTTTCCTATTTTATATAGAAGGAAGGAGATTGTGGGGAGGAGTAGCTTGTGAGCAGGCCCAGGGTTGCAAGTTGAAAAAAGAGAGAGAGAGAGAGAGAGAGAGAGAGAATAGCTTAATAGCAAAGCCGATGTGGGAGAGGTGCTGCCACGTATCAGTGATATAAAGGCATAAAGCAAGAGCTAATAGTAAATGATGTGTGTGTGTGTGTGTGTGTGTGTGTGTGTGTGTGTGTGTGTGTGTGTGTGTGTGTGTGTGTGTGTGTGTGTGTGTGTGTGTGTGTGTGTGTGTGTATAGAGAGAGAGAAAGAGAGAGAGAGGTATGCAATCACATTTTCAAATGGCAGTCACTCGAACTGGGATGGTCAAAAGGCTGTTTTCCAGTTCTAATGCCGAATGGAAAATGGTCGTCCACAACAGCGAATCCTCCTGTGCATTCGCTGTTGTAAGGTCAATGTTCTGATTGGAGATCACACTACAATGGGGATCAGGAAATGTACCCTTTTCCTCACTGTAGTGCAATCTCTGAGTTTGTATATATAAGTAGCAGGGGGTGCAGGGAGCTTGCGCCCCTGCAAAATGTTGGTTGTAAATCACTGGACTGCAAGGTACATTGGGTATACCTAGGAGATGTTTTTCTTTTCAGTATTTTGTTCTATTAAGTCATCACTCGACTGAGTGATTTTCAGAAATATGATAGGAAACCTATATATATATATATATATATATATATATATATATACATACATATAGAGTATATATATATATATATATATATATATATATATATATATATATATATATATATATACACATGTAGATAGATATAGATGTATAAACATAGCTATATACATAAATATATATAAATATATAGAGCTCTCTCTTTATATATATATTTATATATATTTATGTATATAGCTATGTTTATATATCTATATCTATCTATATATGTATATATATATATATCCGTGGTGGTGCAGTGGTAGCGTTGTTGCCTTACAGCAAGAGGTTGTCCCGTTCGAATCTTGGCTGGCGTGCGGGGAGTGCCTTCTGTGTGGAGTATGCATGTCCTCCCCATGGGTTGAGTGGCGTTCTGAAAGACATGCGTGAATGGGCGTGCCTTCGTTGAAGATTGGGCATCGAGCTGGCAACTCGGCACCATAAAAATCTACTGCCAATCATTAGCGGACCGGAGTTCCGCTGTGGTGATCCCTAACCGGGAAAAGCCGAAAGATAAACAACAACATACAGATCTGTCTCTCTCTCTATATATATGTATATGTATATATATATATATATATATATATATATATATATATATATATATATATATATATAATCTATATGTATGTATATATATATATATATATATATATATATATATATATATATATATATAATCTATATGTATGTATATATATATTTGGATTCATATATATATATATATATATATATATATATATATATATATATATATATATATATAGATAGATGATTGTGTGTGTGTATATAGCATATTTATAATGACAGAATTAGATATTTATCTATTATTTTATTTTTTAAGCACTTTCCTAAAACTGAGTGATAACCTGTATCTTTAAAAGACTGACATTGCCTGAAATAGGCCCTATGGAATAGGACAAGGATTCAGCTAATATAAGAAAAATGTAAAAAAAAAAAAAAATATATATATATATATATATATATGTGTGTATATATATATATATATATATATATATATATATATATATATAAAATCATATATTAATATTAGCTATTACATTTATACATATAGATAGATATTTTATATATAGGTGCCAAGCTGATAGTAAAGGATATCACTTACTCAGACCCAGGGGGCATAGCCAATCTACTAGCCATCAAATTCAGCTCAAACGTCACTTCCCTGTACTTCAATATTGACTGATTACAAACCAACACATTCACCCACACACATACGCACACTCAAATCACCTTAGAAAAAGTTCTCAATGCACTATCTAAGGCCAAGAACAGTAGGGGCCAGATAACAGGCCAGGCTGCCTATTTGTCAGCCTGAAACATAATTTGTCTGATTCTCTAGTAAAGCTATTCAACATTGGCTTGAAGAAAGGCTTTGTGCGAGATGATTGGAAGACAGCAACAATTATTCCCTTGCACAAAGGTGGAGCTTCTATGGATCTAGGTAATTATAGACCCATAAAACTGACCAATGCCATCTGTAAGGCTATGGAAAAGATCATTATAGAATTAATATGTAAGGCTACAGTAGCCTACAGACTCTCATCCTAACCCAGTTTGAATTAATCAACAGCAGATTCAGCCTACATAACCATGTCAACATCTTCAGAAAAGTTACTGAAGCAAGGAATGAGGGCAAAACAGTGCACACTACATGTCAACACCTCACAGAAGTATCCAATGCCATCCAACACTCAGGTGTCAGGGATAAACTCTCCCAGCTATGTAACTCATTGATTAGCAAATCATCTCACAAATAGAACCTAGGAACTTAGAATATGCATCTATACCTCATCCCAAAAAGCTGTCACTAGGGGTGCAATCCAGTGTTCAGCCCTTGGGCTACTCCTCTTTGACATTTACTTCTCAAAAGTCAAAGCTAATATTAAGGTTTTGTGACTGACCACATTTGCAGATGACTGCAAGCATGGTGTCATCATAAACTCCACTGAGGACATCAAAATCCTCCAAGACAACCTGTCCCAAACAAATAGCTGGTATTAAAATCATGGACTACAACTAAATACAAAGAAGTGTGTGTTTATATATTTTGGCAAGCATGAATACCCTTGTGACTCTCAAACTGGCACCATATCCCTGAAAACTGATCATAGATTGTGATCTGTGAACCAATGTGAACAATGAACTGTCCTTAATCCCCACACATCCACTGTTTTACATAATTTGTCATTGCACAGCTTATATCCAAATGTAGTATAACCACCAACAAACAAGAAAATTATAATCCACCACTAAAGACCAGGAATCAGTTCACCATAGCCTTAAAACTTTTATTCCACACACATAATCAATTCTCTTAGCGCCTCGGCTAACAAGTAGCCTTTACAGACTAATGTCACTGTTAAAATGCATCCCTTTTATACACAGCAACTTAAACAATCATTTAATTAATTAACCAATTATACAATAATATAATATAATATAATATAATTAATTAATTAATTAATTAATTAATTAATTAATTAATTAATTAATTAATTAAAAATTCTAAAAGAACTTTTTATAAAAGACTCCTTATAAAAAAACTTTTCCAATTACACTCCTTGTTGATACCTTTCGGTTGGAGTGTATTATATTTTAATATAAAAATCGATTCTTTCTCAAAAAAATACTTGATACTATCTTCACATAAAAACTAGACTTAATTTGCTCTAAAACTGTCACTTGTAAACCATTAAGATCACCCTTATGAATTCTATTGAAGTTTGCCACTGGGCTAATACTTTTATTGTTTTTAACATCTCTCACATGCTCTTTGATCCTTTCCGCTAAACTTCTTTTGCTTTTCCCAATATAATGACTTCTGAAGGGGCACTTTAAACTATAGATTATTCCTGCACTTTTACATGTAAAGAAACCCTGTACTTGAATTTTTTTTTCCATTAATATTGTAAAAAGTTTCCACTATATTCTCACAAATGGAACAACTTCCACAAGGCATAGTACCTTTCGTAGTTATCTCCTCTATTATACATTCAAGGGGTTTCTTGTAAGTCCCATGTACTTAAAAGTCTGAGATTATGCCCCCTTTGATAAGAGAACCTTAATTTAATATCTCTTATGGACGCCACCTCTCTTCTTACTATATCCCAATAGTTACTTAATGGTCTTTCCTGTTTAACAGAAAACAAAGTATACTTTGAAACATAAAAAAGATTTTTGTCTAAGTCCATCTTAAGGGGTATTTTTTTATTATTATTGCCTCTTGCATACCCTACTAAATTCCCCTTTCTTTTCATAACCTTATCAAAGTTTTCCCTTACTAAATTTTTGTCATAGTCCCTTTTTAAAAACATAGCTACTGCCCTGTTAGCCTCCAGTTCATGTTCCTGTATGTCACTACATAATCTACTTATTGTTAATATCTCCCCATAGGGGATAGATACCAAGATGTGTTTGGGGTGACAACTGGAGGCATATAACATGTGGTTAGATTGATCAAACTTCCTAAACATCCTAGTTTTTATGTTACTGCTACTTAAACCTTCTATAGTAATGTCCAAATAATTACCTTTAATACCTTCCTGTAAACCGTCATATCTCATGAAGAACCTATTTTCATTTAAATATACAATAAATGATTGCACCTTATCTTGACCTCCTTTACAAATAAAACTATGATTGTCAATAAACCGGAAGCACCTTTCAACATGATATTTGTAAAAGGTACTCATATATATATATATATATATATATATATATATATATATATATATATATATATATATATATATATATATATATATATATATAATGTGTGTGTATTTTCCACAAGGCCCATAAAAAGATTGGCATACATGGGGCGAAAGCCGCCCCTATAGCTGTGCCTTTTATTTGCTTATATAAGCTATTATCAAATTCAAAAATATTGTTGGTTAAACAAAAGTGAGTAAGATCTTTAACATATTGGGTTCTAGGACTATCTCCTAGAAAATAATCTAGAGCCTCCATCCCAAATTTATGATGGATATTCGTATAAAGGCTGACCACGTCCAACACCAAAAATTACATTCCCTCTTCCCATATTATTTCTCTTAACTTATCCATAAAGTCAAAGTAATCTTTTATGTAAGAGGGTAATTTTACTACTTCTTTTAACAGAAATTGATGTAAGAAACACCCTAAAATATAGGTGAAGTATCCACTTGCTGATACAATAGGACAACACAGAGGATTCTTAATGTCCTTATGTATCTTGAGAATGCAAAAAAATGTTGCCATGGTGCTAATTCTACTACCAAACTTATTCTGTACATCAAAATCTGAAAAGTAATTTAGACATGCCCCTTCATGTATTAAACTTTCGTATTCTTTTTAGCTTGTTCATAAATTACCATATCCACTTTTTTATAAACCTGTTCATTCTTAAGATGTTCCATACACATTTCATAATATTCCCTAGACCACATCGCTTCTAGTTTCCCCCCTTTATCTGAGGGTTTAAATACTAGTCGATCATTATTACTTAATTTTTTTTAAGCATTCCTATTCTCTTTTGGTCATATTATATGTCATTTTCTTTCTACAGAATTCATTTACTTCTGTTTCTAAAACAAAATTAAATGCATGATAAAAATGCTGTATACTTTCATTCTTAAATGGAGGAATAAACATGCTTTTACAAGTGACTCCCGTAGTATCTAAAGCACAATAAGCATTGGCCTCTAAATCAGAGTCACAAGAATAAAAGCTGTCTTCACTTGTCGACATAACATCATCAAAAACTTTTCTTGTTCTATATTATTAACAGCACTAAAAAAATCTTTCATATGAATTTTACGAACCAGTTTGAAAAGATCTCCTTTCAGCTCATACAGTCTGGGCAAAACAGAGGGAATGAATTTTAAACCGCTGTTTAAAACTGACATTTCAAGATCATCAAAAACATAACCAGATAAATTAACCACATATATATTATTGTCAAAAACATTAAGCAGTACCTTGTTAATATGTCCTTTGCTTCTTTTTGAATGGGAACCAACCACTGTTCCCTATTAGTGCCCTGCCCATACCAAAACCTTTTCTTGTTGACACCCTTGGATCCTGGTGATTCTCAAAATGTTGTTTGAAAATATTCTCCATTACATGGCCTAGATAATGCTGGAAAATGTTCATTTTCTGTATCTCCCTCATCCGTTGAAGACGCTGCACTTGCACCAGAAATGTAGGTGTTGAAACACGTAGACTTCTCTTCCTGGTCTTTTTGGAATCTCACACACTGATGTCTCAGCTGTTGACTGGATGTCAAAACAAATGCCTTCTTCCGATCATAATCTCGGAGGTCCCTCTGTAATTTATTCTTTTTTCTATTGACCAAATCTTTTTCAAAGGCAGACAATCATTCATACTCTGCAAAAACAATTCAAGGGCAGAGTTAGATGTCTCTTTCAGAATGTCTATACAAACCATTTTAGTTTCTTCTTTTAATTTCTGCCTTTTGAGAATATCCTTCTCAACGAAAATAGCCACCCATTCAGTGCTACACTGATGTACAGCCGCTAACCACCTGTCATAAAAACCACGTTTGATTTCTTAGCCCAGAGACCTCTAGGTGTAATTTTAAGCTCTTGGTACCTTTTGAGGCTTTGTAGGTTATGATACACTGAAGTCTCTTTAAATATTAGTTTCTCCATTTGTATACAGAGCTCCTATACCGCAGGTACAGAAGATAGTTCTGTTTTCTTACCCACTGTGGCAAAAGGGTTTGAAGAGGATCGAGATCTATTTATTTCCCATTTGTTAAACACATTAGAAATATCATCCAGATGATTATTGGCTCCATAGTCTATTTTGTCTTCTTCTATACTGGTACCCATTCTCTGCCCTTGTTGCAGACGATTATCTCCACTTTTCTGTGAAAAATCCATCCCTGTTTCATGAAATATACAGGGCAAGGAAGTGAAAGATCTACTGGTCATAGAAAAATAGTATAACCACCAACAAACAAGAAAACTATAATCCACCACTAAAGAGCAGGAGTCAGTTCACCAAAGCCTTAAAACTTTTATTCCACACACAGAATCAATTCTCTTAGTGCCTCGGCTAACAAATAGCCTTTAATGTCACTGTTAAAATGCATCCCTTTTATACACAGCAACTTAAGTATATAATTAATTAATTAAATAATTCTAAAATAACTTTTTTTTATAAAAAGACTCTTTATTAAAAAAGTTTTAAGGCTTTGGTGAACTGATTCCTGGTCTTTAGTGGTGGATTATATCCAAATGTATTACATCCAGATTTAGAGATGTAAGTGTTCCACTGTATTCGGCAGTCATTAGCCCAGTCTGTGAGTGTAATACCCCTTTCAGTATGTATCTATCCAAACATTTGTCACATCTGGAAAGATTGCAATATTTTCTCACTATAAAAATCAAATGCATAAATCTTAAAAACTAATCTGACCATCTGAAAGACTTGTACTTCTCTGTATCATACAGGCTACCTAGAGGCAACCTTTGTCTTGTATTAAAAGTTTCAGGAGACCCCGTTCTGTTAGCCCTACTACACATTCACAAGTCCAGTGTCATTATAAACACTGTCTGAAGGGATCAAACTCTCTTTTGCAAAATAAACAGAACATGTTGGAGGGCTAGGTTTGTATCACAGAGAATACCTCCTCTGTGGAACTGCTTTCCACTGCACATAAAGTGTAGGACTTCTCTTACTCTTCAAATCTAATTTAGAGGAATGGATAGGTAACTGTAAATTTACCCCATTTAACATTTAAACATCCCAGTATGTACTTGTTTTGTCCATCTCTGGGTTATTTGTATGCAAAATATAAGGACTAAAAACTAGTCACCATTTGAAATGCTGTGACCCACTAGACCAGCTCCTAAAACACAGAGACTGAATGGACAAATAAAGCAGACTTAGATATACTAAGTGCAAAATGACCATCTCACAGTATATTCCCTTTTCACTGAGACTGTGATCTTGGAGTTGGTACGTTATAAGTTCAAGGGATAGAGGAGGCTTGCCCATTTCAAAAAAGAAGTTTAAAGAAGAAGAGGAATGTTTGAGATACGAGATTCTCTCTTCTACTGCATTACGAGTGCTAACATTTCTGTAGGGAGCCCTAAAAACTACAATGGGAATGTAAGGTTAGGCTTCTTAAGAGCCTCAAAGACCAACAGCCTAGAAATACAAAAGAACCTATAAGCAGGAGACCTAGATGTTTCTCCATTACCTTTTACAGGATGCTTAAAGATGCCAACACAACTGACAACAGTATGTATTGAGATTGTGGAACTTGGTATACTGTGCTGCCTTCATGTATGAGTGATTTCACTGGTTTTACGTAAACAGAAAGATGACCCCATGATCCTAATGAACTTGTACTCATTTCATCATGTAACTCAGATGCTAAGATCTGGAAGCATTCTCCCAAAGCTGATACATGGAGATCAGACAGACTTCATCAAAAGAAGGTCCTCAGGCGACAATTAAAGTATGTTGTTAGATTTTATGACATGGACAGAAAACTAGGTTTGTCATATGAGTGGCATGTCCATGCTAAAGGTACAGAAGGCATTCCATACTGTTGACTGGGGAATACTGATAAGTCTTATGGAGCAGAGAGAAGGAAGAGGGCTTTATCTAGTTAAAGCAAAGGATTTATATCTCTCACCTAGTGTGTCAAATGAGGCAAATTCAGGCATATCAGATAAGCTATGTTTGCAACAGAAGACTAGTTAGGCGAGCCTGCTATCCATGGCGCTATTTGTTTATTTATTTATTTTTTACTTTGATTTATTTATTTATTTATTTTGAGAAGTAAGGGTTTTAGAGATTATGAATTCACCTTGAGTTTACATGCCATTGGCTGTATGTTGCTGGAATATGCTGAGGTTTTTTCCTGGCCTAATAAAACCCGGAACCCAAGCTAATCCTGGAATGTTCAGGAATTAATCTAAGGCTAACGTCCTACTATTAAGTGATAACCCAAAAAAATGTCAAGCCCCTCTAAACCCTTTGAACACTGCTGACTATGGGGACCTGTTTACAGAAATCCTATACAAGCATGTTAATATCTGCACAGGAAGCTGTACCCACAAGAAGAATAAGTAGAAAACTAACTCAAAAAACAAGCCACCCATGTGGAATCATGACATCAATAGGTTGTATACAGAAAGAAGAAAATCATCACACATTAGGAGGTGTAGCAAACAGCAAGATAAAAGCAATCTCATCAAACTAAATAAATGACTCAAAGGACAAATACAGTCTGCCAAAGCCAAGTTTGAGGTAAATTTAGCCTTCAAGGCCAAAGGCAACCACAGGGCATTCTTTAACAATGTTCATAACCTCAAAGGCAATGCGCAAATTGTGTGCAGAGCTCATTGTTAATGGAGCCACCTATACTGAGCCAGAAGATATAGCAAACCTACTGGCAGAGAAATTCAGCTCTGAATTTAACCCTTTTTCCCCCTTAGCCTCCCTTTCAGAAAACACTATCAAATATAACTCTCCCTACTATCATTAGGGAACAGGTCCTCAATGCCCTCTCTAAGGCACAAACACTGCATCAAAGAGCACATATACTATCCCAAACTGTCTTCTAAATAGAGTGAAACATAACTTAACAGGTCACCTCAAATCACTATTTAACTGTAGCTGTTAAACAGTCTTCGCGTCTCATGAATGGAGAGTAGCAACCATAATCCCTCTTGTTAAAGGTACAGACCTTGTAAATTATAGACCCATAAGTTTCACTAGTCTTATATGCATAGCCATGGAGAGAAATATCATGGAAATGATTAACAGTGCCAAAGGAAACCTCCAGACACTGGACCTAACTCAGTTTGGTTTTGTCAAGGGCAAGTCATGCCTAATCAACCTAGTAGAATTCTTTGAGTAGGTCACCAAAGCAATGAATGAGGGCAAAGCAGTTATCACTGACTATGTTGACCTGGCCAAAGCATTTGACACAATATCCCACATGAGCATTGTTGACAAACGCAAGAGGTTAGGCATAAACCCTTATATCACCAGGTGGATAGCCAGCTGGCTCACAAACAGGACCCAGGAAGTTAGAATTGGGGGGGGTCCACCTCTACAAAGAGGCCAGTCACAACTGGAGTCCCTCAGAGATTAGTCCTAGGACTGGTCCTGTTGGACATTGAATTCTCTGAAGTCAAGGCCAACATCAAAGGCCTTTGGCTTACCAAATTAGGAGATGACTGCAAATTAGAAGAAATAACAGAATCTCTCACTGACACTAATGTTCACCAGGAAGGGCTGACAGGCAAATAACTTTTTAGAGCCATGAAATAAAACTAAATGTCAAGAAACGCATAATAGTATCCTTCAGGAAGTCATCCATCTCTGGTAACTATCATATTGTATCGACACCCCTAAGAGTCATCCCATTAGTCAGGGACTTGAGGACACGCCTAGACAGTAATATAACCTTTGACCATCACATGTCTACAGTAGTGAGGAAATCATTTTGTGTTGTGCAACTTATAAATAAAGGTTGGGATCTAGATCCAAGGAAGTCATTGTTCCACTGTATTCAGCATTCATCAGACCTATCATTGAGTACAATGCCCCCTTTGGTATGTACCTAACCAGGTACATCCAACAATATCAGCATCCACAGAGGATCTTCACTACAATAATAAAGGGTATAAATAATACATTCTATGCAGACCACCTCAAAGCCAAATCCCTGTAATCTATCACTTACAGGCTGTTGAGGGGCATCTATACCTTGGCATACAAGGCATTTTCAGACTCACCACCCTTATGGACTTCCTTCATATCCACAAAACAAACAGCACTAGAGTTACCTGTTCTAAAGATTTAAACCTTGCCTATGATATAAACAGGATATGCTAGTGAGGCAGGTATTTATCCAGACACTACCATTCTCTGGAACAGGATCCTTATCCATGTGAAGCAGAGTTCTTCCCTAACCAATTTCAAGTATAACTTGGCCAATTGGATGGGGAACAGGAAGTTCATCCTTGGTTTGGCACATATGTCTCTGCTGGATACAGGTAGCCTGTACATTTTTCATCTCCCAAGTCCCTATTTGCACTTATCAAGGATGACAGAACTTGTTAGACATTTGAGATGCACCACTAACCCTAAAAACCCCCAGTTGTCATTAGCCTAGTATATACTATGAATCTATAAACATCAGTCTAAGCAAAATAAAAGTGTATACAATTAAGGTGAGTTCACTGGGAGGCTGATCAGTGCACTGGACATACAGGATGCTGTGTTAATGTCCTGAATGGAATTGAAAGGGAGGTGGAGAGACTTTTGGGATATGAGGTTAGAGTGAGTTATTGCAAGAGACAGAGGATTGTTGAAGTTGTTAGCAAGGAGTTGCTAAGAAGACAGACTGATAAGGGGCTTAGATTTGTGGATGATCTTTTATTTTCTAAGGAGGACAGAGTATTCAAGAACCTTGATGAGGTTCAGAAAATACTGGTGATTGAGAAGAAAAGCACTTACTTTATAATTAATTGAAAGTTGTTTGGTACGGCTTGCACAATGGGAGTGGAGAAGGAACAAGTAAAGGGGTGGGAGGATGGGCTGTTTGGTTAAAGGGTAAAAAGATATAGAGAAAGGGAGATCTGAAATAATTTACAGAAGTTAGGGTGACAGAAGAACAGAGGAAAGTTTTGGAAGGTTGAGACTGCACTGGACTAAGAAAGTTAGAAGATAGGGTAGTGACACAGTTTTGGATACTTCTTTGAAATATTAGTAAATAGAAAGGGGTGTAGGCAGTGTGTAAGTTGCAGAGGAAGGTATTGCACAGACGGTACAGGACTCCAAGAAAGGTGTGCAAAAAGATGGAGTAAGGATCATATGTTGGAGATGTTGGCAAATGAGTGTGAATTATTGGCGTAAGTGCTGGGATTGCATAAGGGGTGAGGGTTGATGAGATGTGCAAGGACTATATGGATGTTCTATGGGGATTCCCCCACGTTGAATTAGTTGGCTTGGATGTTTAGAGCTGATGAGGAAAAGCAGTATTTGGGACTGAAAGACAGGTAAAAATGCAGTGAGTGACAGAGGTAGTGAAAAGAAAGAGTGAAGAAGATTTGATAATAGAAATGAAGGAGCTGAAAGAGTGGATTTGGAAAATTGATGTAAGGAAGAGTTTGGAATAAAGGAGATGGGAGAGCTTGTGGGTGTGGATAAAATTGATATTGGTTAAGGAGAGAGAGTGTCCATTTCCTGTCTTTCTCCTCCTGAGTAAAGTGATTATATGAGGTTTTGCTGAGAAGAGGAGCTTCACTGAGTCTCTAGGCAGCTTGCAGTATTCTGAAGGTGAGCACAGGGTAAAGAATGGATGTGAACATATAATTGGTCTGCCTGTTTTGGTCATGGAATGAGTAAGAAGTTTACTATGAGACTTAATTATAGTGGTGCTTTACTATTGCTTTATTTGCATCACCCACACCCTGTTATTGTGTGGCCTGGAGAGAACTGGAATGGAATGTTAACTCATTGCACACCATTTCTCCAAGATCCTGAATGCTATCATTTCTTAATTAGCTTATGGAAATTATTTCAATAGTAAATTAATTGTACTAACAAAATATTTGTCTCTAAAGTTATTCATGATTAGAGATGCATTTTTTGAAACTCATTTATTTTATGTACATTTTTTCAGCCATGACCTAGGAAACAGGACAACATTACAGAAGAAAAATACAATTGTTAAAGCAATGCAGTTCATAAACCAGTTCATTCATTGCAAACAATAACAACAGTGTGCACTTAGGTACATGCAATTTAAAGTGCTGCAAGGAAATATAACATAGATTGGTTGTATACATTTATTCACCATATACATTATTTATAATAGAATCAGAGGTTTATGTTCTTTGTAGTTGAACTGTTGAATTACGGTCTGGAGGATAGTGACATTAACTAGGAGATTGCTATTAAGCATTGTCAGTATAGCAGTTATATTCCGTTTCTCTGTGTAAATGCTGAGAGAGAGCTTTGTAAACTTCAGTTAGGGAATTCTGAGACCCAATGTCAGTTAGTGGCTTATTTCAGAATGCAAGGCCCAATATGGAGAAAACACACTCCCCAACAGTGGTTT
Organism: Protopterus annectens; assembly: GCF_019279795.1. Taxonomy (NCBI): domain Eukaryota; kingdom Metazoa; phylum Chordata; order Ceratodontiformes; family Protopteridae; genus Protopterus; species Protopterus annectens. Next base: position 382,309,690 of record NC_056730.1, read on the forward strand.
TAAAAGGTGGCCAGATTAATAATCTGCCATCTTCTATGACCTTCTTGAAAAAAATAGTTGTGGTCTCTGATAAATTTTCTTTTAACAGATGGGTAGTGGACCTCATTTTTAAAATCTTATAAATGAGTACCCCTAATAAAAAGGTTGATCTTTCAGCAAAAGGTAACCAGTTCAAGCTGTTAAGGAGTCTACAATGGTGTGACTGAGTATTTGCCTGAAGGACAAATCTACAGATTTTGTTTTCTGTGATCTGAAGTCTATGTATTATCGGAAGAGTGAACAGTAAGTAGTGGCAATCCAAAGTCTAACTTTGGGAGTAGAACATTTGTTGCTAGGACTATGTGTGCTACAGGGGAGTGGATATGAGGAATGGGGTAACAGAAATGTAACTGGGATAAGACATTGTTGATTACACTGTCAGTGTGGGATGAAAATGTGAGAGACTAGTCAAGAGTGAGACCAAGATATTTGTATTCATTAATTTGGGGATGGCATTATTATGGCTATCTAGGATGGACATGCCAGAAAAATGAATTTCCAGGGGGAAGTGAAAAGCACAACAATGGTCTTTTTATGGTTGATTTGAAGGTGTTTTGTTATCAGTTTAGCTACGGAGGTAGGAATAGGAATGTCATAGCTGCATTTGGAGGTTAATTGGCATTTATTTGCTTGACTCAGGTGAATATCATTTGCATAAACAATGATATTTAGGGAAGGAAGTTTTTCAGAGATGTCATTAATAAATAAAGAGAGGAGAAGTAGGCCCAAGACTGAACCTTGAAGGATGCCTTTGTTGATAGTATCATTACAGGAAAGTTGGTTATGGACTTGAAATATTCTGTTTTCCTTGTAGCTTTAGAACCATTTGATAGTGTTGTCAGCAAAAGTGAATTTTGTTAGTTTGATTAAAAATAGGTTGTGTTTAATAATTTTGAATATCCTGAATGTATCTTTAAGTATTCTTCCAGTAATTAACTTATCATTAATTTGGGTCTATGGTTAATCGTCAAATGTAAAAAATATCAGATGGCTAACCATCAAAATCAGTCTATTGAATGTTCAGTTCAGCAAACGTCCTCTTCAGCGAAGTTGTGAGACACGGAAACTAATTAGTTGCCTAATACTTCCCTGTCGCACACACCACGGTACTTTAAACCCACCCAGGTGGGGAGCTTTCCCCCCACACCCCCCTAACTATATATCAACTATGAGATTGCACCACAGTTGAGTAAAGGGTTTGAAATACTGTTGTGTGTGAGATAGGGAAGTGTTGAGTAACTAGTTACTTTCCCCATCTGACAATTTATCCGAAGTGAACATTCACTGAAATGAATGTTCGACGGATTGATTTTGATGGTCTGCCTGAGAAGACATGATCGACAAACTATGATGCTTTGCCAGAGATGGTCTGCACCTGCCACCCCTGTGATTCAGGTTACTGGCTAAAGCTCTTGCCACCCCTATAGTGCCTTTTTTAGGCAAGGTTCAAAGGACAAAACCACCACTGTAACAGATACAAGCATGCAAAATCTGAAAGTAATGCTATTCAATGCTAGAAGTCTAAACCTCAAAATGCACTCTCTCAAGGCACTCCTAAAAATGGAGAACATTGATATCTGTGCAGTAACTGAGACCTGGTTCAATGCTCCAGAGAGCACCCCTGCAATACTAGGCTACAACTCTTACCACCCTTTTCAGCCACAAAACCAAGATCTAAACACTAAAGGTGGAGGAGTGTCCATATTCACCAAGGATATTCACACCTCCAGGCTAGTTGCCCAACACAATGCATCTGAAATTCTCCAGGTACAACTAACACTAGGTAAGACTGCAATCCAAATTGTAGCTTGCTACAGATCCCCCACCATGCCCCAAGATTCTCACTACACCTTTCTAAACATACTGAAAAATATTAAGATACAACCAAACACCCTAATACTGGGTGATTTCAACTACCCTGCCATTAACTGGGAAAACTACTCAGGTACCAACTCCTTTTCCCAACGGTTCTTGGAATTCATAAATTCTAATGCCCTGGATCAACTAATCCATTGTCCCATCAGGGCCACCAATATCCTAGACCTGGTCATTACCAACATGGGAGATAGATGCTCCACATCAGTGGTCACCCCCTCATTGGTCAGGTCTGACCATAAGCAAATCACCCTTGACATCCACATCCCACCCCCACCCCCCAGTAAGGAAACTGCCTTAAAAAACTTCTCCAAAGTCAACTTCATGCTACTGAAATCAGAAGTGACAAATTTCATGACACCCATGCAGACGGGATCTGAAAGTTCAACTGCAGAATTCTACACTAAGGCACTGTATGAGCACATCCACTCATGCATGAATAGTGCCATCCCAAATAGAACCAAGATGCTCTCCTCCAAAAAAAGGAAGCCAATCTGGTGGTCCCCTGCTATAAACAAACTATACAACAGAAGGAAGAAACTGGTGCAGAAAGGAGGAAAATCCCAGGATGCAAAAAAACTCCCTCACCAGCCTCAGTAAGAAGCTGAGTTCACTCATAAAATCCTCAAAAGCTAGTTACGAAAATAAAATTGCCAAAGATTCCAAAGACAACCACAAGGCATTCTATAGTTATGCCACCACACTCATCACATAGTCTCACTAAATATAGACCAACAAAATCCACACATAGTAACACAAAAACATTCGTAGAGGCTCTCAATAATAATCTGTCTAAGCAACAGAGACCTCCAAAGCAGAAACGCAAGCAACTTCCATCCCCCAACACAACCCAAATGACACATAGCCCACAGACTCAATGTGCCACTCAACCACAGCCAATAAAGCAAAACAATGTAGCCAACAAACTAGTCATAGGTGGCTCTATAGTCAGGCACACTGATGTCCCACTCACCAGGCTAAACAAGGAGAAGGTTACTGTCAGCTGCCTGTCGGGTGCCAGGATCTGCCACATAACCCACGCACTCAGGTCACTCCACAACAAGTACAAATATGACTCTGTCATTGTCCATGTTGGTGAGAATGACCTGAGATGTACCTCCCTGGCCTACATGAAAAGAGACATGGAAGAGCTCTCCGATCTTGTAGCCCAGGCAGTTAGGACCCTAGCCCTGAGTAGCATTCTGTCATCGCCCAGAATGATACCGCAGTACAAGAACAAAATGATTAACTTCAACAATTGTCTAAGCTTCTGGTGTCATTCTAAGGGGATCCAGTATTTGTCTGCTTGGGATGACATGGTCGAAAGACCACGATGCTTTGCCACAGATGGCCTGCACCTGTTGCCCCTGGGATTCCGGATACTGGCTAAGGCTCTTGCTGCCCCTATAGTGCCTTTTTAGGCAAGGTTCAAATAACAAATTCACCACCGTAACGGGAACAGGCAAGCAAAAACTGAAGGTAATGCTACTCAATGCTAGAAGTCTAAATCTCAAAATGCACTCACTCAAGGCACTCCTTAAAATGGAGAACATCGATATCTGTGCAGTGACTGAGACCTGGTTCAAGGCTCCAGGGAGCACCCCTGCACTACCAGGCTATAACTCATACCACACTTTTCTGCCATGTAACCTGGACCAAAACACCAAAGGTGGAGGTGTGTCCATATTCATTAAGGATATCCACACCTCCAGGCTAGTTGCTCAGCATAATGCATCCAAGGTTATCCAAGTGCAACTAACTCAGGGCAAAACTGCAATCCAAATTGTAGCTTGCTACAGATACCCCAAAATGCCCCAAGATTCCCACTGCTCTTTTCTTGATGTACTGGAAAATATTAGGGTTCAACCAAACACCCTAATAATGGGTGACTTCAACTACCCCACTATTAACTGGGAAAACTACTCGTGTACCAACTCCTTAGCTCAACGCTTTCTGGAATTCATAAACTCCAATGCCCTGGATCAACTTATCCACACCCCCACCAGGGGCAACAATATCCTAGATCTAGTCATTACCAACATGAGTGACTGGTGTTCCACACCTGAAGTCAACTCCTCGATCGTCCGATCCGACCATAAACTAATAACCCTTGATATCAACATCCCACCCCCCATTAAGGAAACCATGGTAAAAAGTTTCTCCAAAGCCAACTTCATGCTTCTTAAGACAGAAGTGGTGAACTTCATGACACCCATGCAGATGGACAATACAGTTACAACTGCTGAATCCTACACAAATGCACTCTATAAGCACTTACACGAGTGTATGGATCATGCTATCCCAAACAGAACCAAGATGCTATCCCCCAAAAAAAGGAAGACAATCTGGTGGTCCCCTGCCATAAACAAACTGTACAACTGAAGGAAGAAACTGTTGCAAAAGAGAGTAAAATCCCATGAGTGGAGGAGCTCCCTGGTCAGTCTCAGTAAGAAGCTGAGATCCCTTATAAGATCCTCCAAAGCTAGCTACGCAAACAAAATCGCCACTAATTCTAATGACAACCACAAAGCATTCTATAGCTATGTCAAGAATCTCGATGGCAGCACCCAGATCTGCTCTGAGTTACAGCACAATGGCATAAAAGTTACAATACCAACTGATATTGCCAACATCCTTGCAGATAGATTCAGTGCTAACTTTACCTCCCACCCCCACCCCCTAAAGGGCCCATATCTATACAGGAAGAATGCAGAGTCCCTGTAATCACAACTATGCAGGTAAAAGCTGTACTCTCTAAAGCCAAAAACACAGCATCCATGGGATGGAACAATATCCCAGGCTGCGTTTTACACGAACTTCAGAACGAACTGGCTCACCACTTAAGCACCATGTTCAATAATAGCCTCGCATCAGGCTTTGTGCCACTGAATGGTGCACAGCAACAGTTATCCCACTCCACAAAGGGGGAGCCACCACTGATTCCAGGAACTATTGACCTATTATTCTGACATGCCTGGTCTGCAAGTCCATGGAATGTATCATCATGGAACTCATAAACAAAGACATTGGTAACCTCCAAACTCTGGATCCCGCCCAGTTTGGGTTTTGTGAAAGGTAGATCATGCCTCCTGAACCTGATCTACTTCTTTGAGGCAGTCACCAAAGCCGTAGATGAGGGTAAGGTGGTTCACACAGCCTATCTTGACCTCGCCAAGGCTTTCGACACCATCCCCCATTCTGGAATTATAGCTAAACTCACTAAACTAGGTAAAAATCCCTACGTCACAAGATGGTTTGCCAACTGGCTCACTGACAGAACCCACACTGTCTTGCAGACTCCAAATCTGACCTCAAAGCAGTGACAAGTGGAGTACCACAGGGTTCTGTCCTGGGACCTCTCCTGTTTGGTATCTACTTCTCTGACATACAGGCTAACACAGAAGGCCTCTGGCTAATGAAGTTTGCAGATGACTGCAAACTAGGAGCCATAGTCAGGTCCCCAAATGATGTGGACATCCTACAGAAGGGCCTCGCTGAGACAGATGCCTGGTGTCAGAGCCATGGCCTCAAGCTCAATGCCAAAAAGTGCAGTGTCATCCCCTTTGGTAAAAACTCTGTACCCATGAATGACCACATAGGCAGCAATCTACTTAACACCAAATGTGTGATAAGAGACATTGGGACCCAGGTGCACAGTAGTCTCTCCTTTGATAGTCACATCACCACAGTAGCAGGAAGTTCTTCTACGTGGCACACCTTATCATAAAAGGGTTCTCATCCAGGAAAAAAGAGGTCATTGTTCCCCTCTACTCGACACTCATTAGACCCATTACAGAGTACAACGCCCCTTTTGGAATGTACCTCACAAGACATCTGCAACAGCTGGAAAGGCCACAGATGTACCTCACAAAGAGGATTACTGGCCTCAAACAAATGCCCTACACTGACCACCTCAAAAAACTCCAGCTTTATTCCGTAGCATATCACCTACTCCGAGGTGATCTCTGCTTAATATATGAAGCTATGTCAAACCCAGAGCTGTTGGACATGCTACACCTAAAGAAATCCCAATCCCTCTGAGCTACACGCTCTAGGGACCTAAACCTTGTCACCACAATAAACAGGACTTGCTGGAGGGATAGATTTCTGTCCCAGAGACTTCCCATACTCTGGAACAGGCTACCCATCTATGTCAAGCAAAGTTCTTCATTAGTACTCTTCAAGAAAAATCTTGATGAGTGGATGGGAAATAGGAAATACACCCCGGGATCACTTCTGTGTCTCTGCTCAACAGTGGCAGAGGAAAATAACTTTCTTGGGTGGCGTAAGCCAGACCACCTTGTTGGCTAGGCTTACATAGGCCCTTGGGCCAATAGCCTAGTACCTACCTATGAACTTATGAACCTAAGAATCTAAATGGCAATGCTCAGATCTGCTCTGAGCTACAAAAGAATGGCATTAAATATACTGATCTCAAGTATATTGCCAATATCCTGGCAGATCGATTTAGTGCCAAATTCACTCCCCTCTCACCCCCTAAAGGGCCCATCTCAATACCAAAAGATTGCCAAATTCCAGTAATCACAGCCATGCAGGTAGAAACTGCACTCTCCAAAGCTAAGAATACAGCATCCATGGGACCAGATGACATCCCGGGCTGTGTACTGCATGAACTACAAAATGAACTGGCATGTCACCTAAGTGTCATGTTTAATCATAGCCTCATCTCAGGCTTCGTGCCCACTGAGTGGTGCACAGCTACAGTTATCCCACTCCACAAGGGGGGATCTACCTTAGATCCCGGGAACTACCATCCCATCATTCTGACAAGCCTAATCTGCAATGGCATGGAACGCATTATCATGGAACTTATAAACAAAGACATTGGCAAACATCAAACACTGGACCCCACCCAGTTTGGGTTTGTGAAGAGCCAATCTTGTCTCCTGAACCTGATTGACTTCTTCGAATCAGTCTCCAGAGCTGTGGACAAGGGCAAGGCGGTCCACACAGCCTATATGGACCTCGCCAAGGCCTTCGACACCATCCCCCACTCTGGAATCATAGATAAACTTACTAAGCTGGGCATAAATCCCTACATCACTCGATGGGTTGCCAACTGACTTACTGACAGAACCCAGACCGTAAAAGTAGCTGACTCCAACTCCAGCTCCAGACAAGTGACAAGTAGAGTACCTCAGGGTTCAGTCCTGGGACCACTCTTGTCTGGCATCTACTTCTCTGACGTACAGGCCAACACTAAGGGACTCTGGCTAACAAAGTTCGCAGATGACTGCAAACTGGGACCCATTACTGAATCCTCAAATTATGTGGATATTCTACAAAAGAGCCTTACAGAAACAGATGCCTGGTGCCAGAGCTATGGGCTCAAGCTTAATGCCAAGAAATGTATAGTTATCCCCTTTGGAAAAAAACATGTACCCATGAATTACCACATAGGTGGCAGTACACTAAACATCAAAAGTGTGATGAGAGACTTAGGGACACAGGTGGAAAGTGGTCTCACCTTTGATAACCACATCGCCGCAACAGTCAGGAAATCCTTCTATGTGGCACACCTCATAACTAAGGGCTTTTCATCCAGAAAAAAGGAGGTCATTGTCTCACTGTACTCATCCCTCATTAGACCCATTGCAGAGTATAACACCCCATTTGGTATGTACCTTACAAGACATCTGTAACAGCTGGAAAGGCCACAGAAATACCTCACTAAAAGAATCACAGGCCTAAAGCAGAAGCCATATGCTGACCATCTAAAACAACTCCAGCTATACTCTGTGGCATATTGTCTACTTAGAGGCGATCTCTGCTTAACATACAAGGCCATGTCAAACCCTGAGCTATTGGACATGCTCCACTTAAAGAAATCCCAATCCCTCAGAGCCACATGCTCCAGGGATCTAAACCTTGTCATCACAATGAACAAAACATGCTGGAAGGATGGGTTCCTGACCCAGAGACTCCCCAGACTCTGGAATAGACTGCCCATCCATGTCAAGCAGAGCACCTCCTTGGCCCTCTTCAAAAGGAACCTTGATGATTGGATGGGAGATAGGAAATTCACCCCGGGGATCATGTCAGTCACCCTGCTAGACAGGGGTCCAGGGAAGTAAATATTGTGGGAATAAATATCCAGGGAATTGTTGGCTAGGCTTGTATAGGCCCTAGGGCCGATAGCTTAGTACCAACCTATGAACCTATGAACCTATGGTTAGCTGTTCAATGTGTTTTACATTCGATGATTAACCATAGGCCTGATTAATATTATTGTAGATGGTGACAGTGGCTGAGAAAAGGGTGATTGTTGTATCAAACAATTGTATTTTTCTTCTGTAATGTTTCTGAAGGTGTATTGTTTATTTGTTAGTATGCCATTGCTATTGATGTATTGAAATAGCTGCTTGTAAAAGATTTTTTAAAAACTTTTGCTAGTGGGCAGAGATTGGTTATAGGGCAATGCCCATAAGGCTTTTAGGTGAAGAAACTATGGATAGCTGGATTATTTTATTTATTTTAGAGATAGTGGACCTGTTCCTGTGATTATAGAAGTCAAATACATAGTAATATGAGTACCTTTCAGAATAGAGATATTTCTGTGATTTAAAGGTGAAAACAGGAACTTTTATAATAGATGTTAGCGTAGTGTCATTTTCTAAATTAAGCTTGCCCACTTAATTTGTAGTTAATTATATGGAACCACAGTATCATTCTGAATTTCCCATTCAGACAGAATTTGCAATGTAACAGCAGACTGATTTTGAATTGAACCAATAAGTTACACGTATATGAAGAATGAGCTACTTCAAGGGTTCTCTGATAAGTTATAGGCTAATACAGGAAACTGGAATATTTCACTTTATTTGACATCAATAAATATATCATTTGGGCGTATTTGCATATGTATGTATGTATGTAGGAACAGGACAGCTATCAGTAAAAACAAATCAGCTTGCATTTAAGTATTCAATCATAAATGAGGGGGACTAGCAAAGAAAAAAATATCACAGGAAGGCAATATATCCAAGGACAGTGTCTATATGTCATGACTGGGGGATGTATTTATCATACTGGAAGTAATAAAGTAAGAAATGACAAGCGAACCTTGGTAGGATTGGTCTGGTAGCAGACCTGGTGCCATTTAACAAAATGTACATCACTGAAGAGCATCATTGCCATGCTTTTTGAGAGAGACTTGTCACTTGAACCATAACTGGGTAAAACAGCAATGGTCTCTCATAGTATTAGGTAGCAACCAGGTCTGCAGATAGTTTTGCAGAATGTTAGAAATCACTATACCTAACCAACAGATGGGCATAATACCAGGGTTAGGTCTGGTGGGAGCTGTGATAAGTTAGGTTAGGTCCTTAAGTGAAAGATCTCTAATGTACCCTTAGCAGCTCCTCGCAACTCCATACCAAGATTGTCCAACAAGATTAGATTCTTGTTATAGCACCATGAAGTAGGAGATACCCTAATGAACAGTATTCAGGAGGGTGATGGATATACAAAATAGGTAAAAAATAGCTTCAGGTGGTTCCCTGTCACAATTTAGGTTTAGATTAGTAAGCAATGAGTGTCAAAAGCAGATGTGGAAAATCCCCTTCTCACAAGATATGCATTCATTTGGGCATCTTTTCTAACCAGCACACCTGCAGCTAGCCTGCTGCCTAGGAAAGAGGACATTCCAACTTTAGACATGACTCTGTAGCAGCAATAGCTTTAATATAACATTCCTGGGTTCATGCCATAAGCACTGGTCATTTAGTGCTAGGGCTACTTTAGTTAATGTTTGTAATGGAGGGTAATGTGGGGGGAGGTAGAGAAAGCTAGTGAAAGATGGATGGGTGAGGTGCTGGCCTAATTTGGTACTGGTATCTGTGAATTAAAATTCCAAAGTAGACAAGAGGGAGCATGTCCTTTATACATTTTAGAGATGCTGGGTATACTTTGGATAATATTTTAATATTAGAATAGTTGCTAGATGAGATTCAGATGCCACCCTGCACCCAAACTTCCCGCTAGGATCCAACACATACTGGAAAATCATTGCTGAACAAATTAAATGAGCAATAAACCCCCTTAGATAATAGTTTGCATCCACTGTGTTTAAAGAAAAATATTCTAAGCTTCTGAGTCAGTTAAAAGTTCACAAAACAACTGAAAACTGTATCTCAAAGTTCACATGCAGCAAAACAAGAAGAAAGGAAAATACTGAATATGGGTTTAATTCAAAATAAATCTTAATAAATTCAGTACAAGAATGAAAAACAGGAGATATTAGCTAGCAGAGAACAAGTGCTGTGTTTCATTTTATCCATTTTGTGAATCACTGGGTAGCAGTCCTTTGGAACTTTGGCTCATCAAAGATACCTTAATTACAACTCAAGCACAATATCTACTTTGCCATCAGATCTTAAGCGATAGCAGAGGTGCATTCAGACTTCAGGAGATAGCACAGGTGTATTCAGACTTTAGTTGCTAGCACAGGTGCATTCAGACATCAGGAGACAGCACAGATGTATTCAGACTTTAGGAGACAGCACAGGTGCATTCCAACTTTAGGAGACAGCACAGGTGCATTCCGACTTTAGAAGATAGCACAGGTATGTGTATTCAGACTTTAGGAGCTAGCACAGGTATACTCAGACTTTAGGAGATAGCAGAGGTATATTCAGAGTTTAGGATATAGCACAGGTGTATTCAGACTTTAGGAAATAGCACAGGTGCATTCAGACTTTAGAAGATAGCACAGGTGTATTCAGACTTTAGGAGATAGCACAAGTATACTCAGACTTTAGGAGATAGTAGAGGTATATTCAGAGTTTAGGAGATAGCACAAGTACATTCAGACTTTAGGAGACAGCACAGGTGCATTCCGACTTTAGAAGATAGCACAGGTGTATTCAGACTTTAGAAGATAGCACAGGTATACTTAGACTTTAAGAGATAGCAGAGGTGTATTCAGACTTTAGGAGATAGCACAGGTGCATTCAGACTTTAGGAGTTAGCTCAGGTGCATTCAGACTTTAGGAGTTAGCACAGGTGTATTTCTTATTTGCCACTCAACGTATAGCTGCACAGTCACTCTCAGCACCACAGACAAAACACAAAGCATGAATAGGGGAAAAAAACTTTGTGATTTTATTGGGGATTACTTGATCTTGGCAGTAACAGGTCAGACTTTAAGGAAATTTGCACATCTAAGTGCCATTTCTTATTGCATCTACTGATGTGAGATATAATGCACCTGACACTGAATTCATCACTAAAATAGTTTCATTAAAGTGAAAATAAGAGGCAGAGCTGACTTCACTCTACATAAAGTAATGGTTTAATAATCTTTATAGCAAAAAATTCCTTGCAGCTCCTAAACAATACAGAAAGATCTGGATTTTAAACACAATTCGCAAAGGGATTATCTTTGGTGCAAACAAAATTTCAGTGGTTTTTAGTTAAGCAACATTGCAGTACCCTTGTGCTGAGTGAAAGCAGAAACAAAACACAGTCTTTGATTTCTTGTTGGGTATAATGATTGCCAAGAGTCTCCTCTGGTTAGCTGATCCTTCTGATTGGAATTCTTTCACTGTTCACAAGCTCGTCTCAACACTTCTGGAGACTAACATCCAGTGATTCCATTGCAGGAAAAAATGGTGACAATGTTCATTGACTACTAGAATGAGGACGCACAGTATACATGAAATCAGATTTCCATTTCCTAAAGCTATCTGCAGTTTTCAAGTGTTTTTCCAGCAATGCAGTGCTGTACATTTCAGACAGACTTCTGAAATACGTCAGTAATGCTAAAATGTAGGAACCTCACAGTCATACAATGCACTTATGCCTGATTTCCTGTGGACTTAGACTTGTGTTAAAAACAGATGTTAAGTTTGCAATGCAGAGTAAGCCCATCTGCACTCATTACATTTCTTTGCTGATGAACACACAAACCTTAGGGAAATTAAATAGAAAAAGTTAGCTTTACTTAAAAGTAGAAATAGTTTAGGGGAAGTGCTTCTCAAATTGTGGTGTATGGCAGTTTCATTATTAATCCATTACAAGTTCCCATTAAGCACTGATGAAATGATTATTAAAAGAATGTTGAAAACAAAATATATTCACAGCTGAAGGCTGATGTGATTAGGGTGTCTGAAATGTATTATTTCAAGCAGGAAATGAAATTAGAAAGAAGCATGAACTGATAAGCAGAACAGGCCATGCATCAGTATTTGAGATGGCAATGAAAGGGGTTATATGCTTTAATTCAAAATTAATGGTGCTAGAAATTTTGATGTTCGGCTCCTCCCCAAAATGAGAGATCTGGACAGACAAAAAAAACAGCTTGCCCCTGAATAACTCCAAATACATATATAAATAAAACAATTGTGTTTCAGTGTACCTTTGAAGCAGTTGATGTTTTGTGTACCGCATAACTAAACAACTGCAAGAGTTAAAATGCATAATTAATCACTAAATCATAGCTCATTCTAAAGCAAATAACATTCACAGGAAATATGTGACAGAGAACTCTTATTTGTAGATCTGACACTTTGAGTTTGGGGAAGAGGAATTTAACACTCTTGACAGTGAGTTACTATAGCATTCTGTTCCAGTAACGGCAGACTGAAAAGATAAAGAATTCGGTACAGAAATATCTTGCATTTGAAATAGCATCCTTTCTGTAATTCAGAAATGCTATGTCATGAAATAATTTCATTCTAAACCAAGAAAGAACCTAAATGAATAGTCTGTTATAATTAATTTACAATATCATGACAGAGTAAAGCTGAGTAACAAAATCGAGCAATTTAAATGTTAAATAAGATGATTCATTTCAGGAAGGCTTGATTTTGCTTTTGTATCTCCGCACTTAAACAGACTAAATGGAGGCCACTGCACTACAGCACAGGATACACAAAAGCGTACGTCCACTCCTTTGTAATTTATACAAGTACAGCGCTCCGATAGATTTCCCATTTCATTGTGAATGGCTAGAATAAGGCAATCCCAATCTGATGCATTACTGGAGAAAAATACTATAATAATACAAAAGTCAAATAGGCAACAGGATCTAGTCTTCTTCACTGTCTCTCATATTTATAGGTTCATAGGTTCATACTAGGCTATCTGCCCTGGGGCATTTATAAGCCTAGCCCAATTGTTTGGCTTACGCCACCCCTTGATTTGAGTATACTGTGCCCTTTTTAAAGTTTAGTTTACTGTACCTCTGTCTAATAGTGACACGGAAGTAATCCCCGGGACAAATCTACGATCCCCCATCCACTCATCAAGATTCTTCTTGAAGAGAGTCAGTGAGGTGCTCTGCCTAACATGAATTGGAATTCTATTCCAGAGCGAAGGGAACCTCTGGGTTATGAATCTGTCCCTCCAGCATGTTCTATTTATTTCTGTGCTGAGGTTCAAGTCCCTCGAGCAAATGGCTCTAAGGGATTTAGATTTACTGAGGTGGAGCATGTCCATTAATTCTGGGTTGGACATAGCTTTATATGTCAGGCATAGATCACCTCGAAGTAGGCGGTATGCAACTGAGTAGAGCTGGAGTTTTTTAACCGAGCAGCATATGGCATCTGTTTGAGTCCCTTGATCCTCCTGGTGAGGTACTTTTGGGGTCTTTCTAATTGCTGTAGGTGTCAGGTAAGGTACATCCCAAGGGGAGCATTGTATTCTATGATGGGCCTGATGAGGGATGAATAAAGGGGCATGACTACCTCTCTTGATCTAGATGTGAATCCTTTCATGATAAGGTGGGTTATGTAGAAGGTCTTTCTAACCACTTTGGCAATGTGGTTGTCAAAGGAGAGATTGCTATCAACTTGGGTCTCCAGATCCCTAATTACTTTCTCTGTACTTAATGGGTTACCACCTATGTGGTAATTTGTGGGCACATTGTTTTTGCCAAAGGGTATGACTATACACTTTTTGGCATTTAGCTTCAGACCATGGCTCTGGCACCAGTTATCCATCTCTGTGAGACCTTTTTGAAGGATGTTTGTGTCCGCTGGAGAGGCGATTATGGCGCCCAGTTTGCAGTCATCTGCGAACTTGGTGAGCCATAGTCCTCCCACATTGGCCTGTACCTCAGAAAAGTAAATACCGAACAAGAGAGGTCCCAGGACAGAACCTTGTGGGATGCCACTTGAGACCAGTTTCGAGTCTGACATGGCTCCAGCAACTCTGACTCTGTGGGTTCTATCTTTGAGCCAGTTTGCAACCCATCTTGTGACATAGGGGTTTATATTTAGGCTGGATAGCTTATCTATGATGCCAGAGTGGGGTATTGTGTCAAATGCCTTTGCGAGATCCAAATAGGCTGTGTGGACTAACTTCCCTTCATCTATGGCCTTGGTGACTGTTTCGAAGAAGTCGACCAGGTTCAAAAGGCAGGATCTGCCCTTGACGAAGCCATATCGGGTAGGATCTAGTGTCTGTAGGTCCCCAATGTCTTTGTTTATGAGTTCCATGATGATCCTCTCCATAGCCTTGCAGACTAGGCTAGTCAGGTTTATGGGGAGATAGTTTCCAGGGTCCGTAGAGGCGCCACCTTTGTGGAGTGGGACTACTGTTGCTGTACGCCATTCTTTGGGCACATATCCTGTAGTGAGGCTGAGATTGTACAGCAGTTTTACTTGAGGGATTAGTTCTTCTTGGAGTTCATGTAGGACGCAACCCGGGATGCCATCTGGTCCCATGGAAGCAGTGTTTTTTGCTTTGGAGAGGGTGGCCTTCACTTGAGCATCAGAGATGTTTGGGAGGCTGCACTCTGCCGGGATAGATACTTGCTCTTTTGTGGGGGAGGGGGTGAAGAAGTTTGCACTGAACCTGCCTGCCAGGATATTGGCAATGTCTGTGGGTTCAGTGTATTTTTTGTCATTTAGAATCAACTCAGAACAAGTCTGGGAGTTGCATCCCAGGTTCCTAACATAACTGAAAAAAGCCTTATGATTGTCTTTAGTGTCCTGTGCAATTTTTCTCTCGAAGCTGGCCTTGGAGGATTTTATGAGGAATCATAATTTTTTGCTAGTACTGATCAGAGATGCCTTCCTTTTTAGGGATTTTGCTCTATCATGTAGTAGCTTCCTCCTTCTGTTGTACAGTTTATTTATGGCTGGGGTCCACCAGATTGGATGCCTGCCTTTGGATGATTGGGTCTTGATTTTTTTGGGATAGCATAATCCATGCATTCCTGGAGATGTCCGTAGAATGCATTTATATAGGCTTCTGCAGTTTGGGCCGTAGTTTCCACTGGCCCTGGGGCCTTAAAGGATTCCACTTCAGTTTTGAGAAGTGTGAAGTTTGCTTTTGAGAAGTTTTTCACTGTGGTTTCCTGGGCTGGGGGTGGGGTCAGGATGTGGATATCCAGTGAAATTAATTTATGGTCTGATCTTACCAGTGAGGGATATACTTCTGGTATGGAGCATAGAGACCCCATGTTGGTAATGATCAGGTCTAGTATGCTTTCCCCTCTTGTGGGAGTGGAGACTAGTTGTTCCATAGCATTTGAGTTTATAAATTCCAGGAACGTTTGGGCTAAGGTGCTGGGGCTTGAGTAATGCTCTCAGTCTATGTTTGGGAAGTTGAAGTCGCCCACTATAATGGTGTTTGGAGAGATCTTCATGTTCTCCAATGTTTTCAGGAAAGCCGAGTGGGATTCCTGACTTTGAGAGGGTGGTCTGTAGGATGCTATAAACTGAAAAGCAGTCTTGCCCACTGTCAGATGTACATGGATGGTCTCCGATACTTTGTGCAATGCCATTAACCTGGAGGTGTGGATATTCTTGATAAATATGGTAACTCCCCCTCCTTTTGTGGTTCGGTCCGGGTTTTGGGGCCGAAAAGCATGATATGAGGTATAACCTGGTAGTGCTGGGGTGCTCTCTGGAGCCTTGAACCAGGTTTCTGTCACTGCACAGATATCGATGTTCTCCATACTGAGGAGAGCTTCGAGTGCGTGCCTCTTGAGGTTAAGACTTTTGGTGTTTAGTAGCATTACCTTTAGTTTCTTGTTCCTTGTGCTGTCTATGGAGGTGGGTTTGACTTTTGAGCCTTGCCTAAAAAAGGCACTATGGGGATGGCAAGAGCCCTTGCCAATATCTGAAAGCCCAGTGGTGACAGGTGCAAGCCGTCCCTAGCGAAGCAACCTGGCTTGTCGAGCAATGCTTTATGCTTTCTTCTTTTTATTGCATTAATCAAACACATAATGTTTAAAAGGAAACAGTTACTACTATTAACCTTAGTGACAGAGGAAAGTGTATCTGACTTTAAAAAGAATCTGTGCTAAAAGGCATGCAACTTTTCTGTCAACAATGAGCTTGAGAATACAGAATGATTGGTTTTTGCTAAAAACTACACATGGTTTACTAAAACAGATTTATTAAGGCTGTGGATATGACTGCTCTCATTCATTCTCTGATGCTGACTTTATCTTACTTGGGGTTATAGGGAGCCAGAGCCTTTCTCAGCACTCAGTGGCCATCAGGCAGAGATAAAATACCAGTAGGCCTAACACACATACATGCACATGCACACACATACACAGGCACACCCACGCACACTGGCACATTCCACACACAGACAGATGAGCACACTCATGGCCACACTACACACACACACACACACACACACACACACACACACACACACACACACACACACATCACACTCATGGGCACAGTTCATAAACACACATGCACACTCATGGACACACTCCACACACACAACGTACACATGCACACTCTCATGCACACTCCAGAGACACATATGCACTCTTACTAGCATTCTCCACAGACACCTGCACACTCACAGGCACACTCCACATACACATGCCCACTAACAGGCACATTACACACACACACACACACACACACACACACACACACACACACACACACACACACACACACACACACACACACACACACACACACACACACACACACACACACACACACACACACACACACTCACACACACACACACATACACACACACATACACACACACACACACACACACACTTATGGGAACATTCTACACATGCATGTGCACAGTCATGGGCACACTCCATACATGTACACATTCATTGGCACACTCCACACGTGTGCACACACACACACACACACACACATATGTAATTTGGACAAATTCTGGTTTACATATAATATGTCTTTGGGATGCAGGAGGTAACTGGAATTCCAAACACATACACATTCACACAGGTACAGGGAGTACATGTAGAACACAGAGACTGACCCACAGCCATTAAATAAACTTGGCAGCCAAGCACTATGAGGCATTAACTCACTGCTGCACCACTGTATCTTCCCAAGCATGGTTGCTTCATTGAAAAATACAGCAGGGCTCACCTCTACCATCTCTTTTTTGGCCTCTGGTTCCTTATCCTGAAAATACGGTCATCACAAGAACTCAAAGGTCGGATGAATTAAAACAAAGACTCCAGAATCAGATGGTTTGCAAATAATTGCCTGCTACTCAGACCAATCTTGGTACATTTATTCAAGTTATTCAAACGATATTTAGGGATGGCAGATCACAGGCCTTAAAATTATCCCCACTGCTGCACTTGTCAAGTTAACTCATTATCAGACAGATGTTCTATGAAATTAAAGATGATAAAAGAAAAAGTAAATAAAGAAGAGTTGGTTTTCAAAAATACAAAATTAAAAAAATGCTGCCAACAACAGTCATAAGAATGTTGAAGTCAGTAATTCTAACCAATCAAGTTTAGAGCAGGATGAAGTAAAGACAAGCAAAATGGAAACAGTGAGGTCTGTATTTTTTTAACAGCTCAAATGGGCAAAAAACGTTCATAGTGATGCTTCCATCTAGAAGAGATACTACTGAATAGACAATTTTACATTTAAAGGCCTTCGCCAGGGAGGTGAACTTAA
The DNA here is from genome assembly GCF_019279795.1 of Protopterus annectens. Lineage (NCBI taxonomy): Eukaryota > Metazoa > Chordata > Ceratodontiformes > Protopteridae > Protopterus > Protopterus annectens. Next base: position 382,327,512 of record NC_056730.1, read on the forward strand.
AAGTTTTGCTTGGAAAATACATCTCACTTCCTAGAAGTGATTTTGTTATTCCTGTTACTTACAATCCCCACTGTACAAACTTCTGAAAATGTGTGGTAAAGACAGTAGAATGTTACTTAAAAGCAAATCATCTAATTAATTTTCCAATTCATGTAATAAAGGAAAGGAAGCTTTAATTGATTTAAGTTCAGATGAGATGAAAGCTTATAAGGGTGGGTCTACAGTATTAATGGATTTTAATGTTTAACTGGACTCTACAAGACTTTTACTTTGTGACAGTAGCTATTATATGTTAATTGATAAAACAAAGTGTTTTAAAAGCATATGCACATTCTGATGCCTGACTTCCCTAGAATTTATGTAATGGTATAATTTCAGAACTGATGGTAGAGTTTTTATGGTCAGACAACAGGAAGTAGGAACATTCTTTGGTATACCAAAAATATATGAGAGCATTCAACCCTATAGTGAATTAATAGTGTTCCAAGTTGGAACCAGTGTCCAAAATTTTAGATATAGCTTCACTTGTTTGCTTAAGAAGCAAGATTGGCAAGGCTCTTGCCACCCCTATAGTGCCTTTTTTAGGCAGTGTTCCAAAGACCAAATTACTACCGTAACAGCTACAAACAAATGCAATCTGATGGTCATGCTGCTCAATGCTAGAAGTCTGAATCTCAAAATGCACTCACTTGAAGCACTCCTTAAAATTGAGAACATCGACATTTGTGCTGTAACAGAGACCTGGTTCAAGAGAGCAGAAAGCACCCCTGCACTACCAGGCTATAACTCATTCCATACTTTTTGGCCCCAGAACTTGGACCGAAGCTCCAAAGGTGGTGGTGTTTCCATATTTATAAAGGATGCACACACCTCCAGGCTGGTAGCCCAACATAATGCATCTGAGATACTTCAGGTGCAGCTAACATTGGGTAAGACAGCGATTCAGGTCGTAGCCTGCTATAGGTCCCCAACCATATCCCAAGACTCACACTCCACATTTCTAAGCACCCTGGAGAATATTAGGGTCCAATCTAATGCTCCCATACTGGGTGATTTGAACTACCCCTCCATTAACTGTGAAAACTACTCATGTACCAATACACTTGCCCAATGTTTTCTGGAATTTATTAATTCCAATGCCCTGGCCCAGCTCATTTGTACCCCCACTAGAGGTAGCAACATCCTTGACCTGGTCATTATTAACATGGGCAACCATTGCTCTACACCAATAGTCAACTCCTCTCTGGTTAGATCTGACCACAAACTAATCACCTTGGAAATCCACATTCCCCCCAAAGGTAACCACCATTAAAAACTTCTCCAAAGCTAACTTTGGGCTCCTAAAAACAGAGGTTGCTAACTTCACGGCACCCATGCAAATGGAGAATAGTTGCATGACCACCAAATCATACACCAATGTACTGTACGAACACATAAACAAATGCATGGATCTCGCCATACCCAGTAGAATCAAGACGCTCTCCTCAAAAAAAAGGAGGCCAATCTAGTGGTCCCCTGCCATAAACAAACTCTACAACAGAAGAAGGAAACTGATGCAGAATAAGGTGAAGTCCCAAGACAGGAAAAATTCCCGGTTTACCATTGAAATGCCGATCCGACTATGTGCGACTCGACTTGCGAAGGCGGAAGAGCGAATGTCACCGCGGTCGAATCCAATTGTGCGAACGGCAGATCCTCGCCCCTGCGTGAACCATGGTAGCATGGGTGTGGAGGTGTTGTGCGGCTGGTAATGTCGAACATCGAATGCCTGTCGGTGGCGAACAATTTTCGCAGTTTCAGTTCGCGTAAATACGTCGCAGAAGTGGCCGTTCGACCAAGTTCGATCGCTATTTCAATAGTAAACCAAAACTCCCTTATCAGCCTCAACAAAAGGTTGAGATCCCGCATCAAATCATCTAACGCTAGCTATGAAAACAGAATTACAGCAGATAGTAAAGGCAACCACAAGGCCTTCTATAGTTATGTAAAGAATCTCCATGGCAATACCTAGATTTGCTCTGAGCTTAAGCACAATGGTACCTCCTATACCGAGCCAACAGATATTGCCAATATACTGGCCGACAGATTTCAGTGCCAACTTTACAACTTTACCCCCCCCAAAGGACCAATTACAATACCATTAGATTGCCAGGCACCCAGTATTACTGCTGCACAGGTTAAAACAGCACTGTCCAAGGCCAAGAAAACAGCTTCTATGGGACCTGAAAATATCCCCGGCTGTGTTCTACATGAACTACAGATTGAACTGGCACCTCACCTGTGTGCCCTGTTCAATCACAGCCTCACCTCAGGTTTTGTCCCTACCGAATGGCACACTGCTATAGTTATCCCTCTTCACAAGGGAAGAGCGACTACAGACCCTGGGAACTATCGCACCATTAGCCTGATGAGTCTGATATGCAAAGCTATGGAACATATCATCATGGACCTAATAAACAAGGCTATAGGGAATCTCCAAACTCTGGATCCTACACAGTTTGGTTTTGTGAAGGGTAGATCATGCCTGCTCAACTTTGTTGACTTCTTTGAGTCAGTCACCTGAGCTGTGGATGAAGGCATGGTTGTTCATACAGCCTACGTTGATCTGGCCAAGGCCTTTGATACCATTCCCCACTCAGTAATCATAGAAAAACTCACTGAGCTAGGCATCAACCCCTATATCACTAGGTGGGTTGCAAACAGGCTCACAGATAGAACCCACAGTGTGAAAGTAGCTGACTCCAAGTCAGACTGTCAACCAATCACAAGTGGAGTCCCTCAGGGTTCGGTCCTGGGTCCTCTCCTGCTTGGTATCTACTTCTCTGAAGTCCAGGCCAACACAACGGGACTCTGGCTGACAAAGTTTGTAGACAATTGCAAGTGGGGAGATATTATTAACTCCCCAAGTGATGTTGACATCCTACAGAAAGATCTCAAGGAGACCAGCAACTGGCATCAGAACCATGGCCTTAAGCTCAATGCCAAAAGATGTGTCATCATCCACCTTGGGAAAAACCCAGTTCCCTTGAATTACCACATTGATGGTAGTCCACTGAACACAGAAGGCATTATAAGAGATCTAGGAACACAGGTTGACAGCAACCTCTCTTTTGACCACCACATTGCCACTGTGGTCAGAAAGTCCTTCTATGTGGCACATCTCATTATTAAGGGTTTTGCATCCAGGAAGAAACAGGTCTTTGTCTCCCTCTACTCTTCCCTCATTAGGCCAATCATTAAGTACAATGCCTCATTTAGCATGTACCTCACTAGACACCTGCAAAAACTGGAGAGGCCACAAAAGTACCTCACAAAGAGGATCCTAGGTCTTAAACACTTGTTCTATATGGATAGACTCAAAAAAACTCCAACTATTGTCTGTCTCATATCCCCTGCTTAGAGGCAATTTCTACTTGACTTACAAAGCCATGTCTGACCCAGCTCTGTTAGAAATGCCTCAGCTAAAGAAATCCCAATCCCTCCGCACCACAAACTCCAGAGACCTCAACCTCATTACCACAATCAACAGAACATGCTGGAGGGACAGGTTCATGACCCAGAGACTGCCCATGCTATGGAATAGACTTCCCATACATGTCAAGCAGAGCACCTCACTGGCTCTCTTCAAGACAAATCTTGATGAGTGGATGGGAAATAGAAAATTCACCCCGGGGATCACTCCAGTGGCTCTACTCAACAGAGGCACTAGGAACTAACTTTGAGTGACACAATGCCAGAGTAATCCTATGGGCTAGGCTTGTACAAGCTCCAGGGCCAATAGCTTAGTACACACCTATGAGCCTATGAACCCATGTAAAAGATTTTTTTTGAAAACTTAAAATCAGTTGTGTCTTGTGAAATAATTTTATTTACCACAGCTGTTAAGGCATTATACTTGCTGATACCTAATGATATTGGACTCAAGTGGGTTACCATTTTTTTATGGCATCAAATGAATATTCTTTAAGAAAAATGTATTTTTGTCAGAGTGTATAGAACAAGTGTAAGGCATTCATTTATTTGTATTCAATAAAAGGTATTTTCAACAGCTTACAGGAATAGGCATGTGAGTCAGTACTCCTTAGCTTTTGCTAATTTGGTTAGGGCTTACTGGAAACTCTTCATTTTATATCAAAATGAGGCTTTCAATGAAGCACTTTTTAATTGCAGATTTATTGGTGACATTTTTTTTAATTTGGAAAAAAATGCAGAGGAATTTCAGGCATACATACAATAGATGAATACCAGCACTATGTTTTAAGTTTCATCAGTACTGCAAATAAAACACATATTAATTATTTAGATCTAACTATATGATATGATATGATATTTCAAGTAATAAACTTGAAACTAAAGTGCATTTGAAACCCAGAGCTGGCAATTCTTTTACAACACTATTGCAGCACGCATCCTATGTATGTTAAGAAGAATGCAATTAGCATCAGTGTTTTTAAAATTTAAAAATGTACTTCGACAAATATGGGAACTAATCTAGCATAGAATGATTTATTTGATAAATTCAAAGCTTTGATATATCCACAGAAAGTGTCAGATGTTATGAAGCATGTAATGCTGGGAATAACATTTGATAGAGTGAGCAAAAAGTATAGTAATTAGTTGCAAGTAGAAAAGGGCTATGGCCCTGGTTTAGTCATAGGATGACAGGGAGCCTATCAGTTCAACAATAGCAGTTTTTGTGAATGCCATGTGGGTGAAAATGTTTTACCAAAAGTGATTTCAGCAGTAGTGGAAAATTCCCTTTCCTTCATGGTTGTTAATATTGGAGTAGGTAGATTTAAGTTTCGGGTAGGTCGTGCAAAGGGGCTTGCCCCCCTGCAAAAAAAAAAAGATTTTGACAAAACATTTTCAGATTTTTTTTGCATTCGTCAGAATTGTCAAGGTAATAACATGATCCCTGAGCAGTGGCATTATTAAATTGTAATTTTCAATTGGATAATGTATGCAACAAACTAAAAGGGTTATTAGCTTTTGGATAACCATCCAAATTTTATAAATAAAATGGCCAATAATGTAAGGGGTATTTTGAGTGCAATACAAATTAAACACAGTACAAAATGGGAACATTAAAATATTAAAATTTTAATATTTATATATATATATATATATTTTATGGATGGTCCCAATTTTTTGTCTATTTCTATAGAGAAAAGTTATATTTTTCCCATTTTTCTAGCAATAACTGATTTTAAAGTTTAGGTATTCAACAGCTAATGACAAGAATTTGAGCACACATATGGCATCAAACAAAATAATATACTGAATTCTTTAGATAAACATAGGAAATACTGTACAGGTTTCAACATATTATCGATCATGTACCTGAACATGAAAGATAGAGACACAGGGAAAATAAATTGCATGTCAGGGAATTATGCTGGCAAATCAGGATTAATTCCTATACTTTACTGATCTGAGTGTAGCAATTCATTTTAAATGTGATTTAAATAAGAAAAATAAAATTATGCTTTTGTAATTTTTTTATTGGGTATGTGAATTCATATGATTGGTTCTTTTGGTATTTAAATTAATTTCTGGTAATGTAGGATTAGTTTGATAAAGACTTTACTAAAAAGTGATAACAATACCTTTAAATAAATGTTTAATTGTTTTGATACATTTAAAAGTGAATGGAGTTTTCCTTTTGCAGCTTCCACAACTTTTTGTTGATTTTTGATTGGTATTATCTCTGAAATGTTGTTTGTCAGATAATAGTTGTTTAAGTAATTAAATATAATAGGAAATAATGCTAATGTAACATATTTTGAAAGCAGAAATCTGAGCTGGCCAATCTGTTGGAACTTTAAAACTCCATACTGCAAGTCCTGCAGTTTTGAAAATTTAAATGTGACTGACACTTACAGCAGCAAACTTTAAAACTTGCTGTTGACACCCTTAAAATGCTTTTCTTATAGATGAAATCCCCCTGTATCCCCAATATGGGGGGTGCAACATGTACTAACCCCAAGATTGTTGTACCTTCCAATAGGCAGAACCCTCTGAGATGCAGCAGGTATGAAGGTTGGTGTTGGACAGCTTTTTCACAGAAAACAAATGACATTAACTGTCTATGAAGCCTAAAGTTTGAATGAAATGGTCATGCTCAATGGGCTAGATGTCACAGTATCACAGATGCTCTTGAGTTATATATTTGAAATGTTTGTTTTTCACCATCACAAAGCTTTAGAAAAAAAATTGTAATCTTTCTGAGACTGAAGCTAATGCTGAAGCCAGTGACAGCAAGAAGTACCTTAAGGGTGATTCTGAAAATCAGTCACTGTTGTACTTAAGCCTTCTTGGTTGTTTTTTTTTTCTTTTTTTTTACTTTTTTGTAAAGCCAATACAACTTCATCTGTGAAGTTTGTTAGCAAGTATTAATTTGAACAGTAGTTCAAAAAGAATTGAAAGGTAATTTTAAGATATCAATGAACAAAACTTATGAGCTTGAGAAAGAGTATAGAACCAACTGCATTTTCCTTCAAGGAAGTCATAGATCCAGCTCCTTATCCTCTACCATGAGTAACCCCTTCCCTTTGAGATAGATTTTGGTGTTCTCACTCAATGTTTAACTTTTAAAATTTGCATTATTGTTGGGTTTTGCTTCAGCTACAAGGCTATCAGAGTTGCAAACTAATGTGCTCACAACCCGCCACTGCATTTCACAATTACTGAACCCCATTGCTCACAAATCACTCTTTGGTGTTGAAAGTCTTGCCAGAAATTGCTGTTAATAATAATATACAATTTCCATCTTTTTAATCCTCTTCCACAGAACCCAAGTAAGCCAACTTTCTACTTTATGGAACCTTGAAGAAAACTTTTAGCTTATACCTCCAGAATGAGGAAATAGGAAATCAGCTCTTTGCTTTCTTTGTTCTATAGAGGTACTTCAAGTATGTAAACAAACTATTTCCATTTGGTTAGCCCATTGTACTGGGCTACAATACACCTCAGTAAACAGCTACTAGATTGCCCATTCTAACCTTTAGCAAATTCTAGAAGAGGGACTAATATTCTAAAGCAAGAGGGAATTTTGCTCTGCTTTAGATGTATAGCTAGGAACTCTGCCCATACTGATGAAGAGTTGTACTTGAAAGCTTTGTATTTATTTTATTAAAAGCTACTGAACGTTGGACTTCTGGTTTTATTTGTTTTTGGACATCCATTATGACTAACTGAAAACAAAATGGTAGGAAAGATTATAATATGGTGTTACTCAGCAGTATACGGCTAGATTCTTCCCTGTTACTTTTGGCTTACATTACATCCACCATTCCGGGTTTCTTTTCCATACTTGTTCTTCTGTCCCCTTGTTTAATATCGTCCTGATGCAGTGAATGTGAGCATGACAATGTCATGGATATTGGTCTATATTGTCCAGGTCAAGTAAAAAAAGTATGAAGTCTTCACTTCTGATATTTCCTGGAAAAAATATTAAGGTGCTCCCTGGTTACCTGTTTATTTTTATTTACTTACTTATGTTTTTACACAGTTTTTTACATTATTCTGAGAGGTGCAACATCTATAAGCCCTGTCAGTGAATAGTTCTACTAGAAGACACTGACTTTGTGATCATGCTGTTAGAAAGGGTCATATGGGGTGATCAAAGTGTGTTCTTCAGGCCCCAGCAAAATACATTTATTATTAGTTATCTGGGGGGGGGGGGGTTCCAACTCGTAACATGATCTGTTTTCTTGCTCCTGCCTGCTTTTAATAGATAAACAGCTGCCTTCTAGTGGCAACTTCATACATGGCAGGTAAAAAAGAAAGTTGACTAGCTGACTGCTAAAGGCATATACTGTTGAATGCTAAGGAAGACTGGCATTTCATATGCATTACAACTACCGAAAAAATCAGGAAGTCAGGTAATTCCTTGTGTATTGCCTTCTGTAGTACTTTAAAGTTTGTGTTAATTAATTGGTGACAGAAAACCCATTTAGATGAAAAATTTGCTTGGAAAAAATAATGTTGCAAGCTATGGCAGTTCCATCTTGCAAAGACAGTAGAACAGTAATTGATTTGCAATAGCCTAGTTTTTTTCATGTTTAAATACAAGTTCATTTTTAATATTAAAAGTGGGTGGTATGGTCAAAGGAACCAAACAGGCACTTGAAAGTGCACAAGACAGAAAAAAAGAAATACTGCACAAGGAATGAGATGGAATTGGCTTGATGTACTAAGCAGCAATGACTGTTTTTTTTTTTAAGTAAATGAGTATTTTTTGGTCATCAATTAATATACTTAGTATGGGCATTTCCCCAAGCAATTAATGTACTGACCAGTGGCTAGGAAGGCCTAGAAAAAGTATCACATCTTCAGTATCTAGAGAGTTATGTCAATTCTAAAGACAGATTAGTTGAGGTGCATACTCACAATCATAATCAATGGTTTTATCATTCAGATTTGAAAGTTCAACCTTATTAAAGTGCCTAAGGCTAAGAACTGTACAAAAACACCGAAATGCAAGCTGCAAATAAAATAAATGAATACAAATTAATGCACAAAAAAAAAAAAAGAACAGATAAAACTACAGAATAAAAATCAAACTAAGCACAGTACTGCTCATCCAAACAGGTTTGCAGAGAGAGAGTTCTAATTAAAGAAAGCTAGTTTGAAAAGTGTGCTTAAAAAACTGCTGAAAACCATTGAGTACGGGGATGCCTGCAGCCTGATAGTGGATTCTAGAAGCATAGCCCCTGATAAGTGAAGGAATTAATACCTGCAGACTCCAACCCCTCTTCTAGTACTACTAGTAGGTACATGTTGGATGAACAGAAGGTCTAGGATGGCTGACTTGTGGCCAGCAACTCCCTGAGATGAGAGGGTCCAAAGGGAGTAGGACTAAACAGACAAGGACCAGAATTTAAAGAAGACAGAATATGTGTTCAGCAGTTAATTCAGATTATACAGACTGGCTTAACTTGATAATATCAAGGTACCCCAGTAAGCAAAGGGATTGTGTCATTCTACAGCAGCTGTCAGAGATCGAGTTCTGTGTCCAGGAGCCCTAGGTATAGGGAAATACAGTAGTTCAAATGGAGGGGAAACAGTGCGTGCACCACTACAGGAAAGTTTGCTTGTTAAAATAAGGTACATAATGAGAGCAATATTTCCAATGTAGGCCATATATGGCACAGAAAGGGATGAAACTCTGAGTATGAACCAGAAGAATCTGCAGTTTATTAACATCTGGGGTATTGGAGGAGCTCAGCTGGGGAGAGTGGGAATGAACGACTGATGTCAGCTTGTTTATATGGAGGAAGGGAGAGGTAATCAAGCCAGCTGCAATGTCAGACCTACCAGTGAAGAGGCACACAACATGCACCATACGCTCCAGAAACTTTCACTCGCCTGTACCAAGACACATCTATATGATAGCCTGCATAGTGCAGTTGCAGGAATACACGTGCAAACAGGTTAGAGGGGACAGATCAACAAAGCTGCTGTATACAGATGGCATGGCATTGCCAGCAGACGTGGAACAAAATCTTCAGCAAATTATACAGGAATGGAATGCAAAACTGAAGGCACATGGGATAAAACTGAGTACAAACAAGACAGCTGTCATAGCAGCTAATAGAAAATATAAATCAGAAGAAGCTGAGAAAATTGTAATAGAAGTGGAAATTAATGGGATAGGTTAACAGCTTCAAGGATTTGGGATGGGTGGTTGAGGAAAATGAAAGTCTGAGTAAAGAGGTCAAGTTTAGAAAGAGAGGGGATACAGCCAACTGGCACGGAGTGTCAGCAGAGAAAACCTGGTAAATAAGTGTACCAAAAGTGGCGAGACCAGTACTTCTACATGGTACATAAACCTGGGCAGTGAAGGCAAGACAGATGAAGAAGCTAGGGCTGATGGAGATTTAGTACCTGAGATCAGTAGTAGGATGCACACTGAGAGACATATGAAGAAATGAAGACATAAGAGCAGAAGCCAGAATAGCTCCAACTGCAGAAAAGGTCAAAGACAACAGATTACAGTGGTTTAGGCACATGCATAAAAAGCAGAAGACGGTTTGGTGAAGAGTATTTGTGAGTAACAGAAAGTAAGCAAGAGGAAAAGAGAACATGTAGCAAAGAGATGGATGTATTGCGTGAGGAAGACCTAAGACAGTCAGGCATGACCCTCGACGAAGGTAAGAGTGGCATCGAATCAAGGGTGGAGGCAACAGTTGAAGCAGCACTCTAGACCCGTGTAGAAAATGTGAAAAACAGAGTTGATGATGTGTTTGCCAGGAAAAAATCCTAATAACTGTCTGAATTACATCTTTTTCAAGTTATTTCTTGCTCCTTGGAGGCATAAGAATATCAATCAATTGTGGAGGAGCTGATGGTAGGCAGGCAGAGAAATAAACAATGCAAAAATATTGTTAACATGGAATTAGAATTATCTGAAGATGACAGAAACCTATTAAACTTTGAGCTTATTAACAGCTTATGAGTAGGCGCAGATACAAGAAAGTCAAGACAATAGTACAAAAATAAAACCGAGCAATGATAATCATATGCGGGTAAAATAGTATAAATATACATTAAAACATTTGGCACAATGATACACTCTTGGCAGTAAAACTAGATGTTGGTCAGTTGTAGGATAATTGAAATAAGTACGCCTTTAGGGATCTCTTAAAGCCATTCACCATGAGTGACTTCCTTGCCCATCTTTGTAGCATGTTGCAGAGGTGTGACCCATGGTAAATAAAAACATGAATGAAAGAACTTAGGCTATGCCCCAAAATATAACAGTACCAGACTGGCCAGTCACAGGAAATGACCTGCCTGTTAACAGGCCAGAAGATCATCATACAAATGGAACCGATTGTGCAGGGACAAATAAACCATGACTAGAATTTTAAATGTAGTCCACTAACAAAATGGAAGCCAGTGCAACTCATTCAAAAAAAAACATAATATCATTGCACTGAATACTCTGCAAGTAAGTGAGCCATGCAGTTTTGAATCAGCTGAAGGCAGTCAAGGTCACTGTCAGGAATCCCTAGGTAAAGGGTATTGACGTAACCTAATCAGGAGGACACCAGTGTGAGATTCACAATGGGAACATCTGCAGAAGGAAAAACATGCTTAGATAGGGGGATATTCCTAAGATAAAAACATGTACATTTGACAAAAACAGAAACACACTTCTTAAGACTTAAGTTCTTGGCAAAAATAGGACATAGACTATGCACCTTCAACACAAATTCCAAATTATCGTGACTGTGGATGATGTTGGGGGATGACTAGATCAGATGAATCCCTGAAGGTGGCATAAATAGTCATACCCATCATCAGTGAGGTACTGAGCTTCAGATAATTAGCTGCTATCCAGTCATGTATGCACTCCAAGTCATCACAGAGACTGTTATCAGACACAGATTACAAAGAAAAGGAGAGGTAGAGCTGTTATCATCATTTCCTTTCCTTTGAATAATATCATCAAGGTGGACCATATGCACAGGAAGTAAAAATGGGCTTAAAATGAAACCCAGTACTACACCACAGGTAACATAGTAAGGAGTAGATGAGTTTATACCCGAAACTAATCTCTGTGTTTACCCTGAGAAACTGGAACCAAGCAAATGCAGGTCTATATGTATAGGATGCCACAGTAAGACTGCAAATGGTCTTGGAAGATCCCATGATCCACAGGATCAAAGGCAGATGAGAGATCCAACAGGGCCAGGAGAGAGAAGTGATGCTGATCCCTTGAAATGAGGAGATTATTAAAGGACCTTGCCCTTCAGAGTCCTTCAGTCAGACTGCATCAAATACTACCTACAGAATGTGCATCTTTGATATGAATTGGAGATTATCCTGACTATAAATGACATTAAGAATTAAAATAAATAAAGCTGAATTGTGTAATGGTACACAGTGGCAGCCATCTTGGATGTACTGACATTCAACTGACTTTTGATCATCCAGTTTTGGATGCAATGCAAATTCTTTGCTAAGTTGTTAATGGCAGGATACCTAGAGGAGGTAAAGCTGTGTGTTGCCAGAATAACAATGATATTGCAAGCATTTTGTGAATTATTATGTCCTCCAGGGGAAGCATATACACAGTGAACAACAACAGGCCCAAAACAGAATCCTCTTCAAACTGTAGGTAATAGAGCAGAAGGAAGAAATATGGATTCCTGACATCCCTTGGAATCTGTGCTGATATTCTGATCCTGGTGAGAGTAGGAGCAGAGTGCATTGATTCCTGACTCTTTCTGGTTGGAGAGTGAGTGTCTGTGCTTAACGTACCTGATTGCTCTGGTTGCTATTCAATGCATCTACCAGAAAAGAGCTACAAGCCTACAGACCCTTGCATCATCTGGGACAAGACTGTGGATCACCAAACAGGCTGCGGCCTGCTTCTCATCTTGGGATTGGTGATAACATTTTGCTTCTGGTAAGAGAAGAAGCAAAAGAGTATTGAATCACAACAGAGTAAAGCTGTGGTGAGATCAGCATTAGTAGTAGCCACGCAGTAGCCATTCATGCAACTCTCTTCTTTTCATCATTCTTGACAAGCTAATTCTTTGTTTTCGGTAAATACTGCTTGATTTGTTTCTAATTTCAGAATATCTTCCTAAATACTTCATCCCTAAATTTACAGGGTCTGTGTATTAGTTTACCCTCAAGTGTTTGGCAGTAATCTGTACAGACTCTGATACCTTGACTGGTATTTTTCCTGTAAAAGCACAATTCAAATTTCTCCAATATCTAGTTCATGAAAGGGTGTGCCTTCATTGAAGGTTGGGCATCGAGCTGGCAACTCGGCACCGTGACAATCTACTGCCAATCATTAGCGGACCTGAGTTCCGCTGTGGCGACCCCTAACTGGGAAAAGCAGAAAGACAACAACAACATGCACACAGGACAACTAGTTTACAGTGACAACCACTGTCCACATAGTTGCAAACCAAATACTCCTGACAGGGATTGATATTCTCACTCCAACAGACTAATCAGTAAAAAAGGCTCTGTTGCTATGGATATGAACTTTTCTACTGTCTCTGTTACTGGCGTGGTGGATATGGGCATCCTGGGGCAATGTAGAAACTGCCTCATGTTTACTGGCAGCATGTTAATTCTCAAACAAACTGATACAGTATGTGAGAGATGTATTTACACATCACTGGAGGCAAAGCTCTCACATAAAAGTACTCCTAATGTCAACAAGGTTGTCAGTAGTAGACATGCTGCACTCATCACGCACAATTCAAAGCAGACATATAGACCCACGTATACTGAGGCACTTACATGTAACCTTCCTAATCCACAAAGACCTCCTAGACAAAGTACACATAAGAAATACAGCAGCCCCAATGTACTCTTTCAAAACAACACCCACATCAACACATAGAGCTACATCTCATGGAGCCTCTAACTCTAAGCCCATAAGGAAAGCCACCATATAATCCAACATTCTAGTCATTGGAGACTCCATTGTGAGACACACTGATGTCCCTCTCGCCAGGCTGAGTAAGGAGAAAGTTACAGTCAGTTGCTCATCAGGGGCCAGGATCCCCCACATTACGCATGCACTCAGGTCATTGGATTACAATTACCAATAGGACTAGTAAATGACCTGAGACATACCTCCCTAGACTATATGACGAGAGACATCATAAAGCTCTAGGAATATGTGTCTCAGGCTGGTATGAACTTAGCATTGAGCAGCATTTTACCTTCTCCAAGGATGATGCCGCAATACGAACAAAAGATGATTGACTTTAAAAACTAGCTTAGTTTCTGGCATCATTCTAAGGGGTGCAATATTTGTCAGCATGGAAGGAGATGGTCAACAGACCGCGCTGCTTTGCCAGGGATGGTCTGCACCTCTCCCCCCTAGGCTTTTGAATATTAGCTAAAACATTCTCTTCTCCCATAGTGCCTTTTTTAGGCAATGCCAAACTGAAAGTACTTCCGACATAGCAAATCAAAACCAAGAAAAAAGGTATTACTGCTCAATCCTAGGAGCCTAAACAAAAAAAAAATCACTCCCTGGAAGATCTCTTTACCCTAGAGAATGCTGATGTCTCTGCGGTCTCTGAGATGTGGTTTAAAGCCACGGACAGCACACCAACAGAGCAGGGTTATAATGCCTTCCACAGGTTTAGACCAGCTGCTTCACAGGCAGGGACTAAAGGTGAAGGTGTCTCTATTTACATCAAAATTAAATATACTTCAAGGCTGGTCAAACAGGACAATGCACTTGAGCTGATCCATGTTCAAATCACCATAGGTAAAATCCAATACCACTTCCTTGCAAGTTATAGGTCTCCCTCTATGACCCAGGAAACTCATACCATGTATTTAAACGGGTCTACTTCATTTGCCTGACAACTCAAATGACTGACACTCATTTGCCTGACAGCTCATTTGCTCGACAAACTTTCTAGGTGGGGGGCTTTGCCCCCCACACCCCCTGGTGTGGGGGGGGGTGGCCCCCCAACTATATATAACAACTCCACGGTCGCACAACAGTGGGGAGGGGGGCAAATCCCAGGTTTTTGCCTTGATTACTTTTTGTCGAGCAAATGAGCTGTCAGGCAAATGAGTGTCAGTCATTTGAGTTGTCAGGCAAATGAAGTAGACCCATTTAAACTTATTAGAAACACTAACCATCAAACCTGATGCCATATTCATGGGTGACTTTAATTACCCCACTGTTAACTGGGAATCCTATACATCATCAAACGTACATGCACAGAGATTCCTGGATTTTGTAAACACAAACTCCTTGGACCAGATAGTTAATACTTCAACCAGGGGTGCAACCATATTGGATCTGGTTCTCACTAATATGGGAGAGTGCTGTACACCCCCTACTGTAATGCCTTCCCCTGGTAAGGTCAGACCACAAAATGGTCTCCTTTGAAGTAAAAATCAAATCTGGACCCCAGCTAAACCGGGAATATTCAGGAACTATTCTAAGGCTAACGTCCTGCTATTAAGTGAGAAACTAGCAAAATCTGAAGCCCCTATAAACCCTGAGAACACTTCTGCCTATACAGAACTGTTCACAGAAACCATGTACAAGCATATTAATAGCTGCATAGAGACAGCTGTGCCCATCAGGAAAAAGTGCAGAACTAATTCAAAAAATTAGGCACCCTGGTGGAATCACAAAATCAATTGGATGTATAACAGGAGGAAGAAAATCAGGGTGAAAATTAGGGGGTGCAGCACCCAGCAGGATAAATGCACTCTCATTAAACTAAACAAACAACTCAGAGGACAAATAAAGTCTACCAAAGCCAAACTGGAAGTAAATTTGGCCTCCCAGAACAAGGACAACCACAAAGCATTCTTTAGCTATGTCCACAACCTCAAAGGCAATACACAATTGTGTGCAGAGCTCATTGTAAATATACTGAGCCAGAAGATATAGCAAACCTCCTGTCTGATAAATTCAGCCCCAACTTTACTCCTCTCTCCCCCTCAACCTTCCCTCAGGAAATATCATCAAACATAACTCTCCCTACTATCATTAGGGAACAGGTCCTTAATGCTCTTTCTAAGACCAAGAACACTGCATCAATGGGCCCAGACAATATCCCAGCATGCCTTCCAAATAGCATGAAACATGACTTATCAGGGCCTCTGGAATTATTATTTAACTGTGGCCTCCAAACAGGCTTTGTGCCTCATGAATGGAGAAAGGTAACAGTTATCGCTCTGCACAAAGGTGGGCCATCTAATGACACTGGAAACTACAGACCCATAAGTCTCACTAGTCTTATATGTAAAGCCATGGAAAGAATTATCATGAAGATGATCAACAGAGATATAGTAAACCTCCAGACACTGGACCCAATCCAGTTTGGTTTCATCAAGGGTAGGTCATGCCTACGCAACCTGGTTGACTTCTTTGAGAAGGTTACCAAAGCAATGGATGAGGGCAAAATCATTCATAATGTCTACCTTGACCTGGCCAAGACATTTGACACAATACCCCACTCAGGCATTGTTGGCAAACTCGAGGTTAGGTACAAACCCATATGTCACCCTGTGGATAGCCAACTGGCTCACAGACAGGACCCAGGAAGTTAGAATTGGGGAGTCTATCTCTACAAGGAGAAAAGAGGCCAGTCACAAGTGGAGTCCCTTAGGGATCAGTTCTTGGACAGCTCCTTTTTGGCATTTACTTTTCAGAAGTCATGGCCAATGTCAGTGGTCTCTGGCTGACTACATTTGCAGATGATTGCAAATTAGGAGCTGTCATTGAATCTCACACTGACACAAATGTTCTCCAGGAAGAGCTGACAGACAAACAACTGGTGTCAGAATCATGGACTAAATCTAAATGCCAAGAAATGCATAATAGTATCCTTTGGGAAGTCATCCATCCCTGGTAACTGTCATATTGACAACACAACCCTTAGAGTTGACACAGTAGTCAGGGACTTAGGGACACACATAGATAGTAATCTAACCTTTGATCATCATGTTCACACCCCTCATAACCTACTCTCTACTCCCAACTCTTTTTCCTCCTACCTAGTAATTTTTTAGTAAAAAAAAAAAAAACTACTACTTCTAACGTTGAACCAGAAATTATAGAATGTTTTTCTTTAGAATCCTCATGTAAACTATGTGTGGAACATAATCTTTGTATAATCTGTATGTAGAACATAATCTCTGTATAATCTTTATGTGGAGCTTTTCTCCCCAGGACTCCATTGAAAACGGGTTCTTTTGGCCCAATGGACTATCCTGGTTAAACAACTGCAAATAAATAAATAAATAAATAAAAAATATGTCTACAGTGGTAAAGAAATCATTCTATGTTGCGCAATCTATAAACAAAGTATGGCATCTAAGTCCAAGGAAATCATTGTTCCACTGTATTCGACATTCTTCAGACCTATCACTGAGTACAATGTTCCCTTTGGTATATACCTAACCAGGCATATCCAACAACTGGAACATCCACAGAGGTTCCTCACTGAAAGAATACAGGGTGTAAGTAATATGTCCTATACAGACCACCTAAAGGCCCTATCTCTGTATTCTGTCTCCTACGAGCTTTTGAGGAGAGCTCTATGCCTAGCATACAGGGCATTGTCAGACTCTACTCTGATGGACCTCCTGCATCTCTACAAAACAAACAGTACCAGAATTACCCATTCTAAATATTTAAACCTTGTCTGTGATATAAATAGGACCTGCTGGAAAGATAGGTATGTATCCCAGAGATTACTCTGTCTGTGGAACAAGCTTCCCATCTATGTGGAGCAGAGCTCCTCCCTAATCCAATTTAAGTGCAGCTTGGACAATTGGATGGGAAACCAGAAATTCATCCCTGGTTTGGCACCTATGTCTCTAATGCAAACAGGTAACCTGTAAATGACTCATCTCCCAGGCCCATACTTACATTTATCAAGGGTATCAGAACTTATCAGAGATTTGGGATGCATGGCTAGGCTTAAAAAGGCCCTTGTGGTTGTTAGCCTAGTAAACACCTATGAACCTATATCTCTCTCGCTCTAGTTTTTTATCAAGCAAATCAATCCTGGACTACTCCTGTGATGCTGCAATAGTGTTAAAGATGATCCAACAGGATCCAATGGCCCACCATGTCTGGTCCAGCAGGACCAGAATTGAATACTGGTGCTTTGTCCCTTACCATTAGGGGAAGTATAATGATCCTAGTGAGGGCCATCTCTGTACTATGTCTCAATTGAAAACTGGATCACAATGGATTGCTGATATTAATTCTGAAATAAGAATCCACTTGCAAAAAATTTAAATACTGAGGCTCAAACTATACAAAAAAACTTTAATTAAAATAACTTTAGAGTAACTGGAGAACATTTGCAACAACCTCCTAATCTGATCAGTTACTAATGTAATCAATAATTCCTGCAAAAAGTTTCTTTTCTTGAAAGCTATTAAAGTAGAATCAGCATTTTGCCTTAATAGAAAGCTGTGTCATGCAGGTTTCAAAAGCAATAGACACACTCTTGTTAAAATCCCTGGTATCATTCAGTACCTTATCACTAGCTACTGCCAGTTGTTTCTCCTTATATTTCATCAATATGGATACAAGTTCAAGATCAGCTTTTTCTAGCAACTCTCTCCATTCTTTATTTAGCACGGTCAGATCCAGTATTTTGTTTAACTAACCTCAACCCTCTCAGCACCCTCTTGTATATGATACATGCTTCAAAAAATGAAATATCCTATAGCAATCTTTTGTATCACAAAGCTGTCTTCGTTTCGATTTGCTCACAACACATTTATTGGTTTGTTGATGGTATTGGCATTTGCTGATATTTCAAACACTTATTTGTTGTGGATTGTACTTAGATGGTGCTCCAGAAGAAAAGCCCATGTGGATGCAACCAGTGTATGGTCAACCAGGAAAGGTAAACTACTGGCAGGGCAGTTTCTCCTTGTAGTTTTACCCAAAGAGGAGTTATCTCTACCTGACTCCTGATCTGTTAGTCTGATCTCAATTTTGTAACTAGAATCTTTACTTGGTTCTACAGAACAAGCCTCTGTGAATAATCCAGTTGTAGTTATTTATTTAGTTCATAGTTCGGTAGTAGGCTAACTGCTCTTATGGGTCATTTTAAGCCTAGCCAGTTATCCATTGTGAGAATCAAGCCCTGCACCTTGTGATTGTAAGGTCAACACCTTAATCATTATTATTTATTTATTTAGTTAGTTACCATCTTTACCAGAACCTTACCAACAAAGGGTCAAGATATACCTATGATGATTGAGATCGTCAGTTTCTAACAAGGACTTTTAAGGATCTGGGTGACCAAGTCCTCCTTCAATGTAGCTAGAAAAAAATCCCTAATAGAGGCTTAAATAATCCGGTAGAGGACTGGATACATAACCAACAGGCAATATTCCACAAATCTAGTGGGCAAGGATCCATACAGCTGGTGATACAACTGGAAACTAGAGAAACAAAATCATCATAAAAGAAGGTAGCCCATCAATATCCCAGACTGCTTTCTAAATAGCATGAAACATGACAACCATGCCCTCTGGAATCACTAGTTAACCACAGCCTCAAAACAGGGTCTGTACTTCATGAATGTAGAATGGTAACCATCATCCCTTTGCACAAAGGCAGGCCATCTACACACCCCGGAAATTACTGAGCCGTAAGTCTTCCTAGTCTCATATGCAAAGCTATGGAATGAATTAGCATGGAACTGACCAATAATGACATAGGAAACCTCTAAACACTGGACCAAACCCAGTTTGGTTTTGTCAAGGGCAGGTCATGTCTGCTCAACCTGATGAACGTATGAGACAGTTGTCAAAGCAATGGATGAAGTCAAAAATGTTTCACAACACCTACGTTGACCTCACCAAGTCATTTGAGACAATACCCCATTTGGACATTGTTAACAAACTCAAGATGTTAAGCATAAACCCTTATGTCACCCAGTGGATGGCCAGCTGACTCTTAGACAGGAAGTTAGAATTGGAGAGTCTGCCTCTACAAAGAGGCCGGCCACCAGTGGAGTCCCTCAGGAATCAGTCTTGGGATTGCTCTTTTTGGCTTCTACTTCTCAGAAGCCAAAGCCAATGTCAAGGGCCTCTGGCTAACCAAATTTGCAGACAACTGTAAATTAGGAGCAGTCACAGAATCACCCTTCCAACACTAATGTTCTCCAAGAAGGGTTGACACAGATAACCACACAGACAAACACAGATAAATAATTGGTGTCAGAGCCATAGACTAAATGTCAAGAAATGCCTAATAGTATGTTTTGGGAATTCAGCCACCCCTGGTAACTATAATATTGACAACACACCCTCAAAGAGTCGCCCCAGTAGTCAAGGAGTGGGAAACGCACATATAGACAGGTAATCTAGTCTTTAACTATTATTAACCATCATTTGTTGTGTATGGTAGTGAAGAAATCATTGTATGTTGTGCAATTTATAAACAAAGGTATGACATCTAGGCCCAAGGGGTTCATTGTTTCACTGTATGTGGCATTCATCAGCACTATCATTGGGTACAGAGCTCCCTTTTGTAGGTACCTAACCAGGCACTTCCAATAATTAGAACGTCCTCACTAAAAGAATACAGGGCATAAATAACATGTCATATGCAAACTGCCTCAAAGCTCTATCTTTATTTTGTCTCCTGCAGGCTGTTTAAGGGAGATCTATGCCTAGCACACAAAGTATTATCAGACCCTACTTTGATGGACCTCCTGCATATCCACAAAATAAACTGCTCCAGAATTACTCATTCTAAACACTTAAACATTGCCTGTAATATAAATAGATATGTATCCTACGGAATACCTCTTCTATGGAACAAGCTACCCATCCACGTGAAGCAGAGTTCATCCGTAATCCAATTCAAATGGAACTTGGACAATTGGAAGGGGAACAGGAAATTAATTCTTGGTATGGCACCTGTGTCGCTAACAGACACAGGCAGCCTACAAGTGATTCACCTCTCAGGTCCCTGCTTGTAAATGTTTCATCTCCCAAGCCCCAGTTTACACTTACTAAGGGTATCAGAACTTGTCAGTGATTTGAGATGCATGGCTAGGCTTAAAAAGGCTCCAGTGGTCGTTAGCCTAGTACACACCTATGAACCTATAATCAGTAAAGAAAGATTATAGAAACTTCAAGATAGTATATGCACGCTAACTGCAATTGTGTGCTTCTGCAATATGGTGACAGATGTTTTCTAAATGCAGAATTCGGTTACATTTCTTGCTTTTTGAGTTTTAACATTTTTCCGGACTATTATTAAAACCAAATATTGACTATACGTCTACATTTTCTTTAGTGTCATACCTATTACTGCTCTAACCCATTATGAGTTTGACATGTCAGTTTTGGACATCTTGAGTACTGAAATAAAGTCAGAGTGCTGACTTTGAATATATGGAGTAGATGAAAACCTTCAGCAGTGTGTTTTCTTTTGTGTTTCTTTCTGGTGCATTTCTTGCACTGGTAGTCATGGTTTCACAAGGATCACTGTACTCTCTGTCTGCTAATCATTGAAAGCAGTTTGCTCTCAGAAAGAAACATTCCAAGCATAACTTTGTTGACTCTGGATATTTTCCCTGAATGCTGAGCATCATATCCTGTGGTTGTAGCTGCTTGTGTCTTGAGCCAAAAGTGCTTCCTGATTTATTCTTTTAATGTTATATTCTAACTTGCCCTTGAGTCTTCAGACTTTAAGATAACTTGAACATTTTGGATGGCCTTATTAAAATGTTTATTTTGCAGTTTTTGAATGCTGTCAGACACTCTTTGCAATGTTAATAACTATAAGCTGTTGTATCTGGTAATCTTGCTGTCTGCCTTTTTCGCACCCTGCCAGTCTGGAAATAAACATCTGTTTTTATTGTAGTTTGGATCTCAGATTATTTGGTTTACATAACTGCTGTGTTATTATTGTTCACTTTGTAACAGTGTTATCTTACTTTGTATCAGTGCTTTCAGCAATTTACAATTATATTGCTTCTTATTTTATTAAACTTTACTTATGTTTTATTGTTGTCTTAATATTTATCTAACTGAGAATAAGTCTGTTACTAACTGATTTCATGCTACTGATATTTATCTGATCATACTGTTTACATGACTTTTTTTCAATTTTATAATTTACTATTAAGTACTTAGATAATTAAGCACTATCAGAAATATGAAATTGAACTGCAACTGGAAAGAATTTGTTAACCTTGTGAACACACACTGAATGGCCATCAACTGGATAAACAAGCTTTGCAGAGAAATACTAATCAGGCCACTCAGATTCTTTATCAGACAAAACTGCCAGACATCAATCACCACTCCTATGTTCACAGTTCATTCTTCTCTCATAGGTGAAAGTTGACTGCAAGACCTGTCACACAAACAGCCATGAGTTTTTTGTTATTATGACCATAAGCTTTCCTCTCAGCAGAGAATGTACAATCCATGTCACTTGGATCCACTATTCCTTCCCCTTGTCTGTGGGTGCTTCTGTGAATCCACAATAAAGGTCAGTACTAGACAGCTTGGTGAACCATATGCATACACCAGGGTCACTTATGTGTATGCCACCCCTCTTCTGAGGGGGTCATACCACCTCTTGATCTGAACTGCCCTTCACTCCCTCCAGAATAGGTATGCCAATCCTCCCCACATCAATTCCCATAGAAATCCATGCTGGTACGCAAAGCTAGGTCATTGTGAGTTGTAATCAAGGCTTTAACTCACTATGCCAGTGGAGCTGGTTAATCAGACAAAATTTTTGAATAACAGGACTGGACTGCACATACACTGTACCACCCAGAAAAAGTGACCAGTTGGTTCATCACCATAGAACATTCCAGGGACATATATAAAGACTTCTCTCAAGAGATCTCTGACAATATACCATAAAAGGATTTTCAGGTAAAAATTGTACATTGTCACCTGCACTTTAACCTTTGAACTGCAGTTCTAAATTAATTCTTATCACCCTGACAAAAAGTATTTAGTTCCCATGGAAAGTTGATATCAGGGTCTGCAATAAACTTCTGCCACAGAACTACCATCTGTTTGTTACTATATGCCCTAAAGTAGAATAACTGACTCTCCAGCAGCAGCTTACACATTATAAGCAGTGCTTATCTTACAAATACTACTACTCATGACATTAATGAATATAAATGCCTTCAGGATGTCAGATGATCTTACATTACATTTTGTGACAATCTCTCTGGTTCTCCTACCACTATAGTGTCTCCTTAAGAGACCACCTAATGGAAAAGCAATCTGAGAGTTTGCATGTGGATAAGATGAGTAACTTAACTTCTGGCACCAGTTTGTTTTATCCTTTAGTCTTCCTTCACTGGATGTCAGCTGTTAGCTAGTGTATGTGTGTGCTGCTTTATTGATTCTTGTGTTCATATGTTGCATTATATGTGCAGTCCTGAAAAATGAGGACTGCACCTTGTGTTTTATTTATTTATTTATGTATTGACATTTGATTACTGGGAAAGTCCGACTGGGTAGTTATCCATTTACAGTGGAGCCCCAGGGAGAAAAGCTCCAAAGCATTACAAAAGCATTTTATGAACAATAATTTTACAATCTTCAAAAAGGTTTCAATAATTATATCAAATTAGACATAATGTGAAAATATTGGTTAAAAACAGATGCAACTTATATGACAATTTAATATTAAGAGAAATTGTTGCCACTTTATAGAGACATTAACGGCAAGTAAATATGCTACAAATAGAAATTGCAATATAAACTGAGGGGAAAAACAGGGCTATGGCATATTACGAAAGAGAGTCAGGGGGAGACATAGATCAAAGTCAGGAGGTGATTCAAGAAGGGAGAGTAAGAAGGTATAAGGTATGAACATATGCTTTACATATTTAGGGATGTGGTTTATCCTAAGGTTGAAAAAGAACAGTGCCACATTTTGACTAGGAAGTCATTCAGAATTGTTTTAAAGTATTGGAGGGAGGGAATTGACCTAATGGACACAGGAAAGGAGTTCCAAGCCTTTGTAACATGGTATGAGTACAGACCATACCCAGCAGATTTCATAGGTTTGTGAACACAGTTTTTGGTCATTGGATCATAAAGACCGAGTGGGAACATAATTGTTTAGAATGGGATTTAGCACTGGACAAGCAGATGGATGTTGGATAATTTTATAAGCGGTAAGGAGCTGTGTATGTGTTAGTTGATGGAGTAGTTCTAACAAATTGAGGCTTTTTAGTACTATACAGTGTACAGTTGTGGGTTCTGAAATGGGTATTTGCTGAAAATGAAGCCACTTTCTTACAGCATTATTCAAGTTTTGATTTTTGTGATGGCTCTAGGTTAGTAAGGATGGAGCGCCAAACAGTATAATGTATAAAATGTTGTTTTTCATAAAAGCTTCCTGAGTAATTTCTTGGAGAGGTGCCAGGTTGTCTGATATACTTATGAGTGTGGAGCCATCTGCATATTGTATTAGGGATTCCTGCTGTGTGGTGAGTGTTGGTGAGAAAGTTAAAGATTAGGGGACCAAGGATAGACCCTTGTGGTGCGTTGGTGGTGACTAGGAGGTATGGGGCAGACTGCCATTCTATTAACCTATACCTATTCATCAAGTAGTTTTTTAACCAGCGAATGGTGGGCTGAATATGAGGCATTTGAAGTAGAAGTTTGCTTTGACAAACTGTGCCAAAGGCTTTGGGCAAGTCTAGAAATAAGGTGGAGACACATTTGCCATTATCTCTAGCTTTATTGACAGTATCTACAAAGGTAAGAAATATAGTATTAGTACTATGGAGAATAGGAGCTCTTCCTGCAGCAGACAGTTGAGCAGTTGTTTTTGAATAAAAATTTTCAAGCATTTGTGAGAGGAGGATGCAATTGTTACAGGTCTAAAGATAGTGATATCTGTTGAGTTTCCTCCTTTATTTAGCAGGATAATGTGTGATTTTTTTTTTCTGATAAAAGGCAATGTGGGATATCTGGATAGGTCTATTTATAAGGACTGAGGCAGGACAGGCAATGCTACTGGCTGCTATTTAGGGTACTCTCTTGGAAGGTCATCAGCTGAAGTAGAGCATAGTTTGTGTTTGTTTAAAAGGAGTTTTATATAGGATGTGGGCACAGGTTTGAAGGTGAAAGTGGATGTGATATGTGGATGTTGGGCAGGGTTGGCATTAAATGTTGGGGGTTAGGAACATTTAGTATGTATGAAATAGAAGTTGAATTCTATTGAGGTTTTGGGTAGTGAGTTATTGGGAGAGGGGTTAAGGTACAACTTTGGCCAGGGTGCAAGATTTCTTCAATGGCTGACCAGAACTGTTTTAGGGTTGTGTTTACTATTGCTCTGAAAGTTGTTATAGTGTAGTTTTTTTTGTCTTCTTTTGTTTGTTTTTAGTACAATTGCAGAGCATTCTGAAGTTAAATATATTGTGATGTTTTATATTTTTGCCAGTCTTTCCATGCTTTTTCTCTGTCCTCCATTAGCATTCTACTCTTCTTAAATTGCATTATTTGTTTAGTCTCTTCCTTCTAGGCACTGCAGTGCTATTTAGGATATTCAGGAAAGTTGTATTAAATTCATTTACAGCATGATCTAAATTGTGCATTTTTAGGGAGTTCAGTTAATATACAATACAGTACTAATGAACATTTTTGGGTTAAACTTGGAAAGGTTGTGTGTTGTTTTATAAACATGCTGTTTGAGTAAATGCATGATATCTCTGGTTGTATAGATTAGGAGATGGTCACTGAGAGTCTGACATTGTACCTCTGGTGGTGACTTTTCAAGTGTCTGATGCTAGGATCCAGTCTAATAAGGAATTTGATGGCTTGCTAGAATATGTTGGGCTATTAATTAGTTGTGTGAAACTGCATAAGTTCATGCTAGATGTAGGGGAGTTAGAGGTTTTGTCCAACCATTTCTTACTGATGTCACCTACTAGCATTTTTTTCTTGTGGAATTGTTACAGATATCCAGTGTATGATATCTTCCAGTGCAGCTGTATTTTTGACAGGAGGGATGTAAAGGACAGTAATATATATATATATATATATATATATATATATATATATATATATATATATATATATATATATATATATATATATATATATATATATATATATATATATTTTTTTTTTTTTATATTTGTTTATTTTCAGAAAATAAAAACCTCTGCAGAATTGAATTTTGGTACTTGTTTATTGTAGAAGCAAATGTGGTAGGTGTTGGTAAATAGAGCAATACCACCACCCTTCATCTTTATGCAATCATTACAAATTACATAATTTTGGAGTGGTTTATGCTGGGTTTAAGCCAACTTTCAGTTATGTAGAGAATATCAGGCCTGTGTTGGGTAATCAAGGCATGTAGTTCAGTAGTTTTATTTCTAATGCTTCTACTCGTTATGGTAGCAAATTACGAGGTTGGGGGTAGACAGCTGTGTGGTTAGGATTGTGAGTGGAAGAGAATTGTGTTGATGTTGGCTGTGATAGTGTGGGCCAGGATTAGGATGAATGTCTCCTCCTAGGAAGATTTTAGTATATTGGGGTATTACTGATTCTAGCTTTCTAGAGTATTATTCCACTTCATTTTATTTTGACTTGAGCTAAAATTGAGTTAATCAGTCTATATTTGGGGTAAAGGAAAGGGCATCATTAATTAGGTTTGGTGTGATATGTGGAGAGTTTAGCGAGAAGTATGGATGGGTGGTTGGAACTGAGTTGGAGAGATGTTGAGAGCTGTTATTGAGTCATGTTAGGATGAGAGATGTCTCAGCAGGAGGAAAACAAAGGATAAGCTGGAAAGGAGCATGATTAGTTATAGGGACTGGCATTTTATTGATGGCTGATAGTGAAAAATCAAGAAGAAAACCAGACATTGCAGGACTGTATGATGTTTAATTGTGGGGAGTCTGAAAGCTGGTAGAAGGTTGGGAGGAAGGAAGTATTTTCTATGAAGGAAGATAGGCTGTCTTGGTGTCTTCTCTTATGTGTCTCAAATGTAAGAAATACGTTTGAAAGAACAGAGTATGAGGATGTAGTTAATATAGGAAAAACTGAGGGTTTATTTGGAGAAAGTAGAACTTGAAATGTAGAATAATGGATAGGTAGTGTTGGAGAGGAGTTTGAGCATCAATGGATATAGTGCAAAGCAATATGGGAGGGAGAAAGGTTGTTAGGAATGATGCTAAATGTTTTTTTTTTTTTTTTTTTTTTAATAGTTTTTTCCAAACATTTTTATTACATGTTCACATATGACAAAAGCAATCTTACATTTATATAAATGAAAAGCATATAAAATGATACCACTTTAGTTGCAGTTTATATCACAGACACCACTGAAATAACTGTAGTTGCAAACATTATACATCACTTATAAACCATCCAGTCATTGTCAGTTAAGCATAATATGGCTTATTCTAATCCTGCCTCTTAAACCTCGTTCCTGCTCTATATATATTATTCCCACAATTCCCATTTTTCCTGTGTAATTTGCTCCTGCCATTTTCAAAGATCCCAATTCCAGTTGTTTTATCTCTGTTACTATAGTCACTACTTCTAGTACAGTTGGTTTAGACTTTCATTCCATTTTCTAGTAACTGCTTTTTTGGCAGCCACCATAACTAGACTCAGCAAGGCCTTACTATGTCTAGGGAATTCCAATTCTGTATCATAGCTCAAAAAAATCATCTCTCTAGACAGTCCAATCCACTACTCCAGCATCTCTGACAGAGTGGTCTGCATGGACTCCCTAAAGTTTGCCTGCTCATTACACTCCCAAAAAATATGTTCCCAGCTATCTCTTTCTTGCCTGTCCACCTCCAACATTTGCTATCCACCTGAGGAAAAATTCTTTACACCTGAGGAAAAATTCTTTGGAGTCTACTCAGGATATAAAAATACCTATGTAAACACTTCCAGGCAAAGATATTAAATCTTCTAGACTTTGTTGCATATTTAGGAAATATACATAGGTTCATAGGTTCATACTAGGCTCTCTGCCCTAGGGCATTTATAAGCCTAGCCAGAGCATGTTTGGCTTTCGCCACCCATTTTAAATAAATTTTGCTATGCCCTTTTTCGAGGTTAGTATACTGTGCCTCTGTCTAACAGTGACACAGAAGTGATACCCAGGGTAAACCTACGATCCCCCATCCACTCATCAAGATTCCTCTTGAAGAGAGTCAATGAGGGACTCTGCCTAACCTGGACTGGGATTTTATTCCAGAGTGAAGGGAGCCTGTGGGTTATGAATCTGTCCCTCCAGCATGTCCTATTTATTTCAGTGCTGAGGTTCAAGTCTCTCGAGCGTAGCTCAATGGGATTTGGATTTTCTGAGGTGCAGCATGTCCATTAATTCCGGGTTGGACATGGCTTTATACGTCAGGCACAGATCGCCTCTGAGCAGGCGGTATGCCACTGAGTAGAGCTGGAGTTTCTTTAACCAGGCAGCATATGGCATCTGTTTGAGCCCTTTGATCCTCTTGGTGAGGTACTTTTGGGGTCTTTCCAGTTGCTGCAGGTGTCTGGTAAGGTACATCCCAAAAGGGGCATTGTACTCAATTATGGGCCTGATGAGGGATGAGTAAAGAGGCACGATGACCTCCCCTGATCTAGATGTGAATCCCTTCATGATTAGGTGGGCTATATAAAATGTTTTTCTAACCACTTTGGCCACGTGGTTGTCAAATGAGAGATTGCTATCAACTTGGGTCCCCAGGTCCCTAATTACTTCTTCCCTACTTAATGGATTACCACCTATGTGGTAATTTGTGGGCATTTTGTTTTTGCCAAGGGGGATGACTATACACTTTTTGGCGTTTAGCTTGAGGCCATGGCTCTGGCACCAGTTGTCTGTTTCTATGAGGCCCTTTTGGAGGATGCTTGTGTCGGCTGGAGAGTCGATTATAGTGCCCAGTTTGCAGTCATCTGCAAACTTGGTCAGCCACAGTCCTTCAGGGTTGGCCTGTACCTCCGAGAAATATATACCGAACAGGAGAGGTCCCAGGACTGAGCCTTTTGGGATGCCACTTGTAACTGGTTTGGAGTCTGACATGGCTCCAGCAATTCTAACCATGTGGGTTCTGTCCTTGAGCCAGTTTGCAACCCATCTAGTGACATAGGGGTTTATATTTAAGCTGGTGAGCTTATCTATAATGCCCGAGTGGGGTATTGTATCGAAGACTTTTGTGAGGTCCAGGTAGGCTGTGTGGACCACCTTCTCCTTGTCAGTGGCCTTGGTGACTGTTTCAAAGAAATCGACCAGGTTTAAGAGGCAGGATCTGCCCTTAACAAAGCTGAACTGGGTAGGATCCAGTGTCTGTAGGTCCCCAATATCTCTTTTTATGAAGTCCATGATGATCCTTTCCATAGCTTTGCTTACCAAGTTAGTCAGGCTTATGGGGCGATAGTTTTCAGGATCTGTTGAGGCATCACCTTTGTGGAGAGGGACCATTGTTGCTGTACGCCACTCTTTGGGTACATATCCTGTGGTAAGGCTGAGATTGAACAGTAGTTTTATGTTTGGGTTTAGTTCTTCTTGGAGTTCATGTAGGATGCAGCCCAGGACATCATCTGGTCCCATTGATGCTGTGTTTTTTGCTTTGGATAGGGCGGCTCTTACCTGAGCATCTGAGATGTCAGGTGGGCAGCACTCTGCTGGGATAGATATTTGCCCTTTTGGTGGGGAGGGGGGGTTGCGCTGAACCTGTCAGCTAAGATGTTGGCAATGTCTGTGGGTTCGGTGTATTTTTTGTCATGTTGGACTAATTCTGAGCATATCTGGGAATTCCCACCCAGGTTCCTAACATAACTAAAGAAAGCCTTGTGATTATCCTTATTGTCCTGTGCAATTTTTCTCTCGAAGCTGGCCTTAGACGATTTTATGAGTGCCTGTAGTTTTTTGCTAACACTGATGAGAGATGCCTTCCCTTTTTGGGATTTTGCTCTATCATGTAATAGCTTCCTCCTTCTATTGTATAGTTTGTTTATGGCTGGGGTCCACCAGACAGGACGTCTGCCTTTGGAGGACTGGGTCTTGGTTTTATTTGGGATTGCATGATCCATGCATTCCTGAAGGTATTCATAGAATGCGTTTATAAAGGATTATGCGGTTTGGGCCATATTTTCCACAGGCCCGGGGGCTTTGAAGGATTCCACCTCGGTTCTGAAGAGTGTGAAATTTGCTTTAGAGAAGTTTTTCACTGTGGTTTTCTGGGCAGAAGGTGGGGTCAGGATGTGAATATCCAGTGAGATTAGTTTATGGTCTGATCTTGCCAGTGAGGGATACACTTCTGGTCTGGAGCATAGAGTCCCCATGTTGGTGATGATCAGGTCCAGTATGTTTTCCCCTCTTGTGGGAGTGGTAACAAGTTGTTCCATAGCAGTTGAGTTTATCAATTCTAAGAACCTTTGAGCTAGGGTGTTGGAGCTAGAGTAATGCTCCCAGTCTATGTTTGGGTAGTTGAAGTCGCCCAATATAATGGTGCTTGGAGAGACCTTCATATTTTCCAGTGTTCTCAGGAAGGCCGAGTGGGGTTCCTGGGTTTGGGAGGGTGGTCTGTAGCAGGCTATAAACTGGAAGGCAGTTTTACCCACTGTTAGTTGCACATGGATAGTCTCTGATGCTTCATGCTGTGCCACCAACCTGGAGGTGTGGGTATCTTTGACGAATATTGATACTCCCCCTCCTTTTCTGGTTCGGTCCAAGTTTTGGGGCCGAAAAGCATGGTATGAGGTATAACCTGGTAGTGCTGGGGTACTCTCAGGAGCCTTGAACCAGGTTTCTGTTACTGCACAGATATCGATGCTCTCCATGCTAAGGAGAGTTTCGAGTGCATGCATCTTGAGGTTTAGACTTCTGGCGTTGAGTAGCATTACTCTTAGTTTCTTATCCCTTGTGATACCTATGGAGGTGGGTTTGTCTTTTGAGCCTTGCCTAAAAAAGGCACTATGGGGGTAGCAAGAGCCTTTGCCAATATCCGAAAGCCCAGGGTGACAGGTGCAAGTTGTCCCTAGCGAAGCATTGTGGCTTGTCGAGCATGTCATCCCAGGCTGACAGGCATTGGATCCCCTTTGAATGACACCAATACTTTAGCCAATTGTTAAAATTGATCATTTTGTCTTTATACTGTGGCATAATTCTTGGTGAGGGTAAGATGCTACTCAAGGTCAGGGTCATACCGGCCTGGGCTACATGCTCAGAGAGCTCCTCTATGTCTTTTTTCATGTAGTCCAGGGAGGTACGTCTCAGGTCATTCACACCAGCATGGACAATGACGGAGTCATATTTGTACTTGCTTTGGAGTGACCTGAGTGCTTGTGTTATGTGGTGAATCCTGGCACCCGACAGGCAGCTTACAGTGACCTTCTCCTTGTTCAGCCTGGAGAGTGGGACGTCAGTGTGTCTGACAATAGAGTCACCTATTACAAGTGTATTAGGTATGTTGTTTATCCTTAAGGGCTGTGACTGTTCGGCACACTGACTTTGTGAGCTATGTGTTGCATGTGTTTTGTTTTGGGGTAGCGGTTGCTTGGGTGTCTGCTTTGGAGGTCTCTGCTGCTTAGGCAGATTTTTATTTAGAGCCTCCCGAGTATGTTTTTGTGTGTTTATGTGTTTGGTTTGCTGTCGTGGTAGGTCTA
This sequence comes from Protopterus annectens, assembly GCF_019279795.1. Taxonomy (NCBI): domain Eukaryota; kingdom Metazoa; phylum Chordata; order Ceratodontiformes; family Protopteridae; genus Protopterus; species Protopterus annectens. The sequence continues at coordinate 382,358,637 of NC_056730.1, forward strand.
TGTGAGACTGGAATTTTAGTGAGTGTGGTTTCCTTCTCCTCCTGACAGGTTTTGCCAGTACTGAGTTGAGAGAGCTTAGCCTCCAGTTTGGCTATATGGTTGCATCTCTCACATGTGTTGGAATTTGTTGGGAGGAGGAGAGGGTTGTCTGTGTACATGAGGCAGTTGTAACATTGCCTCAAGATTCCCAGATTCACCAGCTGGACCGGAGAGGAGATTAACAACTGACCTTTGGACATGCTAGAATAGTATTGGGAATTCCTTTATAATTGAAAAAAAAGGGCCAATGGGGAACAAGGTACTCAAGGGGAGTTTGTGATGGTGTATTGCTTTTAATTTTTTAGTGCTGACTTATATAATTGCTTTAGTGAGCAAGTGCCAGGTAACGTAAATGCAATGTGTTACAGGTAACTTAAATGCAAAAATGACAAACAGTAACTTTCTTTCAAGTGAAACAAGGAAATAAGTACAGTAAGCAATGCAGATGTCACTAGGGATCCACAGAAGCGCTGAAAAGCCGCGTTTTAGGTGGAATTAGCATTTCAGGGAAATAACAAGCAAACAAGCATACAAACAAAGCTAGATTCAGCAGGCCTGGATCTAGGCTATGCTACAGCAAACAAGGTGTACCAATTTCAGTAAGAAACAGTTCAAATATGCAGGCACTATAAGCCTTTCACCAGAAATTCCAAGCTCAGAAGGGCAGAGTCCAGCCTCTCCTCCTACAAGAGTGCAGACCACGAACCTTCTTAATGTAAAATAACTGGCCTGAAGCCCAAGTGCTTAAACCAGAACTAATACACTTTTAGAATAACAGACACATATATCCCACATTGTCTCTTTGTGACTTGCTTATCCCATCTCTCTTCCCAATCATTTCTAAGCTCCTCTGATTGATTCTTATAATTATTATGCAATATTTTATATGCTTTACTAATTATTGCTTTTTTAATGGCAGCTTCTGTTCTAGATTCTATTGAAAACTCCTGCTGCTGGTCTTACATTTAGGAGTCCCCTCTTTCTTTCTCTTTGCCTATACTCTGATATCAGTCCTTTATAGGGAAGGCAATCCCTAACCTGTCCAAATAAATTCTTGGCCTCTTCTCATTCTATTACCTTTCCCTTTCTAGTTATTTGTTCCCAATAAGTTGGTTCCTTTGCCAGTTTTCTCCAATAATTTCCAGCCCCCTCTTGCCTATTATCTGTATCCCTGACCACAGGCATCCCTATCGGCAAAATCTCTTTTCTCCATTCTTGTGCTGGTTTGATTCTTAGAATACTCCCTGCTATTTTATGAATGTAATACTCTGTATGATTTTGGTTGCTCTCCTTAAGAGTCTGCATCCAAAATCCCAATCTCTCCTTATTTCTTGAGCTTCTTCCGTGTCAGCATCATTCCTTTCCACTTTGAATTATAGTTTTCTGCGTGTGCTATGTATAAGAGTCTTAACTGCGTTGCTCTAAAATACCCCCTCAAATTAGAAAATCCTAGTCCACCTTGTTCTATTGATAGAATCAGCTTACCCCACTTGACCCTTGCTGTTTTCCCTTCCCAGATAAAATCCTTCAACTCTTTTTAATTGCTATCCACAACTTCTCCTCTGGTTGATAATAATATGCCTGACCTATGTATAAGACTAAAGGGATTAAAAACATTTTAATGGCTTGTATCTTAGTATCCATATCCATATAACAAAACTTCCAGTTTCTCAATTTTTGTATTATCTTCTGTTTAGTCTCTTCCCACATATCCTTAGCTGCCCCCACAGATTCATTTCTAATCCATACTCCTAAATACTTCATTTTATCATGTCCTCATAAATATGGATATTGTTGGACCAATGTTGGACCAATTCCTGTTTTAGTACGCAATTTACCATTATTCCCTTTGTTTTGCGTTCATTAATTTTGTATCCTGAAAAAATTTGAAACTTTCTTAAAATGTTCCACAATGCTGTAATGTCCCTTTCTGATTTTGTCATGTATAAAATAATATCATCTGCACTAGAGCCAGCTTTTCCTGACTACCGTACCAATTATATCTTTGAATTTCTGAGTCCCTTATTTTTTTGTCAGTGGTTCTAAATATAATGCAAACAACAAAGGGGAAAGTGGACAACCCTGCCTGGTTCCTCTACTCAGGCAGAAATTATTGGAGAGGGCCCACCCGCTTTAATTCACTCCTCCAACCCCTCATATATTCTTCTAATTGATGTTATAATTGTATCAGGAAAAGCAAATGATTTCATTGCCCTGTTCATAAAGTCCCAGTCTACTCTGTCAAATGCTTTCTCTGCATTAAGACCCACTAATAAAAATGGTACTTTCTTACATTCTGCTTCCATCTGGATCATCAGTGTTCTGTTAATATTGTCAAATGTTTGCCTCTCCTCCACAAAACCACACTGATCCATATGTATCATTTTTGGTATCACTTTTGCCATTCTTTTAGCTATTATAGACATAAACATTTTATCATCATGGTTTAGCATTGAAATGGGCCAGTATGAAGCTGGATCTGATGGATCTTTACCCTCTATAGGTATTAAAGCTACCACTGCCTTCTTCCAGGATGCTGGTACTTCTCCTTCTCTTAAAATACTGTTAAACAAAACCTTCCAGATCTTTATCAGTTTTCCCTCCTAACTTCCAAACTTCCACAGGAATACCATCTATTCCAGAGGACTTTCCTGTAGATTGGTTATGCATAGCCATTTTTATCTCTCCCCTTCCTATCCTGTTAGTAATTGAGCCTCATCTACCTCTAACTTTGGTATATTTAATTTTTCCATAAACATTTCCATTTGTACCTTTTCTTGATTTCCATATTTCTCTGCTTTATACAAATTCCTATAACATTGAGAAATATTTCTAATACTTTTACAGGGCCTCTTGTTATCTTCTTTGTTATAGCCTCCCTAAGCTTGGTGACTGCCCTTTCCACTTTCTGTTGCCTGAGTTGTTGTGTTCTAGAATTATCATAAAAAAACAGTTGCTTAACAGCAATCTTTCTAAACTTGTGCATATTATCAAGGTAATCCAATATTTTCTGTTTAGCATTCTGTAGTTGCTCCTTTTCTTGTTCTGACAGATTCCACTTATTTTGCAATACCATAACATTTGTCAATCCCTCTAAAAAATTTGTGCTACTATTTGATGCTAAATGTTTGATGGAATTTGGGAAATAGGAAAATGGAAATAGGAAGTTTTTGTATGATACTAGTAGAGTTGTTTGGGGAGGGTTAGGGAATGGGTGCCACAGGCAAAATGTATTTGTGGGAAGTACAATGGCACAGTAAGAAGTGGTGGTGGGAACTGGGGGTAGGGGAGTGAAGCAGGTTTTCCAAACTCATGTCAATTATTGCAGAGAGCAACCATTTTATAACTGATACAGGGCAACTGACAAGGAGAAGAAGTGCTTGGGCAGGGTAAGAGGGAAATAGTTCTTGGCGTAGAGTATTGGGTGGGTGCAACCAGTCATCTGGCTTTCTCTTTAGTACAATTCTGTCGTTTAAAAGCCAGCACTGCATTTGTGGTCAAACCTGAGTGCTACAGCACTACCTGTGTGGTATAAACCATAACAACTGCTTGATACATTTGTAACAAACAACCTTCCACAGCTTAAATGAAAGAATATTTGTTGTTTTTTTTCAATCTAAAACATGAGAACTATAGCACTCTGTGCAGGCAGAGTATAAACTTGGGGGTGGGATGCTGGTTTGTGATATCTACACAGGGAGCAGATGGAGTCAACAATGACTCTGGCAAGGATGCACAAAGTAGAAAAGGGTTGCTTTCATTTACTGAATTCAAAAAACAAGAAACTGACTTCAGTATTAGGAACTTGAAGAGAATTTACATATTCCCCAATGTACAATAATTGGGTTAGACTAGACATAGATTACATTATACACAAACGTGCATTTAATTGAAAGCTTCAGCGCACATCCAATAACTATTTCAGATCATGCGAGGCTGGCATAATGGTTAAGGTGTTTACCTTACAGACACAAGGTGCAGGGTTTGATTCTCACAGGGGGTAATTGGCTAGGCTTAAAATGGCCCACAAGGGCAGTTAGTCTAGTACTAATCTATGAACCTAACAACAACTAAAATAAAAATGCAGGGAAAGGATGTAAAAATGAGACACTGGCTCTACCCCACCCATATGTTAAAAAGAGAGCAATTTATGGAGTGGATAGTGGAACTTATTCAAGAGTTACAGGCAGTGAGTGGGATGAAATAAAAGTGGAGTTTAAAAATAGGGTAGAAATGAAAGAAAAAAAGATATGGTTAATAAATAACAGGAATTGGTTAGAGGGACTGACAAGGGTTAAAGTATTGCGGAATAAAGGGACTCTCACAGAACAAGAGACGCAACTACAGAGTGCTGAAGAGAATGTAAGAGAGTGCCTGGATGATATGCTTGAGATTAGAAAGATTGTTGTTATGCAACTGTTTTTTGATAACTTCAGAGAACAAAAATGTTTAGCACAATTACTTAAGCAACAGAAAGCAGACAGGGTTTTTGCCAAACATAGGGAGCCTATAACAAAAAAAAATAACCAGAGATCATGTAGCAGTATTAGAGATATTTTGGAAATTTTATGGACATTTGTATACAGCAGAGAAATGTGGAAATCAAAAAGAGCACAAATGGAAATATTTATAGAAGACTTAATTATGCCAAGGTTAGAGGTAAATGAGGCTCAGTACTAAACAGTTAAGACAAGAGGAGATGAGATAAAAACAGTGACATACAATCAATCTTCTGGAAAGTCTCCAGGAATAGATGATATTCCTATGGAAACTTGGAAGGGAGGAGGGAAAAAAGTGATAAAAATCTGATCAGTTTTGTTTAACAGTATTTTAAAAGGAGGGGTGGCTGTAATACCTAAATTTAGTAAAGACCCATCAGATCCAGCTTCATATAGGCCAATTTTAATTTTAAACTATGAGTATAAAGTGTTTAAGTCTATAATAGCTAAAATAATGGAAACTGTGTCACCAAAATTGACTGATATGGATCGGTGTAATTTTGTGGACAAGAGGCAAATATTTGACAACATTAATAGAACAATGGTGATCTGCTATTGTTCTGAGTCTTGATGCAGAGAAAACATTCAACAGAGTAAGCTAGGAATTTCTGAGTAGAGCAATGGAAGCGTTTTCATTCCATGATACAATAGTAAGGTTAATTAGGAGGATATATGAGGGATTACATGCAAAAATTAACTTGGGAGGGTTCCTTTTTGACAAGATGTGTCTGAACAGAGGTTCTAGGCAGGAGTGTCTTTTTCCCCTTTGTTATTTGCTTTATATTTAGGACCATTGGCAAAAAAATAAAGTTCTCGGAAATTTAAGAATATAAATGGTATGGTAATCAAGAAAAAGTTAACTTTATTTGGAGACAAAATTATTTTCTACCAAATAAAACCAGAAAAGGACATCTCAGTGTTGTGGAACATCTTGAGACAGTTTCAGGTATTTTTCAGATACAAAATTAATGAAGATAAAACAAAGACTGTAGCTGCAAACTCTGTACCAACACATTAATTGGTCCAGCAATACCCATATTCTGAGGACATGATAAAATTATGTATTTAGAAGTATAGATTAAAAATTATTTTGTTATGGCAGCTAAAGATATGTGGGAAGAGACTAGATTAAAGACAATAAAAAAAGCTAAGAAACTGGAAGCTTTCATTTATGGATATGCATAAGAAGATGCAAGCAATTGAAATATTTTAGTTCCTTTAGTTGTATGTACTAGTCAGGCATATTTTTTATCAACCAAAGGAGAAGTTGTTGACAATAATAAAGAGTTGAAGGAGTTTATCGGTGAGGGGGGCAAGAGTCAAATTACTACTTCCAACAGAACAAGGTAGTTTAAGATTACCTGATTTGAAGGGATAGTTTTCAGATACACAGTTAAGGCTCAAGACATACCATAAGCAGAAAGCTATAATTCAAAGTGGAAAGGGATAATGACAAAACAGATGAGAAATTCAAGAAATAAGAGAGAGTGGGATTTTGGATACAGATCCTTAAGGAGAATAACATCAGCCATACAGAATATTATCTTAATTAAGTAGCAGAAAATATTCTATGAACTAAGCCAATACAAGAATGGAGAAAGGAGATTTTGCTGATAGGGATGACTGCAATTAAGTGTACATAGAATGAGCAAGAGTGGGTCAGAATTTATTGGAGAGAACTGGCAAAGGAACCAAGGTATTGGGAGAAAGTAACTTGAAAGGAAAAGGTAATAGAATGAGAAGAGGCCAATAAGACATTTGGACTGCAGGCTAGAGACTGCCTTCCCTTCCATGGATTGATACCAGAGTATAGCCAAAGTGAAAAGGACAGGGGAATCCTAAGCAAAAGAACTGATCTGGTAGAGTTTTTAGCTAAGTGTAGAACTGAAGCTGCTATTGCAAAAGAATAAGTAGCAGGGCAAATAAAATATTGCATGATAACTATAAGAATAAATCAAAGGAGGTTAGAAAATATTGGAAAGAGAGAGATTGGATAAGAAATTCACAAGAAAACAATGAAAGGAATTTTGTATGGCTCCAAAGTATGCAACAAAGTCTAGAAGATTTAGGATTTTTTCTTGGAAGTGTTTGCATAGATATTTTCATACCCCAAGCAGGCTCCAAATAATTTTTCTTCTGGTAGATAGCAAATAAGAAGATGGAACTGGGAACATATGTTTTAAGAGTTTAATTTGTTGGCAGACTTCAAAAATTCCCTGTAGAGCACTCTGGCAGAAATATTGGGTGAGAAAATGAGTGTAACTGAGGAGTTTTTGAGCTGGGTTATAAGATCCAAAATGCCTAAACAGTGTAAGTCCTTGCTAAGTTTAATTCTGGTGGCTGTCAAAAAAGCAATTACTATAACATGAAAATCAAAGTCCAAACCAACAGTATTTGATGTACTGAATACTGTAACAGAGATAACAAGAACTGGAACTGGAAACTTTAGAAAAAGGTAGGAGCAAATTACATAGACAATATGGAAACTGTGGAAAAATACATACAGAATAATGTTTTGCAGGAGTAGTTAGATTTATGATGAGGCAAGAAATGAGCAATTTATGTAATCCTGGATTGATGATAGTTATACAGAAAAAACAGCATCTATGATGCATGTTTGTACTTATGAATATATTAATGTGGTTTGTTTTCTTTTATATAAATGTATGCTTGTCTATGACTTAAATGATAATTCAGTAAAGGTGTTATAAAATGACTGATCCTACAGGAAAAAGTATTCTGAAGACAGCTAGATACAGCAGTTTCAGTCTTGCACCTGCCTGTCGACATTCTGATTGCTGTGGTAAATTTGCTTCTTTTCTTCCTGGTGTACAGCGAATAATCGTTTTTCCATAAACACTCTCCTGTCCCCAGTTGTCTATACTTTGCCCATCTAACACAGCTTTGTCAGCATTAACTATTTCTGCTGGTGTGATTGCATCTTTACTAATATATATCTTGGCTGCTTTCTCATGGCCAGGTTTAGAGCAAACACACAATGTGCCCTTTCAATTCACTTATCCTGCTGTGGGTTCATAAAATTAATGCAGTCTGTTCCTTTCAGTTGCTCTGGAATAAGAGAAAATGTCATGTTTTCTGTGTGCACTCAGTTTTCTAACTCTACTATTTTTTGAAGCAGCTCTTCTTGAGTAGAGCCATGCTCAGCCAGCCTATTCTTCATTCCAGCCTCTGATTTTGCAGTTTTATCAGTTCACCTGAATAGCTGTTTAAAGCTTTTTTCAGCCTGTTCTTATTTGAGTTGATATACACCTTCATTGTTTCATTTAAATCAAATGTGCTCATAACTGATTAATATATTTTCCTCTACATTATTAGAAGGCATGTCTTGTACCAAAGCTAGATCTTGAATTGCTTTTTGCTGATCAGCTGCAGGATTCTTCACAGTCAGTGTTTTCTCTTCACATTTTCTAGATGATTTTCTTTCAGGTTCTATAAGATTCTTCTTTGCTGGCATCCAGACAGTATACTTAATAACCATTAATTAAATTTACTAAAACTGGTAGAGTTGGTCCTTATCTCTCAGTTACTTTTCTTCTCACAGGGAGAGCTGAAATTAAGCTGTTTTAGTGTACAGTCATGTTGGAAGTCTGATCAAAGTCAATTTTGATGTAGAATAGGCTAAGGAGGAAATACAAAAGTTTGCCCAACAAAAAGTGAGCCATCAAAAAGAATAAGACTCTGCTTTTAAATTTACTGATAATAAAACTTATAGATAGATATTGCCAGTGAAGCCATTTCCAATATTCCAAAGAAAATGGTTGAGAGACAGAAAAAAAAACAGCAGTTGACTACAAGAATTGGGAGTACCCTGGACTTGAACCAGAGTTCAGGGCTGAGAAACCCTGATGAACAGAAAGAAGACAAGTAATACTGAAATTGGTGAATAAATGTGAGATTATAAAGCATCAATCATAGCTGTGAAATATGGCTTTACAAAAAAGTGGAAAGAGTGGACTTTTGTTGACTTTGTTAAACTTGCAGGGGACTGAAAAGCATATACCCCACTTCATGTCATTAGTGTTTGGAAGGGCACTAAAAGAAAAGAAAAAATAACTGTAACAATTTTTATTTTTAACAGTATTTGAATAAAAGATTTCATGATATAAACTGCATGTTACATAGTAAGGCATTTTCAGTTATTGCTGTACTTGATAAAATACTAAAATAAACAAGTACCTTTTTTCTTCTTTTTAGTTTTAAGAAATGTAGGCATCAGAACATAAAAAAAGAAGATAATATGGACAAAAGCATGTTTAAGTTAATATGCTATAATTTTAGGTTGTTGGGGTGAAGGATGGGATGTAAAAGTGCACATATAATATATGTAGAGTTGATATGTTTTCTCTTTTGCACAGGGGAATGTCTAGATTAAGGCCCTTGGCTTAATCTAATATCAATTTTTTTGTGAGTAAGCAAGTAATTAAGAGAACATTGAATGTAATGAAAATATTTTATTTGCTTGTTCAGTGTGAGTTGAGAAGTCTGCAGCTGAGGGCAGCTGTAAATTTTGTTCTGTTTCCATGGAGACAAGCTGACTACAGGGGCAGGCAATAAAAGCCAGAACACTTTTTAAGGTTAAAAGTGATTTTTTTTCCTGAAGCCATACAAGCTGTTTTTCATATCTGAGAGGGGAATAAACACAACACAGGACCAGACAGTAAACATGGATGCCACTTTAGGCAAGAAAAGGAGTAGTTCTCAAGGAAACCCTGTCCCTATGAAAAATGAGGTATGGTTGACTCACCATAAGAGCTTGCAACTCAGATACCCATTTTTGCAGAGGTCAGAGCAATCAGTACAATTGTTTTCCACATTAAGAATGTTGAGTCAGCCAGATCAGCTGGTTCAAATGGAGCAAGCATTAGCTTCTCTAACACAAAATTAATATCCAAAGGAGGGGGTGACTGGTTTACTTGGAAGCTTCTTATGCAAAACCCCTTTGGAGAACATTTTAACATGAGACTGCCTGGAAAGAGGAGAATCTATGGGGAGACATGCTGAAATGGTCAGTAAATGAACCTTGACAGAGGAATAGGAAAGACCATAGGACAGTAACTCACAGAAATATTGTAAAACCACAAAACAACTATCATTGAATGGGTGCTGGTTATGTTGTTGGCACCAACTAGAAAATCTTCTCCATTTGCTAATATATGATTTTCTAGTAGCAGGCTTTTTGCCTCCATTAGTACCTGCATCACATTCTCAGTAAACAGGTGTCTAAAAGGAATTAATACCTAATCATCCTAGCAGTCAGATGAAAATATTTGATGTCAGAGTATATCAAACACCCCTGTTCTTATGAGTAGATCCAGTATATGAGGAAGCATGTGGTAATTGCCCATGGCCATTTCAGAATGAAGGGAAGACTGCAGTTGTCTAAGCCAGAAGGGACTCACCACAATGATCTTTTGTTAAAGGATGGAAAAGCATACAGGATCATTTCTGTCCAAAGAAAAGAAAAGGCATCTGTTTTCCAAGCCTTCTTGCATAGAGTCATGTAAAAGAATCCTGCTAGTTGATTGTTAAAAGAGGAAGCAAAAAGGTCTACTTGAGAAACTCTCCACAGATGGATCAAATTTTGGAAGACCCCTCCTGATCTAGTTTCCATTTGTGTGTGTCTGTCCTAGTTCTGCTGAACTTGACTGACAGTTTTGTTCTGATGTAATATAGGAAGCCTGTAGAGTGAGACTGTATTATAAAGGTATATCTCAAGCTAATATGACTAGTCTGCAAAGGTGGAATTACCCGGTTTCCGCTTGCTTGTTGATGAACCAAATTACTATGGTATTGTCTGAAACCACTTTGAAGAGGTCCTGGGAGCCAAAAATGGTTCAGAAGAGTTGAGTGCCTTGATCAGGGTGAACATTTTGTAGATATTTATAGGCTTGTATCTGTCTTTGGTGTCCTATGACCCTGAAGTTTTATCCCTTCTGAAGCTGCTCCCCAAGTGTGAATTCCAAAGTGTCTATGGTGACTGATTTCTTTGGAGCAAAGAGGGATGGGGAGATCTGGATTTAAGGATACTTGTTATCTCCATCAAAAGATTTATCTTCTGACAAACCCCAGTACTGGAATTTGAAAAGATAAAGAGCGTTGCTGCTGAGACCAAACAGATTTCAGATACCAGTGTACTCTTCTCATGTGGACTCTTGCCAGGGGTAGCATGAGACTCATAGATGTCACAAAACCCAAAATCCCAAGATATTTCCTCACATTGACCAACGTCTGAGTGGAAAACCTTAGAAACAAATCTAAATAAGGATCTATGCCCGGTGCTCCCTGACCCAGTTGGCAGCCTGATTCTAAAACGTGGTAGACCCCCCCACAAACTACCCCAGTAAAAAGACTCTCCTGCCTGAAATGAAGTTACCCTGGGAAACTATCCCCTCTGAAGTCAGACCTGGAATTTGATAAGGTAGACCCCCATAAACTACCCCAGTAAAAAGAATCTCCTGCCTGAAAGGAAGCTACCCTGGGAAAATATCCCTTCTGCAGTCAGACCTGGAATTTGATAAGGTAGACCCCCCCACAAACTACCCCAGTAAAAAGAATCTCCTGCCTGAAAGGAAGCTACCCTGGGAAACTATCCCCTTTGAAGTTAGACCTGGAATTTGATAAGGTAAACCCCCACAAACTACCCCAGTAAAAAGACTCTCCTGCCTGAAAGGAAGCTACCCTGTGAAACTTTCCCCTCTAAAGTCAGAGCTGGAATTTGATAAGGTAGACCCACATAAACTACCCCAGTAAAAAGAATCACCTGCCTGAAAGGAAGCTACCCTGGGAAACTATCTCCTCTGACGTCAGACCTGAAATTTGATAAGGTAAACCCCCGCAAACTCCCCAAGTAAAAAGACTCTCCTGCCTGAAAGGAAGCTACCCTGTGAAACTTTCCCCTCTAAAGTCAGAGCTGGAATTTGATAAGGTAGACCCACATAAACTACCCCAGTAAAAAGAATCGCCTGCCTGAAAGGAAGCTACCCTGGGAAACTATCTCCTCTGACGTCAGACCTGAAATTTGATAAGGTTAATACCCTATAATGTACTAAACTTATTACAAACCCCATGTACTGTTTACTGCTGACCTGGGTCTAAAGGCACCTTTAAGCTGTCCCCATAGTTACTTTGACTCTCTCCATAGTGGCTATATTTAATTGCTTGCCCCTAGAATCCTATTGCAGGTAGCCTAAAAACTGATGTAAAACTACAAAAATCTAAACAAATAAAATACAGCCAAAAAACACTACTTACTTGCCCACATACATTCATAAGCCCAAGGGAACTCTTGGAGTTAGTTAGTATTAGCCTCTTAACTCTTCCCTGCTGACTATGTACATGAGGTTTCAAATACAACTAAAAAAAAGTGCCATTTTTACATGCCCGGTGCTCCCTGACCTAGTCAGCAGCCTGATTCTAAACCCTGGTATGTTATCTGGATTTGTAATAATGTTTTAAAGATGTTTCAGTATCTGTATTTCTGTAAAAACAGCTAAACATAGATTAGAAATACAAGGTTAATGTTTACAGTATTCTGGCTTGTTATGCAGCCTCTCATATCAACTAAGGCAATGTAACTGAGCTCCATGTGCTTTCCACTGCTAGCAAAACTGTGATATTACAACAAATATTGCTAATTGAAATGCATAGCATTATTGGCTTGATATATAGCAGATTGTATGATCTAAGGGTACTGTACTTTAACTCCATGTGCCTGAAACAGCTATAGTTACAGTGAATTATATTACCACGACTTGCTTAAAGTAAATGCATTGTGTTTCCACATAGCGTTAACTGATAGCCGAGCAGCTTATTTGTTAACCTAACAGGCTGATGTAATTATAAAATGAGGTAGTTAACTGTTGTCCTGTTATTTAATGAAGATTACTGTTATTTAATGATGGAGCACTGTGTCAGGCAAGGAAACGGCTTTTTGTACAGAATTAACACTTAGTACCTGCACTACAGTGTGTTTGCAACTGAAGTATATTACAGTAGTGTCTTTATTTAATGTGAATCAGTCCTTGAAGTTGTATATTTTCCCTGTAAGTAGACCCACACATTTAGATAGAGTAAATACTGTGCTTCATAGCTGCACAGAGTTTGGATTACCATATAACTCATAGAGCATGTTGTTTGTCTTTTCAGCTTTTCCCAGTTAGGGGTTGCCACAGCGGAACTCCGGTCTGATAATGATTTGCAGTGGATTTTTTATGGTGCCGAGTTGCCAGCCCGATGCCCAACCTTCAGCGAAGGCATGCCCATTCACGCATGTCTTTCAGAGGCCACTCGACTGCGGGGAGGACATGCAGACTCCACACAGAAGGCACTCCAGCTGAGAATCGAACAGGAGAACCTCTTGCTGTGAGGCAACAATGCTACCGCTGTACCACCGTGGCTCACATAACTCATAGAGCATGAGAATGTGAAATGCCTGCATGCTTGGTGACTACTTATACATGCTGATAAGGTCTTATTCTCAATAATTTCTGTTTCTAGGTAGACCCCCACAAACTACCCCAGTAAAAAGAATCTCCTGCCTGAAAGGAAGCTACCTTAGAAAACTATCCCCTCTGAAGTCAGACCTGGAATTTGATAAGGTTAATATCTTACAATGTACTAAACGTATTACAAACCCTATGTACTGTTTACTGCTGACCTGGGTCTAAATGCACCTTTAGGCTGTCCCATAGTTACTCTGACTCCCTCCATAGTGGCTATATCTGCTTGCTTGCCCCTAGGATCCTATTATAGGTAGCCTAAAAATTGGTGTAAAACTACAAAAATCTAAACAAATTAAATACAGCCAAAAACACTATTTACTTACCCACATACATTCATAAGCCCAAGGGAACTCTTAGAGTTAGTGTTAGCCCCACTGTACTCACCCTCGCTGTGCTTGGGCTTGCTCCACTCCCCTCCCTGCCCCCCAAATTCCACCCGCCCCCACTAGTGCTACATTTAAACAAGACTTTGACACTCCTCTCCTGCTAAGCACCAATCAGCACCTCACAAAACATTGAACAACCCTCCTCAGTAACCAATTTCCTTCTCTTCTATTCTTCCACACCCTGTTAGCACAGTCAGTCATCAAAACTTGGCCCGCCCCCAAACAAAATGCAAACAAGCAAAAAATTACTAATTACCTTAATGCCTATACTGTTCCTTTTTTACCATCTCACTTCCTAGGAGCAAACACTTGACCGTGGTATTCACTTCCCACATGGTCAAACAGATACCCACAATTACACACATCACACCAAACACTTTACCATCCCCAGCACACTGAATATACCACCCCCAATAAAATACCACCCCTGTACAGCCACAAGACAAAATCCTAAAGACAAAGAATATATAAAACTTATTAACAAACTCCTAAAGCTTTGTCACTATAACCTTATAACACATGGGGACATTCATCCCAACCCTGGCCCACCCTCACCCAATAACCTCCACTCCCCTACCACAACCCACAAGCTACCCATGTATACTCTCACTACTTCCCTCCTAGCATTTCACCTAAATATTAGAAGTATTAACAATAAGATGCCCAACCTACATGCCCTCCTAGCAACCCACTCCCCAGACACTATGTGTCTTACAGAAACCTGGCTGAAACCCAGTACTACCGACAATGAGATATTACCTCCAGGATACAATATTCACTGGTTAGATCGTACTACTAAGAAAGGTGGTTGGATAGCAGTCCTTTATAAAAATACTCTAACAGTTAATAGAGATACCGTTCAACCTCCCCAATTCAGTAATGTGGAACTCCTCATAACCAAGCTACAGATTAACCAAAACAAAACACATGAACATTGTCTGTACATAGATTCCACCAGGCAACAACCTAAATATCCTCGAGGATATCCTTTACTGGTTATCCACTACCTATCCACAAGAAACCATAGTTCTTAACGACTTTAACACTGACTGGCACCCCTGCTTATCCAACCCCCCCCCACCCATATAAACTTATCTGGGTTTAAACAGACCATAACCTCTCCCACTAGGATAAATAAACTGACCAACAGGGAAAGTATCTTTGACTGTATCCTAGTCAATAAGCAACCCCAACTGTACACAACTGGTACCCTCCCTGATGACCTCAGTGACCATTGTCTAACCTATATTATAAAACATAAGGCAGGAAACTCTCACCAGCCCAAATATAAAACAGTTAGAAACAGGAAAAACTTTGACACTATGTTCTAAAATTAATTAAAATCAGTTGACTGGTCAAAACTAAAAAATCTTACAGGTTATAGATCACTTCAGCACTAAATTCCTAAGTATCATTGATTTCCATGCTCCAGCACGTACAAAAAAACTAGATCCAATACAGAACCATGGCTCACAAAAGGTACCAAAGCTGAAATCAAAACCAGAAACAAAATTTGGGCCACCAGCAGAACAACTAAAGCCCCACTTGACCATCTAAAATATCGTCAACTCAAGAATGATACACAAAAATCTATTTTACAGGATAAAAAAGCTTCTACCAAAACCTCCTACAAAAACACCATAACAACTCTCAAAAGTTCTGAGCAGGCTTAAATCAACTACTTCATCCAGGTCATTCCACCACCCCAACCCCGGCAAACCACACCCATAGTCCCCCAGAGACCATAGCTAGTGCCTTTAACAACTTTTTCACTGAAACAATCCAATCCCTAGCAAATCAACTAACCCCCTTAAACTTAAATCCCACCCCTAATCTACCTAATGATCACCCTGAATTTAGCTTCCAACCAATATCCACTAGTTTTATCAAAACACTTCTAAAAAAACTAAAACCTACCACCCTCACTGCTGACCTTCTCCCTGCAGAGTACCTACAAATAGTTGCAGATGCCATTGCATATGTCATTTCTATCCTTATCAACAGAACCTTATCTGAAAATGCTATCCCCTCCCTCTGGAAAATATCTCATGTCATCCCACTCCATAAAGGTGGTAGCTCAAGAGACATGTCCAACTATAGACCCATTGCCATTCTTTCCCCACTAGCCAAAGTAATGCAGAAATGTGTATACACGCAACTAATGCAATACCTTACACAGAATAACTTACTATCCAACTCCCAACATGGTTTCAGGCCATACCACAGCACTATCTCAGCCCTCCTTTCCTTTACTACTGCTATAAACCAAAACAGGAATGACAATAGGCTTACCTCTGCCCTCTTTCTTGACCTATCAAAGGCCTTTGACATGGTCAACCATGAACTTCTCATTCTTTCACTAAAATCTATTTCCCTCAAGAAGCCCTCTATCCAATGGTTTCAGTCCTACCTGACTGGTAGACAACAGGCAGTACTATGGCAGGGCAAACTCTCCAGCCAGTTACCCCTCACACTTGGTGTCCCTCAAGGGCCCATACTAGGTCCACTACTATTCTCTATTTTTATCAACAACCTTCACACTGCTATCCCTAAAGCTACCTGTATTCAATATGCAGATGATTCCACTCTGACCTGCTCAGCCACCTCCCCACCCAAACTGCAAACCTTAACCCAAAATACATTCAACACTATCAAGAACTGGCTCGCCAACCAACACCTACTACTGAACCCCAATAAAACTAAACTCCTACTCTTCTCCCCCACTAGTAGATCTACCACATTTCATTCTCTATCACATCTGACAATGGTACCACTATTTCTCCAGATCATCACACCAAACTGCTAGGGGTTATCATAGACAATAATCTCAAATTTGACCTACATGTCAACAAAACCATACAGACCATCAATAAGAAGCTTGGCTCACTGTATAGAAACAACTTGGACTGCAATCGCCCAATCACACCTCCTCTCTACTCTTTTATATGCCTCGCCTTTACTCTCAAACCTCAACAAATCCAAACTAGTTAAGTTGTGCCATAGCTACAATCATATTGCCAGATTCACCAATGGCTCCACCTATAGAACCCACCACTGCCAGAACTTTAAACAACTAGAGTGGCTAGAACTGCCCAACTTAATTCATTTCAATCAACTCTTAATAGCTCACAAAATTCTGTACTACCCTGAGGAGACCCCCCTCACTTGAAAATATTATTAAGCCATATAGCAACCTGAGATCCCTATGGTCAGCCGATAAACTACTGGTCCAAACCCACAAAATAATAACTCTTCTAGTGAATCCCTGTTTGGCAATTTTGTTGGCAAAACCTGGAATTTCTTGCCAAACTATATAACCCTACAATCCTCCAAAAATCTCTTCAAAAAGAATCTTAAACAATATCTCAAAGTGAATTGGCTATGCCCATATACCAACCCTGATTAAGTTATAAACTTATAGCATAATCCAAAATTATCATAACACATAACTACGTCACCAAACTCTGCTTCTAATCTGATGTCTTTTACTTTTAATTATGTCTGCCCATGAGAATTGTGAGTCCCTACTTGGGGACATTACTAAGCCAATGCATATAATCACTTTGTTTTTTAGAAATGTTTCCTAACTTCTGCATAAGCCATTGTATATAATCACCTTTTTATTATTGTTTCCTAACTTCTGTGTAATCTATGTAAGCATAACTATGTGGAGCTTTTCTCCCCGGGCCTCAGTTGAAAATGGACATGCATCCAGTCAGATTATCCCAGTAAACAAATGTAAAATAAATAAATACATTTATTTTTCTTTTGGAAGAAAAGCTCTTTGGACTGATGTGTCTAGTTGACATCCCACAAGCACAATCCTGTGTGACGGACTGAAGAAAGACTCGACTATTCACCTGTAATCCTAGCTTGTGTATATGATCTCTCCCCCAAGAAAGAAAAATTCCTGACAGTTTAAAAAACACTCTGGAAAGATAACCATGGCATTTAAATATGGATACCATATGGCTGCAATAAGCTGTAACTGGAGCTGGACACTTTGTGAACACTCTTGGTGCAGTAGATACTCCAAAGCTTAAGGTCCAGAACTGATAATGTGATGCAGACATACAAAACCTTAAGAAACGCCTGAAGTCTGTATGAACAGGGACGTAATGATAAGCATCTTATAAATGTAGTGTTACCAGGAAACCTGAAACAGGAAGAAGAGGTAACAGGTTGTGAAGTGACAACATTTTGAATTAGGGCACTATCACAAACAGGTTTAGGAAAGAAAGATACAGAACTGGTGTCTAAGCACTTTCTTTCTTTGGCACTTGGAACATCCTTGAATAAAAACTCCTTCCCACTTGGGAAGGAGGAACTGGTTCTATCAGTCCTTGGGACAGCATGTGATAAAGAAGGTGGAAATAAGAGTTTGATCTCAAGGATAAGGAATGACCCCCTGGAAAGGAGGAATTTCCTCCCACTGCCATCTGTAACTTTGATGAATGATAATCAGAACCCATTTGTCTGATGCAATCTGATGCCAAAGATAAAATGGCGATTAGGATTTTCTGGAAGAAATAGGGGGCCACAATGTATCTTGAGTAGTCATTCAGTCATAATTGGACATTCTTTAGTATTGGGAGGATGGAGACTTCATTTTGGAACTCACTTGCCATTCCTTCTTAAATGTCTGCTTACCTGAATTCTGTTGAGACTGTGTGTTCAGTTTTTTGCAAAAAAATGGAACAGCAGAAAGAAAATCCCTTGGACAATTTGGAAAAGGTGAGCTGGAAAATTTTAGAGATTCCCTGGATCTGCTTGCCCCATTCATCTCACTTTTTGATCACCTCTGCAGCTGAGGGGCCAAACACTAAATGTCTATCCAAAGGAGAATATAAAATCTCATTTTTAACATCATCTGAAAGTTTCTGAGAATTCAGACAAATAAGTAGTGACATGTGCAAACGAAAAAAAAACTATGTTTTCCGAAGTGGATTTTTCCTCATAATAAGAAACAGCAGATAAAGCATTCCTAATGCTTTTGCAATTTGTCAGAGCAAATTTTAACATATGAACCTGACAATTAAAAATTCTGAAAACTGAAATTGCAGGAGTATACTTTTTATTCTCATACAATCAATAACTTTCCCGTCCTTATCAGAAACAGTAGGATTGGGGTTAACTAAGGGCTTAGTAGCAGTGAGATCAACTAATGCTATAGGTGCTGGGTCAGCTTTGAGAATAATGTATACAAATTAAAAGACTGAAGAACTGTATACATCCTATCTGCCTTTTTAGGGTCAGATGGCTGACTAACAGGAAAATTGCAGGCAGTAACATACACACATCCTCTAAAGTTGACAAATTACAAGGAATGGGTGCAGGTTCTGGAAAATCTTTCTGAGGCAAAGACGTCGGGAGGCATACTCAGTGTAAGCACTTCAGTACAGTGTTTGTGTGAAGGGGTAGCATAATGAAGGCACTAGGACCCAGGGGAAAAATAAAGAAGCATCTCTCCTTTAAGGAAAGCCATGCGTGTATCGCACGCACGCTAATGCAGATGTAAACTTTATTTCGCACACTCACGTGCAATTTAAAATAGCCGTTCCGCTGAGAGAGAAGGTAAGTAAATAAATTGTGCGTGTGTATGTTTGTGTATGTATGTGCATATATAATTTATAGTAGTGGTTGCATTTTTTTTTTTTTTTTTTGGTATGACAGTATGCGTGTGTGTGTGTGTGTGTGTGTGTGTGTGTGTGTGTGTGTGTGTGTGTGTGTGGACTGACATGGGTGACTTTATTTAACCAGAACAGTACAGGAAAAAAAATGAGGAAATACAGCCAGCGAAAAAAAAAAAAAGAGAGAGAAAGAAGAAGTTGTGCAGCCCCTCAGTAAATGATACCTCAAAAAATGTCAGTTGAATTAGTTTATCAGAATAAAACACAGCCGGAACATATTCGCCTTTGTCCATTCCAGACACATATATTAGTTCTATAGAACCAGTGACACAGATAAAGTGGTATGGTGTTTCTTGCAGGAAACCATAGTCTTTATTTAGCTGTTAACAGTTAAACAGTTTTTTTTAACTTGTAACTGGCCACTATTTCGAGGTTGTTGTGAGGAAATATTACAAGACTTGTTGAATGTCCGTTTCTCTCTTATGGATGTGAAGTACCTTTTTGCCAGTAAAACTGGTCTTTGGTAACCTACATATGATTTCTTGGAACATTCTGCAGTAATGAGTAAACCATCATAAAAACAATAAGGGTAAATCTACCTGGCTGAGTATGAAACCTGACAGATTACAGATATGCTCCTTGCTTGGATGGCAGAGGACAGATGGATACTATATGTGCATGTTGCTAAATTCCCCAGTTTGTCTTCTGCTTTCATCACAGTGCTTTCTGTTTTCTTGCACCAAGGTGGTATTTTGACTGGTAATAGTGGATTATTTACAAAGTCTGTTGGGGCTGGTGTTTGGTAAAGGTGTAGGAATTCTTATGCCAGATGTTTTGTGAGAGGAAATAGAAAATGGCCGTGTGTTTTAGGATTGATAACTGCTGCTCGTCTAGCTGTAGATTAACTGGGGTCTGCTGAACTGCAGTGTGCCACACATTTTTGGTGATGGTGACAGTTGACTGAGTATTCTGCTTACTGGTATGGCCTTTGTGGGGTTTGGCCAGTGTCAATATGCTCAAAAGCTTAGATATTTAAGACATAATTCACTTGAATTGCTGTTCGCTAGGTGGTCTTGACCTCTATAATTGACACTGAAGGGACTAGAAGTGTAGTTATATTTCATGTTCATATCTTTCCAGTAAGTTACATTAGATGTTCATATTGCAGTCCTTTCAATAAAATATTGCTTGCAGGTAGACATCTGTCCTTGCCTATATTTCATTAACCATATGGACATATTGTTTCCTGATGTCAGGTTACCTTACATGCCATGAACATTGAATGGAAATGTTACTCTAGTGGGAAGAGTAACCCTGAATTGTTTAGCTCTATATGTTGTGAATCTTGGCACTTCCAGGCAGGATTTTTTTCCTGAGATTGATAAACATCATTTTACCTTTTGCTTTTTAGCAGCCTGTGATTTTGTTGGTTGGTGCTTTATTGAATTAATCTCTTTTCTTCATGTCATGGTGATACCAGAAAAGGTAACCACTGACAGACTTTCTCCTAAAGATTAACATTGTTGTGCCTATTTTTTTGTGAAAAAAGTTACTGTGCTTTAAACTGTGAATGGTGTATAGCATTTTGCAGAAAACAAACTACTTTGTAATACTTATAACTAGTGCTTTCTGACAAATCCCCACACCAAAAAAAGGGCTGCAGAGAATGGAAAACCAAGGTTTGAAATTGTAAGATTCTGACTGCAGGTCTTTGTTTAATGTGAGCTGTGCCTCTTGCACTCTTTGTTGGAGGTGGTCAGGTGTCTGCAACTTCTGGAACTTGTTAGGCTTCCACAATTCCTGTCAGTGGTTTACTTACCTCAGAACCACTTGCTGTCTAGCCTTTTTACCAGCGTGCATACACTCTGCTACTTGCTTTTCTCACCTTTTTTTGGCTTACTGTGGCACAGCCTTTGGTCTCTATGATTGCTCCTTACTCAGCATACAAAAAGAAGAAACGTGTTAAAGAGTCAGGCCAGTTATGAATTTGCCATTGAACCTGGTGGGTGACTACTGTGGCTGCTTTTTATTCCTCAGACCACCCATCTCTCCCCTCCCCAGTCCTCTTGGTGTTGCATTCTTCACTTAGCTAGGATGGGGATGTGGTAGCTGGGTCCAGTGTATCTAAGGTTAAACATGTTATGGAAAGCGTGTACTTAAAACATGACACAAGAAGGGTTTTTTCATCCATTTCCATGGACAGGACAAATTCACTGGGATTTGTTTAAAGAACTGCCTTTTCTCAACCTTTTGAATGTTAAGGTAAGAAAGGAAGTGTGTTCCCTCTCATTCTGATAGAATTTTTCAGTCAGAAGAGTAGACGTTGAGGAAAGTATAGTAGTGTATTATCAGATTTCCCTGCTGAAGAGATTTCTTTCACTGACATTTTGTCTAATGTGACAGGGTTTTTTTCAGTGGGACCAGAACAAGATTTCCATGGCACAGAGAATATATTATGACTTCCTGCAAATGCCCAAGGCTGCTTTTTTCCTCCTGCATTTCTTGCTTTAGAGGGAGTTTGTCTTGCTGTCTCTGATTGGTTGTACAAGGTGCCCCACATGCCTATGTACCTGGTTTCTAACCTTAAAGCAGATCCAGCAATGACTTATCTTTCTAAATCTGCTTCTGTTAAAAAGATTACTGCTAATAATCACATACCTTCTGACAAAGATGTGAAAACAATTATGGAAGAAAATGTATTCTAGTGTTTTAACTTAATGATAGTTTAAAATCCTAAAAGTTACAGTTTTGCTTGTTTTTTGAGAATATGCAGAAGTTAATGGTTTACAGTCCTTTCTTCCTTCTGAGGTAAACAGTTCCTTAAATGCTTCTGTGACAGCTGTTTCTCAGGTCACTATTCATATTTTAAAGTGTACTTATGATGCTTCTGCTGCTTCTGTGTCAGGTTTAAGGAGGTTTTCTCGGGTTCATGCTCAAAATCTTCCTGATGTTAGATCTGAGGTTTTAAATTATGCCTTGGATAATGAGACTGTTTGGCCCCTCTGCATTTGAGGAGTTTAAGAAGTGAGCTGAAAAAGGAAAACAATTCAATGAATGACGCAGTTTTTTCAATCATTTTCAGCCCAAATGATAATTTTCATTTTTCTGCTCCCTTTTTCAGTAAGTAGTTAAAGCAGTTAGAAGCCACAATTAAAAAAATGCAAAGGAGGCTACAACCCCCCACCCCAAACACACACACACACACACACACACACACACACACACACACACACATTGGTAACCTTTCTTTGTTACTGAAACTTCATCTTCCCTTTTGGAATCAGATTGCTTCAGACAGTTGCTTCTGAAGGTAATCCTATGAGGGAATTGTTGGCAGTGGAAATGTTTACCTCATTTTCAGGTTTTCCTCTTGCCCAGAGAACCAGACTCCTCAATTTCCTCCCATTCTACACAAAATGCTGTCTCTGGCAGTAATGGAACCAGTGTGTGTCTATCTTCTAGGCAAATGTTATTCCAGAATTTTTTCTAGTTCTCAAACCAAAAGGGTCCTGGAGGCCAGTGCTGGATCTTTCTGGTCCAAACTATCTTGTCAAAACTACAAAGTTCAAGATGTTATCCCTTTAATATCGTATACATATAATCCCTCCTCTTGCTTTCATGGTAAAGCTGGATCAAAAAGACTTTTCTATTGGTGAGGATTTCTGGCATTTCTTAAGATTTGTTGTGTCTGGCTTACATTATCAGCTCTGTCTTACTCTTTGGACTCTCCACTGCACCAAGTGTGTTCACTAACTGTCTAGTTCTAGTCACTACTTATTGCAGACTTTAAGGCATTCACATTTTCCTACATCTGGATAATTGTTGTATCTTTATAAACTTTTAACAGCTGTCAGTCTATAGAAGTTGTTCACAAACCTACTGAATCCTGGCTTTCATATCAACTTGCATAAGTTTTCTCTCATCCTTTCCCACAGAATGGTTTTATTGGGATGTTTGACATACTTTGCCTTGAGAAGAGCTTTTATTCCTCCAGAGAAAGTAAAGATGTTTCAGCAGTTCTTATCAAGATTTTTCTTGTCAAGTTCAAGCATCTGCAAGGGAGTTTTTCAGGATGTAGGCTACATGACATCAGTGATACTCATATTGCCCTTTGCAGACTACGCATCAGGAAAATGCAGTGGTACTTGATGTAGAAGATTAAGGAGCTGTTTCTTGTGGTCGAGAGTTCAATTCCCTCAGCCTTCATTGCCTAACTGTATTTGTGTGATTCTGAGCAAGTCACTTAACCATACTGTGCTCCCTGACTTAACCTGAAAAAAGTCCATGAAGATCAGTACACTACCTTCATTAATAAATGTAAAATAAAATGAATGCCTCTGATCATTCTGGCCTCAACATCTTCTCCCTTTGCTTTTAAAAATAACAGGACTGGAATCTATAAAGAGGTAGATTGGATGGTGGATAGACTATGTAGCTTACAATCCAGGTCTTCCTTCCTCCTTCCTCATTTCCTACCCCCTGCCAAGTCAGTCACTACAAGCTGTTCAGATCTGGTGTAGGGAACATTTTCTAATGTGGTCAAAGTGCAAGCTGCTTGGAATCCTGTGGACAAACAGAAGCATATAAATGTCAGAGAGATGGCAATAGTCAATGTATTGAATGCCTTGAATTCCCTCTGATCTTCAGACCCTCTGCGGGTGTACACACAGCACCACACAGAGGTAGCAGATATTTACCCTCTTTGCAGACTGGCTGATAGTCTGGGGGGTAGCAATTCAGCTCTGTCTGACTCTTAGAGTTTCATACATGCCATCAGAGCAACAACTGTTGCACACAAGCTTAGCAGAACCCCATATATGAAAATGTCATCCTGGAGTCTTCTGAGAATTGATCCAGCAGTGAGGAACACCTACAGTAGATGTGTTTGTCTCCTTTCAGAACAGACAGCTAAAGAAATTCCACACTGGCACTTCTTGAAGACAGACGTGGAAGACATGCATTCTCACTCCTATAGAAGGGAAGGTTTCTGCATGCTTTTCCACCTTTCAGCAATAACTACGGTTCTCTGCAAAAGTCATGGTAGTGACTTCCTTTTACACAAGGCAACAGTGGTTCTCCCTTTTCTTTTGAGCCAAGAGCAGCTACCACAAGCTTCCCAGCATACTGTATTTACTCACACAACATGCGGGAGTCTGATCTACACCTGTCTGGAGACTCTTCAGTCACCTGCCAGGATGACAGAATTTTTGATACCTCCTTGGCACCTTTTTTTTCTTAAAATGTGCAACAGGTACCCAAGGAGATGAGAAAATATACTAAAAATCATGCGTATGTAAGTGGAAAAAAATATTTTTATTTGGTGACTGTTAAAGAACCAACATCCTGGTTCTTGATTGATTGTATGAGTTACTGTACAGTGGCCTGTCATTCTTCTATCATGATACATTTGCTAGCCATTTTCTACTTGCCTACCCTTTGATATCTCCTTTCTAATGCTGAATTCAAGCAGTTTTTTAAAAAAAAATGTTTTTTACATACTCACCTATCTAGGAAACAGGATGGTGCCTCCTTGGATTCCTCATTTTTTGCACAAAAAGCTTACTGTTTCTACAGTTGTACCAGCTGATGTAGCTGATTTAAGGTTCTTAAATTAGAAGACTGTGGTCTGTGTTGCTATATGAGAGAGTAGTTATGTGTATGGAATGTAAACTAGCTGTTTGTTGATGTATAAAGTAGAGGATGACTGTGTTGCTATGTGTGAGAAGGTAGGAAGGGATGTGTGTGTCTTTAACATAACTCTCAACTGTCCAGATTTAGCCTCATAGTTTTGGTTTGTTTCTCAAAAAAATTGTGGTTTTCTGGAAAATCACAGAGGGAATAAGTCACTAAATAATGACATATTTATTCATATCCTTCAGAAAATATATTCTAGCACAATTCCTGTTATTCTAGCAATTTTCTAAGTTTAAAAAAACAATATTTAAAATCTATCCCTGTCATACCTCTCAACTGTCCAGATTTTCACAGAATGTCCAGATTTTGCCTCAAATTTAGTTCCATTTCCCCTAAAAGTGGCGGTATTGTGAATTACTGGCTAACCATTGAGGACTGAAGTGAGAAAATAATGTAGACATTTGAGTTTTCAACTCCATATCCTTCAGAAAATTAATGTTAATGCAAAACCTGTAATTATATCAACTTTCTAATTCTGTAAGAACAATATTTAAAATGTTTCCCTATTTTTGGTCCTTTGTTCCCCCATTACTACTAGTTTTGTCCAGATTTCTTGCTTGAAGTGGTTGAGAGGCATGATCCCTATTTTGGGCCATTGTATCTCCATTATTTCAGGCGTTGTCCAGATTTATTGCACAAAGAGATTGAGACATATGCGTACCACTCAACTGTCCAGATTTTTGCAGAATGTCCTGAATTTTGCCTGATATTTTTTCCTGTTCCTCAATATTTGTGGTTTTCTGGCAAATCACTGAGGATTGAAATAACTAAATGTCATGCATTTGAGTCTTAGACTTCATTTCCTTTAGAAAATGCATGCTAAGACAAATGCTGTTACTCTAGCAACTTTCTAAGTCTGTAAGAGCAATATTTAAAATCTGTCCCAATTTTGGGGCCTTTGTCCCCCCATTATTTTAGGCTTTGTCCAGATTTCTTGTACTAAGAGTTGAGAGGTATGAAGGTATGGTGTGTAATGCTCTTGTTAAAGGGGAGGGCAGGTTAGTCAAGTAACTTGATCAGGCTTGATCCTGTAACTTGGTTACAGGAGACAAGAGCCTGAATCCTCTATACCAACTAACAGACTGCTGACGGAATTGTGAGTTT
This sequence comes from Protopterus annectens, assembly GCF_019279795.1. Lineage (NCBI taxonomy): Eukaryota > Metazoa > Chordata > Ceratodontiformes > Protopteridae > Protopterus > Protopterus annectens. The sequence continues at coordinate 382,384,511 of NC_056730.1, forward strand.
GAATTTCAGTACATTTTCAGGGAACAGAGTTTCAGTGCATTTTCAAGGGACTGAGTTTCATTTCATTTTCATGGAATTGTGAGTTTCAAGGGAAGATAAGTTTACTGTTGCTCATGCTAAGTCTGTTTTCAATGGTACAACTAACTGTTATGTTTAGCAAATGGCAGTCACTGTTTGTGTTGTAGAATTTGAAAGCAGTGTTAGTAGCATAATTGCTTTTGGTGCAGAAGGCTGTGGATTCTACTTCCACACCATGTAGATGAAATGCTGATATTGCAATGCCATTTTGATTGCTGATTATTTGGTACATTTTAAGGAGTGGCTAGTAACTATGAACTTGTTACTTTGTCAGTCATTTCCTATTGAAATATTACCACCTTACTATTTGTTTAATGTTACATAGGCAATTAATTCTTCAAGGGCAGCAGGCACTGAATTTGCAGATGGAACACTGAAATGTAAAGTTGTTTGCCAGTAGCAACCTCTTTGTTACAGATCTCTTTTATGTGGAAGTATTTGGATGAAATTTTACTTCTGTAGAGATTGTGCTTATTGAGTAATATTGGTGGATTGTAATGACAGAAGCTTGAGTGGCCTTTTATGGTTGAAATTTTCTGAAATGGGTAGATTTGTCATTATTGGTTCATATATTTTGTTTCATTGCTTACTAGAATAATGTTCATAACTACAAATTTAAACCACCATTGTAACAAATGGTGCTGTATTACACAAATAATATAATTTAATAAATCAGGAAGCTGAATCAAAGAGTGAGTGTGCATGGCCATATAAGTGTGTGCAAGGAGCCTATAGTTTGAAAACAGCTCAAAGGTAAACTTAATCCTCCACTGGCCAGATTCATTTTATTTTAATGTAGGTTTTCATGCCATTTCAATGAGTATGAGTTCCAAGGACAGAGAAGTTTACTGCTCATGCTAAGTCTGTTTTCATTGTGGGACTGTTTGTTTAGCAAATGGCTATCAATGCTTGTGCTATTTATTTCAATATCTGTAATTATTGTAGAAGTAAATAAGAAAACAGGTTCCTTGCGTCTTTATTTAAAATGTCAATGATAATTCTTTCCATTGCTTTACAGGCAAGGCTAATCAGACTTATTGTATATAGTTATCCAGGTCAGTAGAAGGCCTAACCTTGTGCTAAGGATTAACTGTTGCAGTCCTCCATTCACTAAGAATGAAGTCAATTAGTAGGCTAATGCTGAACAGTGATTTTAGAGTGTTTGATATCTCATATTTCATGCTATCCAAGAGGTATCCCAGGATATTATCAAGGCCCATTGATGTAGTATTCTTTGCCTTGAAGAGTGCATTGAAGTCTTGTTTGCTAGTGATAGCCAAGAGTGTTATAGTCGGGGGTGTCACCTGGGAGGTATTGAGGGGAAGAAGGGGTGAAATTGTGATTACATTTATCAGCCATCAGGTTTGCTATATCCTGTGATTTCTTTTAAGTAGTACCTTTGAGGTTGTGGACAAAGTTGATGGAGGCCTTGTGTTTATCCTTTGTCTTTGAGGATATTTCAAATCTGGCTTTGGTGGGCTTGATAAGATTTCTGAGTTGATTAATTAGTTTGAGGGGTTTCTCACCTTGCTGGATATTGCACTTCCTAGTTTTGGCCATGGTTTTCCTCCTTTTGTCATACAACTTGTTAATATCGTGATTCCACTAGGCGGTTTGTTATTTGAGTTAGTTCTCTGCTTATTCCTTGTGGGTACAGCTACCTCAGTGCAGCTGTTTACATGATGGTATAGGGATTCTGTAAATGATTCCATACTGGTAGCAGAGTTCACATGGTTTGGGGGAATGGAAATTTCACCATTGTATAAGTCATTAGTTGGAGGTTTGCTTTGGAATAATTCCTAAATGTTTGAGGATTAAATGACATCCGCTTGTGACAAGTGTTTGAACAGGTACATACCAAAAGGGGCATTATACTCAGTGATTGGCCTAATGAGTGCCAAGTAGAGGTGAACAATTATGTGCTTGGATCTTAATGATATACCTTTAGATATAAGCTGTACAACGAAAAGGATTTCCTTACAATAGTGAATAGTGGTGATCAAGGGACAGCTCATTGTTGACATAGGTTCCCAGAAGAGACTAGTTAGGCTTATGTGTATATAATTGCCTCAGCCCATTGACGTCTCATGTTCATGCAAGGGAATGTCTGTTGCAGTCTTTCATTCTTCCAGCGCAAAACCTATTTTGAGATTGGTATTGAATAGCCTTTGTAGGGGGTTTGACATATCAGGTTCAGACTAACCGGTAGGCAGCCTAGTGTGTTATCCAGTCTCAACAGACATTATGTTCTTGGCCTTAGGTACTAACTTCAGAAATTATTGAGAGATCTGAGGGGGTTATAGATGCAGGTATTTGATGTGAGAATATTGGAAGATTGGGGAGGGGAAGAAGTTCAATCTGAATTAGTTGGTCAGTTGATTGTCTATATCCAGTGATGCAAATATGTGACATAATTTATTATTAGCTCACTGTAGAGACAGTCATTGTTTGAGATTTCTAGCACAGTTAAAAAATACTTTGTGGTTATCTTTCACCTGGGTTTATATTTTTACCTCATATTAGGCTTTGGTTGATTTAATCACAGTTCTGAATTCCTTGTTTAGTTTAGCAAGAATGTTTTTTGGCTTTCTGACAGTTACATTTATTTTTGCATGCAATGAGTATTTTTTTATTATATTGTGCTGCCCATAGGGCTTTATTTTTAAATTGAGTGTTGTATTTATTTCTGAGGGGGGTAGATGTGTTTATCAACTATTTAGATATGCATAGAGCTTGGCAGTAAATTATTCTGTACAGTGGAAGTTTGAAACAGGCTTAGTAGATGGACCCCATCCCCAACTAATGCCCTGTACCCAGCATAGTCAAAAAACAGCACTACTCAGATATGTGCACACAAGATCATTTACACTAACTTACAATGAGGCTGTGAATGGTATAATAATTATTTCAACATTTTTCACAATCAACCCTGAGTGTCTTTATTTGTTCTTTCAGCATGTAACAACATAGAGCTATACATAAAGTTACTATGTTTTCATTTTGTGGGAGGGTAGGGAAGCAGCCTGCATTTGCAGATACGATTTTTGTCTTTAGAAGCTGTTGTCTTCTCAGCATATTGGGTGGTATTATGTCAGCTTTGAACATTAAGCTTTGGGCAAAACTTATTTCTTCTTTGAATTTCTTTTCATTTCTTTCCAATAATTTTGTCCATAATATTACTGGATCATAAGAATAGAAAAACTCCAAAAAGCACCTTAGAGCATGTACAGTTTCATTGGTTCTGGGGCCTAGGGTAATTTTCTTGTTTAACCAATTTCCTTTCAGCAAAGGCTTGAGATACACATGTAGGGTAGTAAGGATGTAAATTTCAACTGCTTTAGTTTTTACTTGATTGACTGCCATGGCTACATCTTCATTTATTGTCAGTGGCAGTATGACTGAGCCCAGCTAAAATGTATTTGTTGTTGGGAATGTAAGGTTTGCTATTCCAAAAGACTTAGTGTGAGTGTAGTCCATAGAAGTGAAAAGCTATTGCCAGGTGACCCATGCGGGTGGAAGGGAGGTAGTTGTGGCTCACAGCTTGGGTGTTACCTAGGGAGAGCTCTATATGTTGTACCTACAGCACACAACACTGCGGAGCATGTGTTGTCTAGAGCCTGCCGGTCCTTTAGTCGGCAGCACTACTGGAGCTCTAATGAGCCACTACAGGGGTTAGGGAAAGAAGAGTAATTTGGGAAGGGCAAACTGATCTGTCCTAGTGTGAATGGAAAAGGTATTTTGTTTTTTGACTTACGGAAGATGCACCTTTGGAATGAAATGTTCAGGCATCGTGTAAGTAATTACTACCCTGACATATACTTGCCAGTGATCTGTTCAGGGATCAGCAATATGAAGGGAATGGTCATCAGTGTTAATGTGGGTGTGGCTTGTGGAGGGGGTAGCAGTCTGGGAGCTGTAAGTACAAATTTGAAAATCCTGGCTACACCCCTGTTCTGAGAGGCTGATAAACCTCAGTGCTCTACCTCTGAAAACAGTGGCACATTCTCTGCAACTGAATCAGAAATCTGAAAAAAAAAAAAAAAAAAAAAAAAGAATCTATCCCTGCATCTTTCGTTTCAGATTCAGAATCTTGAAACTCTTCAGGAAAAGAGGAGTCCATCTTTGTTTTACCAGAAATAACTTTATAAATATAAATAGTCTGATTTAAACCATGCATGAGCCAGACCCAGTAAATTAGTCCTATCTAAAGAAATTTGATGAGGAGTAGATACATGCTTGGTTTTCTGCTTCTTTTTGATAGGGGAAATGGGGCCAACTGTGCTAGTAATAGCAACATCTGCTTCCCTGGAGATGGGCACAGCATGTTGACAGAATAAGGCAACCTTCCCTGTTCCCTCTCCAAGGTCTGATAAGAGAGATTCTCCCTTGCCCACTGAGGGGACTCCAACAGCCACAGAGAATGTGGCTAATCCTCCTAGTTAACAGAGGCTGTAAGTGCTACATCAGAGTAATCTGAGGTAAAATATGAATGGTCCACTCAAGTAACCCGCATGCACAGCCTCAACCTGGTCTGTGACATCAATAGGACTTGTTGGTGGGACAGATTTGTGTCCCAGAGACTCCCCCATCTGTGGAATAGACTCTCTCTCCACATCAAGCAAAGTACCTCTTTACCCTTTTTAAGCGCAACCTGGATAACTGGATTGGAAACAGTAAATACACCCCTGGGATTCTACCCATGTCCCTGCTGGACAGGGGTATCGGGTGCTGACTTGTCTAAACATGGGCTAAACTCTTGGCTACGCTCATAAGGGCCTCAGGGCAATAGCCTAGTAACTTCCTAAGATCCTATGGTCTGAGATACAACAAATGACCACAGCAGTCACCCACCTTCAACTGAAGCAAATTGCTAGTCTGCTGTGGTGGCAAAGACTGTTCACTTAGCATTTTCTTTTTTGGATGGAAATAGAACTGAACGTGGGACTGGTAGTCTGTTTTTTGTTCAAGGCAAAAATGGTGCTTCTATGTAAAGGAAGACAAGCAGCACATGCTGTAAAACTACCAGTCCACAAAAGTTCTCTTTTTAACAGAAAAAATACAATAAAAAGTGTTTTTAAACACTATGCCAGCCCCATCAAGGAAAAATAAACAGAATTTCTCCACAAGAAATACGTTTTTAGTTATTTATCACTACTTTTAAACTGGCAGAAAAAACAGGTGCTTCATTTAATAGTGTTTTACAGTGTCAAGATAGTATGCTAAAACACAGCATTCCTAAAATAACTCCCTGAAAAGGAAAGTAATAAAACATCAATAAATATAAGAAAATGGAAGGTCTTTTCCACAAAGGGAACATATCTGCCTAGCAAAGAAAAGCACAAACTGAATGTCAGTCCTCAAAAGCCTCAGAGGAGCATACCCTTCAGCAACAGTAAAGCTCTGAAGGGCTTTGCACCCAGAATTTTCTTTTAGTCAGCTCAGCTTAAGCTGCTTGACAGTTTGTGTGTGTGGAAGGTGCCCTGAAGCTTTGAATGCCAGCTGGCTGTTATATCCTTTGTAGGATATAACCCATATAGCTAAGGTTACCACAGCAGTGATCAGTATGATGAACATCTCACTTTCTCAGTTTTACTCCCATAGAACAGTCATGCATTCCAGCAGTGACAACTGAATTAGAATTAGAAGAGACTGTACTTCCTCTGGAGGATTACACCAATTCTATTTCCTTTACATTGTGACAGCTTTTAAATTATTATTTTTATTATTTCTGTCTGTCTAGATTTTGATAAGAGGAGAGATGCTCTAAAGAAAATTGATGCATATGCTCAAAGGCAGCCAGGAAGAACACAAAAATGTAAAGACAAATGTAAACGCAGGAAAGATAATTTGTTCAAATGTGCTAAACAGTAAATAAATGTAACATGGATAGAGATCATTAAAGAGGAGCACTAGAGCAGTAACATAAAAACACATCATACTGCACTGAAGTATTTTGTTACTACAGCAGCAAATAGCACCTGCCTTTACTGTATGTTCAGAATTGAGAGACGTTTGCTAATCACCAGAGACAGAGCAAAGGAAGGATAATATAGGTACTCCCACGTGGAAGTTTACAAATATGTTGTGCGCAGGGCTGGAATATTGCTGGGGAAGGAGCTATTTGGACATAGGGAGTATCTAAGTTAGAAAAAAAATTGTTTCCTGCATACACTGTATTGCAAGCAACTCAGCAGCAAAAATTCAAGCCAGTCCAGCTACACAGAAAAGGCCTTTATCTTATTTTAAATTTATCTGAGTGCTTCTGACATTTTTGTAATACTGCAGTACTCACAGCTCATTTGTTTTGCTTGTCAGTCATTCTGCTGATTGAATTCTACCATCCTGCACTATATTTTATTCCATATATACTATGTTTAATGGGGCATAGATTTATGAATATCAGTGGCAAATAAAAGCTATCTTCATTTCCTGAAAATACAGTGCAAAAATACAGAGCCTAAATAATTTGAATGGACTATCCACATTACTTTACTACTTACTGAGGCACGCAGGGTGGTATTCAATACAGTAATAATAATACTCATTTGTTAATCAGGTAAGTCCAATGAACAGACAGTCCGTATTAATAGGATGGGTCTGTATTAGATACATGAAAGTTTATCTAACCGAACGATCACATGAGCGAAAATCCCGAAACTCGAAACTGCAGTTGTGGGGGCTGTGCCCCCCATATCCCCACTAAATATATATTCCAACTCCGAGATCGCACTACAGTGAGGAAAGGTCAGATATTCCCATCTTCACTGTACCGCGATCTCACAATTGTGGTTTTGAGTTCCACAATTTTCGCTCATGTGAGTGTTCGATTAGATAAACTTTCATCTATCTAATATAGACCCTTAATAGATGACGTGGCAGCAGTACCTGGTTAAGTAGCTTGCTCAAGGTCAAACAATAGACAAATGAAGGCTGAATAAATCAAGCTGTCTACCACAGGAACAAGTGATCACAGCCTTAACTGTTTGCACCAACTGCCAGGATATCACAATGCAGGTTTATACAGAAAAGGGGCCATTTGTCTTAAGATACCATAGGTTAACTCCACTGTACTATGCAGAAAAAATACCACTGAGGATCCAAAATGTTAAATCAAGGATTTTACAATTTTGGATCTTCGGTGGCATTTCTTTCTGCATAGTTCTTGATTTATACTAATTACGCTGCACCATTTCTACAGTTTAACTCCACTGAACTTCCACAGTGTTTACATTGTTTAATATGTATGCTGTTTCCTATGATGAGGCCTAGTTTATAAAGAGTACAATGGGTAAGCTTTGGAAATTTGGCAATAAGAATACATTTCAGATTGGGGCTGTTTTTTTTTTTGTTTTGTTTTTTTATTACTGATTAAGACATTCCAGGGTGTATGGAATCTGAACTGTAATTTAAGAAATTCTTTTTATGGATTTATTTTGTTCACAGGGGAATGTGGATGTGTTTTGAATTCACTTTGAGTTCATGTTTTAAAGTATATTTAAGTCATTATTTTTATGTTTTTTAATGTCTGCACTGTTTCTTTTCGAACATAATTATTGTAGGAAATAATGTAGTGAATAGAAAAAGGATAAACAATGATTACTTTGTATAGGACCTCCACGGAAGCTTGAAATAAATATTGTATAGTTCTATCTAAGAAATATATAAAGGACATATAAAGACACTAGGTAATGAAAAGAATTAATAAGGCAGCTTGTGATACATAATTAATTTGGAATTATTTTGCACAAACAGCACAGAACTCAACCTCCAGAAACACCTGCTGATGGGTTATCCAACTCTAACCCACTAAATCTCCACCAAAAATCCTCCTTCTCATCTCCAACAAAAACTATGCTTTTTGGAACCAATCAGAAACTGAAAAAAAATATAGAACTGTCTGCACGTATGTGTGTATGTATATATATATATATATATATATATATATATATATATATATATATATATATCATGAGATGAAAAATCACAAAACATTATTTAACCAAACAGGAAACTTTTCCCAGAGCAAATGAACGCTTGCCTGACATCCCCTTTTCTCCACTGTAGTGCGATCCCAGAGTTGGTATACATAGCTGGGGGGGGAGGCACAGCCCCCACATTGGGAAGGTTTGAAAGTGCAGCCCTTCACATAGGTGGGCTTTATTTACTCCAGTGTGTGTGTTTCATTGAGGGCTGGACAAGTGTTTACTTGTCCTGGGAAAAATCTCCATTTGGATATGCAATGTTTCGCGATTGTCGTCTTGCAAAAATGCAGTTCGGTTATCTGGGCTTTTGACATTTCAAAATAGATCCATATATATATATATATAAAAGTACAAAATCCCCCAAAGAAAACACTACCTCTTTTAAATACCTTGGCATTTGGCTTGACCCCTCCCTTAACTTCTCCCTCCATGATTACACAAGGAAAAAGGTTAACTCTCTCCTATTTTGGGCCAATATAATCTTCCCATTCTTACTAAAAAAATACAGAACCACCATAGAAACAGGTATTCTACTTTCCCAACTTGAATACTTCCTTCCACCTCATAGTCTCAGCATCAAAAACAAACTCCACATACATTCAAACAGGAACCAATAAAATCCATAGATTTATTATCCTGTCCCCTAAAAATTAATACCACTGTAAAACATTGGAAAAACAAGCAAAATAGTTCCCTGTTCAAAACAGAGTTGACCTTCTCCTAGAATTCCAACTATTCAAGGTCATAGCCAGCCAGACCTAATCTCATCCAGTAGCTAAACTAATTAACTAATTAACTAATTAACTTCAGCTCACACTCTCAGAAGTCACAGCCACTCATCTCCCACACTGCATTTTTCCAAACCTTAACTCCATTTTATTGATCACTGCTTTTCTGTAGTAGGTCGAAAACTCTGGGAAAGTAATCCCTCACAAAGACACCACATCTTACTTTTAGTTTAGGATGCAGCTAAAGGCCTGCATCCTATATTCAGCTAAATGTCTTTGCTTTTCATCCAACCACATTACCTAACCTGAGCTACATCATTCTGTTTTTCTCTACTAGTAACACTCTTACTCTCCCTCATATGCATAGGTGCTGGAAGCTGTTGAAGGCTGGGGGCAGAGGGCAAGAGGGGCACTTAGTGATTTAAAAACGGCAATTTTTTTAAAGGCATTGATTACCATTGCAGGAGCATCAGGGTGACGCAAGCTAAGTTTCATTAAGAATAACTGCACATAAATTTCTTACAGAATTAGAAATGAAGCCAACCTGTGTTGATACGAGTTGGTATGTGTTAAAGAAGTAATGGCAGTGCTGTTAAATCAAGCATGCCATTCTGAAGTATGTTACTCTTTTCTGTACAACTTATCAGTGGAGAGGAATTGGCTGACAAATGTTCTTGATGCAGTACTTGACCTGCATAGAGAGAACTGCAATAGCTTTGTAAGCAGGGATGCAACGGATCTATTTCTGACCATAGTACTGACAACATACTTTATATTTATATATTTATATCTATATATAAACTTTATATTGTGCAGCTGTAAATGTGCAAGCTGTAGTACTGCTAAAGCTTGTGTATTTCTACATCATAATAAGGTTTACAGTGGGCTGCCAGGGCTGTGGTCAGAAATACACAAACACAAAGTCACATCTTATATTTTACTTGGCATTCAGTAACAAAAGTGAGGGAAAATACTATGCTACTGAGTTTGGAGTCTAAGAAGCAATAATGAAATAAAACACACAAGCACCAAAATGAAACATTTTCCCTAATATCCCTCTCAGTAGTTTGTCCATGTACGCACAAGCACCACCAAATGAAACATTTTTCTTAACAACCCTCTCAGTAATCTGTCCATGTATGCACAAGCACCAACAAATGACATCAGAATGAATCATTTCCCTCAAGGTTCCCTTAATTACTTTTCCATGTATTCACAAGCACAAAAATAAAACATTTTCCCCAACGACTTCTTCAGTAGTCTGTCTGTATGCATAGTAAGCACAAAATTACATCAAAATGAATCATTTCCCCCAAGGATCCCTTGTGTACTTTGTCCATGTATGTACAAGCAGAAAAAGTAAAACTTTTCCCCAACAACCCCTTCAGTACTTTGTCTATGTACGCACAAGCACTAAATTTAAATATTTTCTCCAATGACCCCTTCAGTCATGTTTATCCATGTATGCACAAGCACCAAAATGAAACATTTCCCCTAATAACCCTCTCAATAATCTGTCCATGTATGCACAAGCACCACCAAATGACATTGAAATGAATCCTTAACCCCAAGGATCCCTTACGTACTTTGTCCATGTATGCACAAGCACCAAAATGAAACATTTTCTCCAACGACCCTTCATTACTTTGTCTATGTATGCACAAGTACTAAAATGAAAACATTTCTCCAATGACCTCTTCATTGCCTTAGACCCAAGACCCTCATCCAGTACCTTTCCCGCCCAGTTACCAAACAAAAAAATAGATAAATACTGGCCGCAGAGGTTGCAACTATATGCAAGAAGACAGTAATATATTTAACATACCACCACCACCACCACCACGGCATTGACAGCAATGGACTTCTATTCTTCTTGATCAAACATCAAACTTCAATCACTCTCGACTGAGGAGTGGAACAAGGACTATTCATGTCAGTCTGGCCAGCAGATGATTATTACTTGAGAAAAAGCACGGTAAGATCACACAAACACAACGGTTTTAACTGCCAATGTGTAGACCTGTGTGACCTGCACTGACCCTGGCCAGCCTGAACTATTAAGTCAGTCAGGCAGGGGGAAGGTAGACCAATGCACCTGCTTAGTGGTGCTTGCGGTATAGCCCAGTCCCCAGAATCTGAAGTTGAACCCCCCCTAAACAAGTGGAAGCCAAGCAGCAGCAGAGGCAGAGCACAACAGTGCAAACTATTAGATCATAATCTGATTTTAAGAAAAGAAATTGATGTTTTATTTGTTAATGCTTGCTAGCAAGAATGTACTTAGAGTTGTAGGATGCAAAAGTGGGGGGGTGCCCTTTCCCCCTCGTTCTATGGCTCCAGCTCCCATGCTCATATGGCATACGCTCTTGCAACACTCTTTATTTCTCACTCAAATTATCTTTTACTTAATGTGACTTCTTCTAGCTACTCCCAAACTCTAACATCCTTCACTCCCCTCAACTATCCTGTCATTCCCACTTACACAGCACACACACACTTCACTTTCTAAATGAGAATTGTCTTGATTTATTGAAATACTATATATAACAATTGCATATACATATTTACAGTTTTATTACCTGATATTGTTATATTACAATTTTCATTATACACTTACTGTCTGTCACTAAATGTAATTCTGATTTCCTTTGTACTACCATGTTGAGACTGAAACTGGCCATTTGTGATCAGTATTCTATCCTGGTAAATACATTTTAAATAAAATAAAAATAAAATAGGTAAGACAAATTTGTAATACATAATGCCGGTGCAGCGCATCTGAAACTCAGATAGTTGATAAGTGTTATAAGAAATCTGGATGTCTCACATCACATCATAATTCTCAGATAGGGATGTAATTCCATAGGGTAGCAGTATCACTGAATGGTGTGACAGTGCACAGTTTGAAGCTATGTCACGGCTAGTGACTGATGTACTGTTCAGCACTGCATGGTGGAAACCCAAACTGGAACCGATGTTCGCATCATGAGTACAAACCAAAGCTGACATAGAAGACACTTAAAAGTAATAAGAAAGTACAGTAACAATGCCAGGCTTGATGACAGTGCATAACAGACAGTCATTATAATAGCACAGCTAAGAATAAGGAATAGCAATAGGATTTCCATTTAGGACACATTATTGTGGTATGTGAAGCTGTTGGGTTCAGGCCTCAACAGCTTTTAGCCTGTATTAATATCATCTCATAAGAACTTTTTATGTAAACTTTAAGAGTCCAGACTTGTTGGTCTGTGTGCAGGCCACTGGCTCTTGGCCAGTGCCACTGAATACTGCTCCCTCCTCTGTCTAGTGTGTTCATCACCTTCCACTGACTCCTCGATTAAGTCCTCATGTGACTCAGCCAAGACTGCCTGGTGTGCTGGGGACTGCTGCTCCAGCAGGTGCCTACCCTGCTGTAACTGCCTCCTAAGTATTATATTGTGTATTACATCACATGCTGAAAATATTTTTGTACAAGTGCTAGGGTCATACTGCAGGGCATCACCAGATGAAGCCAGGCAGAGTGAAATCATCCTTTTAACAGCCCAAACACACACACCACAATGACTCTTGTTTGCAGTAAGCAGTAGTTGTACCCCCAGTCTGCTCCATTCTGTGGATTTCTGAAATGTATCATTAACCGGGGTTCCAGAGCATGTCCAGCATCACCAATAAAATAACCCTGTGGTAGCTCAGTCTACACAGACTACTGCTACAGGCCACAAGAGTCTATAAGAAACCAAGGGATATCATTTCAAACATTTCTTTGTAGCTCAAGAGAGTTCAGACTAACAATCTTCTTAGTTAGGAACGTCTGGGGCCTTTCCAGTTGTTTAATATGTCTGGAAAGGTACAGTCCAAAGGGAGCGCTGTACTCCGTAATTGTTCTAACTAGGGCTGCATACAGAGGGATGATAACTTCTTCTTTCCTGGATGACATGTCTTTAGTTATTAGTTGTGTTATTTTCTGACTACTGTTTCAATACAGTGGTTGAAGGAGAGAGGAATTTCATCCTAGGTTCCATGATTCCTGACTACATTATCATTTTGGAGTGGAGTACTAGCTATGTTATACAATGAGGGAGAGGGTGTTTAGCCAATATAAATATGCTACACTTTTTTTCTTTTCATTTTAGCCCTTTCTCTGTACACCAATTATTTCTGAAGGCTAGTTTCTGATGTAATTAATTTGTATCAAAGGAAGACTGGACAATAATGCCCAGCTAGAAATTATCTGAGACTTATGTAACCAATGGTCCTGATTCATGACAAACTTTGGGACACACAGCATATGACAAAAGTACATCGGCACAGAATATGACACATGCAGTTGCACTCAAAATGGTCAGACAAGAAGTACTGCAGGACCCCATACTGATAAGCCATGAACACCCAGAAAGAAGTATATTAATAGGTTCATAGGTGGGTTCATAGGTAGGTACTAGGCTATTGGCCCTAGGGCCTATACAAGCCTAGCCAAAAAGGTACCCTGTCTTTCGCCACCCAAGAAAATTATTTTCCTGTGCCCCTGTCAAGCAGAACCACAGAAGTGATCCCGGAGGTGAATTTCTTATTACCCATCCAATCATCAAGATTTTTCTTGAAGTGTGCTAATAAGGAGCTCTGTTTGACATAGATAGGTAGTCTGTTCCAGAGTATGGGAAGTCTCTGGGACAGGAATCTATCCCTCCAACATGTTCTGTTTATTGTGGTGACAAGGTTTAGGTCCCTAGAGCGTGTAGCTTGGAGGGATTGGGATTTCTTTAAGTGGAGCATGTCCAACAGCTCTGGGTTTGACATAGCTTTGTATGTTAGGCAGAGATCACCTCTGAGTAGGCGATAAGCAATGGAGTAAAGCTGGAGTTTTTTGAGACAGTCTGCGTATGGCATCTGTTTGAGGCCAGTAATCCTCTTTGTGAGGTATTTCTGTGGCCTTTCCAGTTGTTGTAGATGTCTTGTGAGGTACTTACCAAAAGGGGCATTGTACTCTATAATAGGTCTAATGAGTGATGAGTAGAGGGGAACAATTACCTCTTTTTTTCTGGATGAGAAACCTTTTGTGTTGAGGTGTGCCATATAGAAGGATTTCCTGCCCACTGTGGCAATGTGATAATCAAAGGAGAGACTACTGTCCACCTGTGTCCCAAGGTTTCTTATCACACTTTCAGTGTTAAGTAAACTACTGCCTATGTGGTAGTTCATGGGTACAGAGTTTTTACCAAAGGGGATGACAATGCACTTTTTGGCATTGAGTTTGAAACCATGGATTTGACACCAGGCATCTGTCTCAGTGAGGCCCTTTTGTAGGATGTCCACATCATTAGGAGTTTTGATTATGGCTCCTAGTTTGCAGTCATCTGCAAATTTCATTAGCCAAAGACCTTCTGTGTTAGCTTGTACTAGAGAAGTAGATAACAAACAGGAGAAGACCCAGGACTGACCCCTGTGGTACTCCATTTGTCACTGGTCTGAAGTCTGATTTGGAGTCTGCTACTTTCACAGTGTGGGTTCTGTCAGTAAACCAGTTAGCAACCCATCTTGTGACATAGGGATTTATACCTAACTTAGTGAGTTTATCTATAATTCCAGAGTGAGGGATGGTGTCGAACACCTTGGTGAGATCTAGATAGGCTGTGTGAACCACCTTACCCTCATCTATGGCTCTGTTGACTGCTTCAAAGAAGTCTATCAGGTTTAATAGACATGATCTGCCTTTTACAAACCCTAACTGTGTGGGGTCCAGAGTTTGGAGATCTCCAGTGTCTTTGTTTATGAGTTCCATGATGATACGTTCCATGGCCTTGCAGACCAGGCTCATCAGACAAATGGGGCGGTAGTTCCCGAGGTCTGTTATGGCCCCCCCCCCTTTTGTGGAGTGGGATAACCATCATGGTGCACCATAAAATGGGCACAAAGCCTGAGGTGAGGCTATGATTGAACATGGTACTTAGGTGGGATGCCAGTTCATTCTGTAGTTCATGTAGAAGGCAGCCTGGGATGTTGTGTTCTTGGCTTTAGAGAGTGAGGTTTTTACCTGTGCAGCCAAGATTACAGGAACTTTGCATTCTTCCAGTATAAAGATGGGCCCTTTAGGGGGTGAGAGGGGGGTAAAGTTAGCACTGAACCTATCTGCCAGGATGTTGGCAATATCACTTGGTTCTGTATATTTAGTGCCATTGTGCTGTAACTCAGAGCAGATCTGAGTGTTGCCATTGAGATTCTTGACATAGCTATAGAATGCTTTGTGGTTGTCTTTAGAATCAGTGGTGGTTTTGTTTTCATAACTAGCATTGGAGGATTTTATGGGGGATCTCAGCTTCTTACTGAGGCTGACCAGGGAGTTCCACCAATCGTGGGATTTTACTCTTTTTTGCAACAGTTTCTTTCTTCTGTTGTAGAGTTTGTTTATGGCAGAAGACCACTAGATTGGCTTCCTTTTTTTAGGGATAGCACAATCCATGCACTAGTGTAAGTGCTTATAAAGTGAATTTGTGTAGGATTCAGCAGTTGTACCTCCATTGTCCTTCTGCATGGATGTCGTGACGTTTGCCACTTCTATCTTAAGAAGCGTGAAGTTGGCTTTGGAGAAATTTTTTACGGTTGTTTTCCTAATGGGGGTGTGGGATCGGGATGTGGATGTCTAGGGCGATTAGCTTGTGGTCGGATCTGACCAACGAGAAGCTTACCTCTAGAGGTGTGGAACACCATTCGCCCATGTTGGTGATGACCAGATCTAGGATATTGCTGCCCCTGGTGGGGGTGTAGATAAGTTGATCTAAGGTGTTGGAATTGATGAGTTCCAGAAAACGTTGAGCAAAAGAGTTCGTACATGAGTAGTTTTCCCAGTTAATGGTGAGGTAGTTGAAATCACCCATTATTAGAGTGTTGGGTTGTACCTTAATATTTTCCAGTGTATCAAGAATAGAGAAGTGGGAATCCTGGGTCATGGTGGTGGGTCTGTAGCAAGCTACAATCTGGATTGCGGTTTTGCCCAGAGTTAGTTGAACTTGGATAATCACGGATGCATTATGCTGAGCAACTAGCTTGGAGGTGTGGATATCCTTAATGAATATGGACACACCTCCACCTTTAGTGTTTTGGTCCGGGTTTGGTGGCCGAAAGGTGTGGTATGAATTATAGCCTGGTAATGCAGGGGTGCTCTCTGGAGCTTTGAACCAGGTCTCTGTCACTGCAGAGATGTCAATGTTCTCCATTTTAAGGAGTGCCTCGAGTGAGTGCATTTTGAGGTTTAGACTTCTAGTATTGAGTAGCACTACCCTCAGATTTTGCTTGCTTGTACCTGTTATGGTGGTGAATTTGTCATTTGAAGCTTGCCTAAAAAAGGCACTATAGGGGTGACAAGAGCCTTTGCCAGTGTCCGGAATCCCAAGGGCGACAGGTGCAGGCCATCTCAGAGAAGTCTGATCTCAGTAATTCATAAAATAAATCAACAGCAAACCAACACAAGCACACACACATTTCACAGCTAAATGTACTATGGCAGCAACATCAGCCTTCCTATAGAAATAGTACAATTGTCATGACAGACACAGTAAACTTCAGCCAGAAGTGACCATTAAAACAGTGCAGCATCTAAAATGTTTCACATGTATAGCCACACACTATAGCCACACACTGCTGAACTGCAAGCCATGAAAGATAACAGCTTGATACCCCAACACAGCAGCTAAAGTCAGCATCCACGGATGACCAACAAGCATTGCAATGTATAGAGTTATCTCCTAGCAGTACCATACACAAATGCTCTGCTCAGCATAGGAATTATGCTCTCTCTCTCTCTATACATATATATATATATATATATATATATATATAGATATATGTATATATATATATATATATATATATATATATATATATATACATATATATATATATATATATATATATATATATATATATATATATATATATACAGTCTTCATGGATTACACAACACAATATAAATTGAATGGTTCATGGCTGTACTAAAAAAGGTGTTATTGCTACCATCTCAGACTCATAGTTAAAGCATTTTCTTAAGAAATATTTATTTGTTGTATTTGTTAAACATTGCATTTCAGTCAGACAGTTTCAGTCTATTGATGGCAATAACTGTTCTGTATTAATACGTTCATAAATTTAATGATTACTTATTGGTAAAATTCAGCTCCTATTGTAAAATGCATTTACATTATGTTGCAATAGCTTATAAATTATTTGAGATGTTTTTGGCAATTTCCAGAAATTTTCTTCACTTCAGCAATTACTGCAAACTCTGTGGCACCACACCTAAACTGAGGGGAGGTTTGAGGGAGTGCAGAAATCATCTGCACTGCATAGCATTGAATATGCTTGCATTCATTTAAATTACAATGTTTACACCATGCTGAATAATACACAGAATTAATAATGAGCATATCATTGAAATAACATAGAACTAAGTCAGTTATACAGTCCCATATACAGTAATATGGATAATTCTTTGCAGCTTAGACTGGTCACTTTGAAATAGTTTGCAGGGCTTACAACACCTGCAGGAATGCAACCTTCCTAGAAATGACTATCTCCAAAGATTAGCATGATAGCATATGTTTCACAAACAGATCAATATATCAGTTTATCAACCCCTGCAACAAACACTGGTGCATCTAAATGTATCATCTCTGGAATGTTTAGTAGTGGCTGCAACACTTTACATAATGTTACTTTTGCAAGAAATGCTTCCCCAAGGGCCAGGTGCACATTTACACAGTAAAATGCTGAATATCATCAGAAAAAGACAGCGGACTTTCTCATAAAATAGATCATGGAAGGGGTGGATGGTGATGACATCAGTTATAACCTTTATTCTTAAATATAACACCTGACTAGCCCTCCCTCTCATTCTACCTCTCCCCACACAACAGCATATTGTTACCACCACATCTGTAATGCACTCATGTCCTCTAAATTAGCCATCAACAGAATGCTTCCCTAATGTATCACTGACTTTCTCAAGTTACTTATCTATTTCTTATTCCAAACACATATACTTCTGGGCACCACATACCTCCCCCTGCATATATTCTGCTATGTATTCCTCAGAACTTCATCTCTATCCCTTCTCACCTTAATCTTCTTCTATATCATTATTCGAGACTCTCCTTTCTACTACACAACATATCCCTCTTTACATTCATTCACACTTGTATCAGCCGAGCTGGGCAACCCGTTATCATTACCTCCTCACTACTTTCATCTCTAACAATCTCCAATCCTGTCCTTGTATAAAATGTTACTTGTGCATTGTACTGTGCAACCTCCAGAACTGTCTTTGTATCCATTTTGTATAAAACAGTCACTTTAATGGAAGCGTACTAAAGTCTTTGTAATATTATAATAAAACAATCATTTTAATGGATATGCATTGTATATTGAAGTTATACCTCCGCTATAACCATATAAATGTTTTTGCTCTAATAGATATTTTGAACATTGCCATAATAACTTTGTATAAGTACCCATGGAGCTTTTCTCCCTAGGCCTCTGCTAAAAAAGTAGTTTTAATTCACAGTTAGACTTTCCTGGTAAACAAATGCAAATAAATAAATTAATAAATAAACACAAGTTGGAAATACTGAATTGTTTTAAGCCATAAAACATAAACAAATGAAACAAGTGAGCAGCTTTTTCTCCTATTTTTTTCTCTTATCTCCATAGGCAGAGGATAACCAGCATAATCACAAGCAGCACAAATGAAGAATGTACCAGCTGGTGTAACAAGCTTGTAAGTATGACAAATACTGAAGAATATAAAGCACTATGAATGCATATACCCTTTGAAAAAAAATACCATTGATTAATGCAGAAGCAAGTATCATTCTGGTGGAACAACAACACATTCAGATCATCAGTCCACAGTTAGTACATAAAATCTGAGATATTAATGTAATTGTAGTAGACTGAACCATTGAAGTAGAAGGAACCATAATACATCAATAATAGCTACTTTAATAGTAAATAGCCATATCTGGCACTGAAACAGTAACTGCCACTATCTACAGCTGCAGTATTTTAGTGCAGGTTGATTTTGACATCTCCTTTCACAAATTAAAGTGATTATTAATTCATATCACACAAGATGCAGTAATAACAAGTACCATCAAGCAGTACTTGTCAAACTGAGTCATTCCATTACTGCGTGCAAAATATATAGCAATGCTTTAATCACAATTAAATAAATAAATTATTAATTTTTGTACTTAAAGAAACTGCAATTTCTTTATAGCATCTTACTAGTCAATTTATTGTCTCTTGTTTCTCTGCATGTCTCTCTCTCTCTCTTTTCTCTCCTGTGTGTTTTCTCCCCTACAGGTTCAAAAGCTTCCAGAGAGCCTGAGCCAGAGGCCATGCAGGTGCAGGAAAGATCACCACCTCCCCCTGCCCACCCAGGGATGTCTTTACAGGGTGGGGGTAGTGGCTCCACCATAGTGTTCCTGTCTGTCTGCCTTATCTGTCATTTATCTTTCTATGTTCCTTAACTTTTCTCTGACCCTCACCCTAGCACACTCTACCCTTAGTCCTCCTAAGCTTGTCTCTTAAAAAATTGACAAATGGGAGCTCTATCCCCCACACAAATATAATGCCCATCCTCTCTCACTTCATCCAGCAAAATCATCATAATGTGCTCCTTCTATGTTTATAACCTCATAAAAGCCGAAACAGGGTGTACATATGACATCCTTTTTATGAACAGAAGAAACCTTGAATCAGTATGAGTAACCTGCTTGCCAGCAGGCCTCAGCTCAGCTCAAAATAGCTTCTTGGAGAAAATCATGAGAGATCAGCACAGGCTCACACAAGCAGTGTCCTGTCAAAAATGCCTAGTACCATTCTTGACTGTGCATATATAAGAATTCCTCCTCACAAAACTACACTGGTTTCCTCTCTTTTTACACCAATTCAGATGTGCAAAACTGCTGTGGGTGTTTTGTAGCGTAGGTGAGAATTTCTAAAACCAGTGCTGCTTGTTCCAACAATGCCCAGGCACAGTGTCGCTATTCACCGATTACCATTACATTGATGTGAAGCATGAGACTATAAATACTATCCTTTTCTTTAAAATATCCAGAAACTACAAAAGTGAGTATTGTTTTATTGTATTCGCTAGAAACAGATAAAGTAGTTTAACTGTCTTTTTAATTCAAAGTCAAAGGAGATGATTTTTGAGCAGTGTGCTAATTTAAAAGTATTTTACATTTTTAGATATGTGTTATACTATATAGTTTGCAGTTCTTACCTTACTATGGGATATGTTTTATTTGTTATGTTAAATATATATCCAAACAAAAAGTGAATTGAAGTTACATTTTATAAATTGTATTTGTTGCTATAAGGCCATGTAACCTGACAATTAATCTAAAGAAGTTTCTATGAATATTGATTTTTGAGATATTTGTTTCTTCTTCTTCAGTTGTTTGCCACTGAGACTGGATTTGTTAAATGAGGATGCTAATGATTATAATGCAGAATCATAAATATCTTGTCCAGCATTATAAATGCTACATATATATAAAGGTAACACATGATAACAATGAAGACTTAACATTTCTCATGTAAAAATGGATGATTTACTTATTATGATTATAATTATGTGAGGTGTTGCCAGCTATGCCAGTAGAAGTAAGGCAGTAGCTGTGTAACATATGCCAGCATAGGTAGCTGGAGTTTTGTAAAGAATTATGTGTCATTTATATATCAAACTGATTTGTACAGGTGCTTGTGTTGAAAATGTATTTGTAAAGCTGTTTGTGTTAAAAAAATGTACCAACAGTGGGTCCTGCTGGACAGAAAAAGGAAATACACCTGTTATGTCAGACTGTATTATAATTGTTGAAATTAATGTTATAACAGAGGATACTGGAAGAGAAGAGGTTAAGTTCTGGTCCAGCTTGCTTTTAGAAAAATACTCTGAAATTAAATCATTTAATTTAGGCCATACATATTGTATCTCACAGGGCTCATTGCAGCCAGAGACAAAATATCTGTGAAAACAAGGAATAGGATTCCTGCTGTAATTGTCCTTAGCAGTGAACTAATTTCTACCTTGGAAGGGTGGAAGTGTTAAAATGGGTTCAAGATGCTATAACACATCTTATTAAAGCTCTATCTGTGTGTATGGAAACCCATATGTGCAAGATTCAGGTCCAATTTCTAGTAAAGGGGGTAGTATGGGAACCAGAAGTCAGATGGGATGACCAGATGTATGTGATATAATTCTGTAATCCATGACTGAAATTATGTTTTAATACTAGATGAGACAGTAGTTTCAGAGCAGTCTGTTTTTGTAACCTGACAAAGAAGGATCTCTCACCCACTTCATATTGCCTTGTTTTAGTAAATAACTAGGAAATAGTAATTCTTTAGATTAGTCAGGAAAATATAGTAAGAGTAGTTAAGTACTGATTTTCTGTGTCTGTGTGAATCAATTCATCTGTGTTATTTTAATATTTCCTGTGATTGAAACTCTGGTGTATATTGTAAATAGATATTTAGCATTTTCATGTTCTTTTATTATTTATTATGAAATATGTTTTAACTTCCTCATTGTGGCCAGTCCTTTAGAGAATATTTTAACCTTTGAGAGTACTTATATTTATTTGGTGAAACTGTGGCCACTCCTGAGAGCTTTGCCACACTGGTCAAACACTTCCATTTGTATTGGTATTAATTTCACTCAGTATAATCAGGTACCCTTATAAGAGCCTTAGAGTAGCTGGCTTTGAAGAGTCTGGTGTCAGTAACTACCTTATAGCCTGGGCAAAGGGTTTTCAGAGAGAGTAACTCTGTGCCAGCCTTTCCCAGGTGTGTGTGTGTGTGTGTGTGTGTGTGTGTGTGTGTGTGTGTGTGTGTGTGTGTGTGTGTGTGTGTGTGTGTGTGTGTGTGTGTGTGTGTGTGTGTGTTTGGGCACTTGCCTGAGAACTCAACTCTTCTGCTGTATCACTGGGGAATCTTAATGGATGTCTGGAGAGAGAAAAAGGGAAACCCAGACCCTGGACTGCATGTGTTCCCTGCATGCTCTTAAGGGAAATTGTGCTTGATGCAGAGAGCTGCATCTGGAAACAGTGTGTGTCACAATGTTCCAAGTGAATGTCCCTCAAGAGTGTCAGTGGTAAGGATTCAGGCTCCTTGATTACTGACTCAGAGGGGAGGATGTCACAATGATTAACAGTAAATATGGACTGGTAACTGATGCTGTATATATCACTGACTGGACTGATGAGACAAATACTATTAGGAAAAATGCAAATAAGTGGCATTTAGGAAAGAAGACATCCTCTGCTAGTTAAAGATCACTCCACTCCATCACACTTAATATTACAGATGACACCTTTACAATTAATGATACAAGTTTATAGCAACTGACAGATTCAGAACAGTTAGAAGAAAATAAAAAAGACAAAAAGGGAAAAGGTCACAATAAATAACTTTGAAAAAATGAAACTGACCAATGTATGTACAGTAAAGCAAAATATACCAAACAAATAAAAGTTTGAGCTGTAATACCCATAATGCAGGGAATAATAACCTTGTTTAACCATAAAACATTCAGACACCAGATAATTACATTATTTTTTTAACAGAGAATGTAAAATAAAGAGGTAAGGGGCAGACTAAAAGGAAGAAATCTTAATTGAACTTGAAATAATTAAATAACAATTCTGTAAAGGAACACGGGATAAATATTAAGACTGACAACATGGGTCAGGCTATTGAAGTACATGAACAGCTATATGAGAATTGTATGCTTCAAATGACTTTGGTGAGGAAAACAGTAAGCTAAGATCTCTCATAAAATCATCCAAGGCAAATTTTTCAGTGCAACTTCTCCCCTCCCCCAAAAGGTGAGATGTACAATGCCCCATATTTATAAGACTAATTTTGAAGAAGAATGTTCTTCTATAATAACCAAATGGGCAGATATTATTGAATTAATTACATAAGATTCTTTATATCTGTCATAAAATATATGCCAGTAATTGAAGAGTCAGTTATTAAAGGAACTGATGCTCAAATGTGCAGAAGATAATGAAATTTGAACAATTTTATTCTTGCCTGGAACACACATAGAAGATATGAGAATGGCTTTAAGATGCCTAAATGTAAGGAAATAAGGTGCTATTTTATTCATGCTGAAACAAATGTTGTCTTCTTTAAGGACTCATTGACTATTAGTAGGTTATGTACAGTTCACAGTTCACTTAGATTACATTGCTTCTGAAGGTGTTAAGATCTATTTTGATAAGTCACACACAGAATGGAAAGTTGAGTCAGTATGAATGAAAGCAATTTTCAATTTATACCTAAATGCAAAAATGGCCCATTAAAAAATGAGAATGCATAGAACATTCAAGCCTGGTTTGGGGCTCATATGTATTTAGTCAGTACAAAGAGGCAGGGGAAGATAATTTTTGCATTGGATATTTTACAATATTTGACTAAGAGAAGATAGATTGTTTGCCAGTTCAGAAACAGTTCACAAACAGCAAAATACAATTTATCAGAGTTGGATTTTAATGCAAGTAACAGTTTTTTTTTTTCCCATTGGAATATGTGTTGCATTCACATAACAATAATATTGTTATTTTTATTGTTTTTGAAACATGGCTAAAGGACAATAATTAGAAACCAGTTAAGATAGGGAACAAGTGTTTTCACTGTATCAGACAATTTAATCAAAAGTCAGGTAGAGGTACTGGGATAGGGATTAAAGATTCTTACATCTTTGAAGATAACACCAATACTCTCGAATTTGTAGCTATGCCAATAAAGACAGCCTTGAAGTTGATTACAATTTTTGGAAAGTATATACCAGCAAAGTCAAGTATTGATAACTTACAGGAATCCATATATTTCTTGCATGAAACACAGGAAGGGAAACATAATATCAGGGATGTGAATTTACCAGCAATAGACATAAATAGTTTTGAGTCTACAACATTAGTTAGGAAATTGTTTATAGAGGCCTGGGTTAACAACGACCACCACCAGTGCTGTTGGCCAACAGGGTGCTGGTGGAAATTGGGCTACTGTTGGCCGAAGCAGAAGAAGATGGGGAAGGCATGCCCAAAGGCAGGTAAAGGCTAGGATTGTGGTAGCGAGGGTCGGAACTTTGAATGTTGGCAGTATGACTGGTATAGGAAGAGAGCTAGCTGATATGATGGACAGAAGGAAGGTTGGTATATTGTGTGTAACAGATCAGATGGAAGGGGAACAAGGCTAGGTGTATCAGAGGTGGGTTCAAATTGTTTATCATGGTGTGGATGGGAGGAAATATGGTGTAGAGGTTATCCTGAAGGAACAGTATGCTAAGAGTGTTTTGGAGGTGAAAAGAGTGTCAGATAGAGTGATGTTTATGAAGCTGGAAATTGATGGTGTAATGATGAATGTTGTTAGTGCATATGCTCCATAAGTTGGATGTGCGATGGATGAGAAAGAAGACTTTTGGAGTGAGTTGGATAAAGTGGTGATGACTGTACCCAAGGATGTGAGTGTGGTGACTGGAGCAGAGTTCAATGGGCGTGTTGGTGAAGGGAACAGAGGGGATGAGGCAGTGATGAGTAGGTATGGTGTTAAGCAAAGGAATGTAGAAGGTCAGATGATAGTGGATTTTGCAAAAATGATGGACATGGCTGTGGTGAATAAGTATTTTAACAAGAGGGAGGAGCATAGGGTGACATACAAGAGTGGAGGAGGATGCACACAGATGGATTATATCTTATGTAGAAGGGCCAGTCTGAAGGAGATTGGAGACTGTAAAGTGGTGGCAGGGGAAAGTGTAGTTAGGCAGCATAGGATGGTGGTTTGTAGGAAGATATTGGTGATCAAGAAGAGGAGGAGGAGTGTGAGGGCAGCACCAAGGATCAAATGGTGGAAATTGTAAAAGGGTAATTGTGAGGTGGAGTTCAGGGAAGAGTTAAGACAGGCACTGCGTGGCAGTGCAGAGTTACCGAATAGCTGGGTAACTACAGCAGAGCTAGTAAAGGAGATGGCTAGAAAGGTGCTTGGTGTGTGATCTGGAAAGAGGAAGGAGGACAAGGAGACCTGATGGTGGAATGAGGAAGTACAGGAGAGTATACAGAAAAAAGAAGTTGGTGAAGAAGTGGGATTGTTAGAGAGATGAAGAAAGTAGACAGGAGTATAAGGAGATGAAGTGCATGGCAAAGAGAGAGGTGGCGAAGGCTAAGGATAAGGGGTAGGATGAGTTGCATGAAAGGTTGGACACTAAGGAGGGAGAAAAGGACCTGTACTGATTGGCTAGACAGAGGGACCGAGCTAGGAAAGGTGTGCAGCAGGTAAGGGTGATAAAAGATAATGAGGGAAACTTACTCACAAGTGAGGAGAGTGTGTTAAGCAAGTGGAAAGAGTACTTTGAGGGGCTGATGAATGAAGAGAATGAGAGGGAGGGAAGGTTGGATGATGTGCAGATAGTGAATCATGAAGTGCAGTGGATTACCAAGCAGTAAGTAAGGATAGCTATGAAGAGGATGTAGAATGGCAAAGCTGCTGGTCCAGATGGCATAACTGTGGAAGCATGGAGGTGTTTAGGTGAAATGGTAGTGGAGTTTTTAACTAGATTGTTTAATGAAATCTTGGAAAGTGAGAGGATGCCTGAGGAATGAAGAAAAAGTGTTCCAGTACCGATTTTTAAGAATAAGGGTGATGTAAATTGATCAGTCACAGCATGAAGTTATGGAAAAGAGTAGTGGAAGCTAGGTTAAGAAGGGAGGTGATGATTACTGATCAGCAGTATGATTTCATGCCAGGAAAGAGCACTACAGATGTGATGTTTGCTCTGACAGTGTTGATGGAGAAGGACAGAGAAGGTCAGTAGGAGATGCAATGTGTGTTTGTGGACTTAGAGAAAGCATATGACAGGGTGCCTAGAAAGGAGTTGTGGTATTGTATGAGGAATGTGCCAGAGAAGTATGTTAGAGTGGTACAGGATATGTATGAGGGTAGTGTGACTGCAGTGAGGTCTGCGGTGGGAGTGACGGATGCATTTAAGGTGGTGGTGGGATTACATCAAGGATCAGCTCTGAGCCCTATCTTATCTGCAATGGTGATGGACAGGTTGACAGATGAGTTCAGACAGGAGTCCCAGTGGACTATGATGTTTGCAGATGACATTGTGATCTGTAGTGAGAGTAGGGAACAGGTTGAGGAGACCCTGAAAAGAGGTGGAGATATGCTCTAGAGAGAAGAGGAATGAAGGTCAGCAGGACTAAGACAGAATATATGTGAGTGAATGAGAGGGAGACTAGAGGAATGGTGAGGATGCAGGGAGTAGAGGTGGTGAAGGTGGATGAGTTTAAGTACTTGGGATCAGCAGTTCAGAGTAATGGTGAATGTGGAAGAGAGGTGAAGTAGAGGGTACAGGCAGGATGGAGTTGGTGGAGAAGAGTGTCAGGAGTGATTTGTGATAGACGAATACCAGTAAGAGTGAAAGGGAAGGTCTACAAGACGGTAGTGAGACCAGCTATGTTATATGGGTTGGAGACAGTGGCACTGACAAAAAGGCAGGAGTCAGAGCTGGACGCAGCAGAGTTAAAGATGTTAAGATTTGCACTGGGTCTGACGAGGGTGGACAGGATTAAGAATAAGTATATTAGAGGGTCAGCCCATGTTGGAATGTTTGGCGACAAAGCCAGAGAGGCATGATTACATTGGTTTGGGCATGTGCTGAGGAGAAATGCAGAGTATATTGGGGGAAAGATGCTAAGGATGAAGTTGCCAGGTAACAGGAAAAGAGGAAGGCCTAAGATAAGGTTTATGGATGTGGTGAGAGAGGACATGCAGGTGGTTGGTGTGACAGAGCAAGATGCAGAGGACAGGAAGAAATGGAAACAGATGATCTGCTGTGGCGACCCCTAACGGGAGCAGTTGAAAGAAGAAAAAGAAGTTAGGAAATTGTTTATATCTTATGCACTGCAACAACAAACCTACCAGGGAACAAAACATACTGGATATTGTTGTATTCTGAAGGAGATGATTATTATTTCATGTCTAATTTTACCACCTTTCATGTGCTGTGATCATGGGATTATAATGGTTAAGCTACTGTTAGGTGATTCTGGCTAATTTAAATCCAAACCTATGCAAATAAGATTATTTAAATGTAAAAAAAATAAAATAAAAAAAATGTTAAGCATTAGGATCCAGGCAGTCAAGATCAGAAAGATATATATTTTAGTAAGAGCAAGATAATTAAGATGTGGAATACAAATATAAAAATGAAAACAGAGTCAAGCTAAGACTTGAAAATCAAATAAATAAACTGGACAGACATATTAAACATAGTAACAGACAAGATTAGGAACATTCTGAGTAAAAGTTAGATACAGGAAACCATTTTACAGATATATAAAATAAAGTAGGAGTAAAGATGTACAAATACATAAACTATGTATATATTCTAACATTTTCTCATACAGAACAGATTGGTGGTACATGTATAAAGAGTTATCACTAGTTTTGTTCCACAAAGGATAAGCTAATTAGTGATAGTATCATCTAGGTAACTTCAAATACCAGACTTAAATTAGGTTTAGTTGAAAGGTACCAAGCAAACTGGACTATAATAAAATTAGCAACAATGACCTGAGAACACTTCAACATGAGCTTATAATACCATTGCATCTGTTACTCATAAGACATTTAAGTATGGAAAGAGTCCTCAAGATTAGAGATATGCACTTATCAAATCCATCTTTAACAGAAGGAGAAACAGGATTAACCCAGAGTCATACAGACCCATATGTCTGCTATCTTGATGTGGAAAAGTAATGAAGATGTCATGTTAAATAGAATATTGCCAAAATGGCAAGATCAAACTTGGCATGATATGACAACCTGCATATGTTGAAAACAGATATTTATCTATATATGCAGCATGATGTTCTACAGTAATATAATAACAGCTATAAATGGAAAAGTATGTTCTGATGTGATTTATGTAGACCTGTCGTCATACTTTGATGGGGTCATATATAAAACACTGATTAACAAATTAGAACAACTAGATATTAATATAATATTCTTAAGATGGCTAACTGTGTGGTTTATAAATAGGAAATGGTAAGTGTCATACTGCAGCTAGGCAGGTTAAATTTTAGGTTACAATCAAGGTGTCTTGTAAGGCTGTGTCCTGGACCCATAATTGTTTAGTTTGCATCTTTCTGACTATCTTTTTCATATAAGGTATTCTATAGTCCAAATACAGATGACTTGAAAATGAGAAAACTAATCACATTTGATAAGTAATGGTAATGTCTCCAAATTAACTTGATTAAATTAATCAGATTGGCAGAGGAAAATAGCATGTCAATAAATACATAAAACTAAGCATATTAAAATTGGAGAATATGTATTAAATAATGAGCCCAGAGGCTCTGCCCTTGTTTTTACCAGTGCATGGTTGCTACACCCACAATTCATAAATCAGTCCCACCAAGAAGTAAACTGCTGTATGTTTTTTTTACTATTATACTGAATATCTTCACCGACCTTTGGGTTTTCTGTTGGGAGCATGCTGTTAGGGCCGCTTGGTAATCTCTAACATACCTCTCTCTTCTGACGCAGTACACTGCATAATGTTATCTCCCCTTAGCTTCATTTAGTTGTGTAAATTCCTAACAGTTAATAGCTCATTTAGTTAAGTACAATCCAAAAAGTTACTAATTATTGAAAATCCCCCTTGTCTAACGTCCTAGCAGCCCTGCCTAGCCTGAAAGACTCTAAAACTCAACTTAAACCCTCCTGATTTATTCATCTATATTATCCCCTCACAGCAACCTTCAGCAGTGCAACTGTACAGGAGATCTGCCCTACTTCCTTTCACTCTACTAAGTTACGTTTATTGCCCCAAGAACAACTTCCTCTCACTCTGCACATCTTCTCACGCTCTACTTACCTGCTGTTTTTTATGTTGGAGATAGTTTTTTTTTTTTTAAAGGTTTAACTAGTTTTCTCCTATCCTGGTCTGCCCGAGATCTTGCTCATGGTCTGTACAGTGATCTCATTCCTCTCCTCCCTACTGTAAGCTACCCCACCCCATTTCCATTCCCCATCCATTCAATTCCTGCTATGAAGATTATTTATTCCTGGAGAACCTACTGGTGCCATTTTTAAATCCTACATAAATTCAGTGACGAGCGTCACCCATCAGCGTGCTCCACAGTAAGTTACTATTGTTTTATTTGCCTTGGATATGCTGCAATTTACATCAGTAATCACAACTGTATTAAAATTTGGTTACTGTTACTCTTGCTAAGTGTATATGAACAACATAATAGAGCTGCTTCTCCAGTGGCATTTACTGACTCTGTCCTAAATTACCGGGCACGTGGTACCCGCGTCTATACAGCTTCTCAATGCATTTTTTAAGTTAACCAAGCAAGTAATGTATAACTGTTATGCCTAAGAGTAGTTGCATATGTTGGACTTCTACTGTATGCCGCCAAACTAATGTATTACTGGTATCTATAGTTTGCATTGCAATTGCGCTACCTGAATGCATAAATGCACAAAAGCATATCTTAGCTAGCTCCTCACCATAATGGGTGAGAGACATAACGACAGTTAACTTGAGCTGTTGAAAACTCTTGTAAGCATTTTCTGTACTGCAGTTACATTGAAGCCACTGCTTAGTTGGTGTGCTCAGGCTCATTCAATGATATAGTACTGTTATAACTCTAGTGATCATTACTTTCTATTTGGTTATCCTGTTATGTGGTTAATTTGGTGCTGCCTACAATTCTTTTTACATTTCTGAGATACAGCTTCTACAGTATATGTTTTGTTAAATGTGTAATTAACTGTGTATTTATTGCCTGTATGCTGATGTATTGCATGAATCAGTTCTACTGCCTCACTCTCACCCACTGTGCACATTCTCTCTCACCCTACTTACCTGCTGTTTTTTGATGTTGGAGATAGTTTTTTTTAAATAATTTACTACCTTTCTCCTATCCCAGTCTGACCAACATCTGGCCCATTCCACTCTGTTCACCCTCCACTGCACTCCAGGCTCACTCTCCTCCCCTACCCTACCCCCATTCCCACCCACAACCACTTTCTTTACACTTATACTCACACAAACCACACACCATTGCTCTCTCACCCATTCTCACTTCCTACACCACATCTAATCTAACCCGACACACATCAACCACTCCCAGCATCATACTCACACTCCACTCCCACTCAACTATCCTGCACCCTGCCCACAATCTCCACCCTGCCTATTTCTCCTCCCACAACTTACCAGACACCTAAATTCAACTTCAACTACACACAGCACATCTACCTTACCCACTACTCACAATGCTATCACTTTCAGCTTTGCTAACTCTTCTACTCATATCCTCTTACTACTCTACCTCCTATCACTACCTTAATATCTCCCATACACACATATCCACTAGTACTCACCACCCCACACAATCTTGTCTAAATACCAATATCAGCATATAATCACAACTTTTCAACTACACATACGTTCACTTATTCCCACTAAAATACTCCACACACAAAAACCTAATCTCCTACTCCAGAAAAACTTCAAACCAACCAATAAAGGCATACACAACTACTTGGTCAAGCCCTCGCTACTTAATCGTTGTGGGGATGTACACTCTAATCCTGGCCCAATAAAAATCTGCAGAACTCCCTCCCAAATATTAAATTCTGCCTCAGCTATCACCTATCCCCTTATTCATACCACCTCTGACATACCTATCTTAAATATTAATCTTAGAAGCATTCTAAACAAAATTTCTGAATTATAAGCAAAGCTTATATTGTACTCTCCAGATTTGGCCATACTTACTGTAGCCTAGTTAAAAGACCACAATAAAAGCAATTAATTCCTGTCCCAGGGATATAAAATCCATAGATTAGACAAAAAACACACATGTGGCGGCAGTCTAGCTATTCTATACAAAAACAACCTTGTCCTATAGCAACTAGATAGATCTGCTCCTCTAACTACAGACTCTGAAATCATAGCCTCTCATCTACACATCAACAAAAACAAGTCCATTCTAATTACTGCCATATATCTCCCCCTGGGTAACCATTGCCTTACCATTGAAAATCTGTTTAGCTGGACCTCCTCTACCTTCAATCAAGAAACATTAATCTTAGGTGATTTCAATCTAGACTGGACCTCATGTACCTCCACTAGTCCAACTACCTTTGTCAACCTATTTGGCTTCTCCCAATTAATCACCACCCCTACAAGAATTGATAAACATAATAACAAACACTTTATACTATACTGGGTTCTCTCAAATTGCCCTAACCTCTGTACCCAAGCCGGCTGTCTCCGCAATGCACTTAGTGACCACTCTCCCACCTACCTAGTCAGGGAAAAAAATAACTCAACCAAAAGCACAATCTATAAACAAATTCATACAAAAAAAGGGTTTCTGCCGAAATGTGTAATTCCTTCCTTAAACATCACAGCTGGTCCCCCTTAACACACCTTCCCCTTGACAAAGCCATTGAATACTTCAATAATTCATTTTTAGATATCCAAAACTCATTAGCCCCTATCAGAAAAAAATATTGCAAAAGCACCCCAACCCCATGGCTATGCCATTAAACAACTCTTATCCCCTGGGAAAACCACTACCTCCTCCCCTTCAGTCCCAAATAACAACACATAAATAGCAGCTCAATTCAACTCAGATTTCATCAACTCCATCCAAACCTAATTAAATAACAGCAACAACACCCCTCTAACAATACCCACTACTCCTGACCTTCATTCCCCCACCTTCTCATTTCAACCCACCCAGACCAGTTACATCAAAAAGCTCCTTCTTAAACTTAAACCCTCTACTCTTCCTGCCGATCAACTCCCAAATAAATTTCTAAAACTTGGAGCTGACTCCATTTCCTACCCAATATCCATGCTCATCAATCACTCCATCACTGAACAATACGTACCAGTACTATGGAAAGTCTCCCACATCATTCCCCTGGATAAAGGAGAGCCTTCCATAGAAATAACTAACTACAGGCCCATTGCCATCTTCTCACCCCTTAGCAAAATATTGGAGAAATGTATACATTCCCAATTTCTGACCTACCTACTACAAAACAACCTGCTCTCCTACGCTCAGCATGGCTTTGGACCTAAACACGGTACTACCACTGCTCTCTTAGGCTTCACAGATACCATCAACAGCCACAAAAACAACAATAACCTTGTCTCTTCCATATTCTTAGACATGTCTAAAGCTTTCAACACCATCTCCCACCAGATACTACTGCAAGAACTAGCCTCCATGCACATTTCTTTCTCAGCACTTACTTGGTTCCCCAACTACCTGTCTAAGTGACAGCAAGCTGTCAAGTGGGCTGATGACTTATCAACTCCACTACCTATTATTGTTGGTGTCCCACAAGGCTCAATATTCGGCCACCTACTCTTCTCCATCTTTACAAAAAAACTCAACACCGCTACCCCACACGCTACCATAGTGCAATATGCAGATGACTTCACAGTCATTTGTACAGCCTCCTCCTACCCAGAACTACAACTCAAACCCAACAAGCCTTCTCAGGTATAGAACTATATCTCAAGGAGAACCAACTCATATTAAACCCCAACAAAACAAAGCTTATGATATTTAAACATAACAAATCCACAGAACCCACTTCCCCTCTCTATATCCTCGCCTCCAAGAGCACCAAAATCAAACTAGTAGATAACACTAAACTTCTAGGGGTCACACTAGGCAGCTCATTGAGGTACAACAAACACATAGCCCTTACTGTCAAGAAGATACATATTAAACTCGGCTGTCTATATAGGTCCAGAACATTCCTCACCCCTCACACCAAACTGGCCCTAGCTAGAACCCACCTTCTGTCCGCACTTCTGTACACCTCCCCCATCTTCACTAACCTTAGAAAATCAGAACTCTCCAAATTGGAGACTTGCTACCACAAAATTGCTCATTTTGCTGCCAACCTCCCTAACAGAGCACACCACTGCACTGCCCTAAAAAAACTGCACTGGCTAGAACTACTACAGCTTCTATCACATAGCCAACTGACAATTGCTCATAATATTTATCATCCGGGTGCCTCTCCAGCACTAAAAAAACCTAGTCCAACCCTACTAAGCCACCCGTACACTTTGCTCATCCAGTAAACTACTTCTAAAAAGCCACAAATCTAATAACTCTTTTGGTGATTCTCAATTTGCTAATCACATTCCTAAAATCTGGAAATGTATCCCAAAAACATACTCACCACCCCCACCAACATTACATTTAAGCAACTACTCAAGGAACATCTCTTCAGTAACTGTCTCTGCACCTGTATTACCCCTGGATAATATCCCTCTTTCCTCATTCACTCCCTACTCCATTATCAGTGTCTTACAGTAGTTCATATGCAATCACATACTTATCTTTATCTGTTCTGTACTTACCTGTCTTATTTGCCAATCTGAGGAAGGAATGTACTTGCTGTTATTCTGCAATGTGTGTGTAATATCTGCTAGCAATGTTTCATTTTGTTCTACTATCTCCCTGTTGTTATTTTTATAATGGTGTGTAACATTTTATATCAATGTTATTAGCTTTTTACTACCAATTTTTTCTACTATCTTTGTATAACTAATTACTACTTATGTTACTTTCTCCGGAGCTTTTCTCCCTGGGCCTCCATTAATAATGAGCTACTAGCCTAGTTGGAATATCCCGGTAAACAAATGTAAAATAAATAAATATAAAATAAAATATGTAATACAGTATACAGGGATTTAAACTGTGGATTCATTTAAGGACCTGTGTATACTGACAGACCCAACTTTTGAGTTTCCTTGATCATATCTTTCGCTCCATTCTAGACTGGGTCCTTACCTCTAATCCTAATCTATATCACAACCCCTCCACACTACCTGATACCCTAAGTGATCATCATCCCACCTACATACTTAGACACTCTCCTCAACTATGTAAACCCAAGCAATACCAAATATGCTGGAACCTCTTTGGTTTTAATCATGAAACTTTCAACCAACCACTCTCTTCATTTAATTGGTCCTTCCTTCACAATCTTCCCCTAGAGGAAGCTGTACTGGCATTCAATAACACCTTTCTAGACACACTCAGCTCCCTGGCTCCCATCAGGAAACTAAGAATAACAACACATTATGCTCCCTGGCTAAGACAAGCAACCCAAACCATAAATAAGAGAGATAGTGTGTGGAAAAAATGGAAAAAAAATCCAAATCCCTCACAGCTCTTCAAACCTATAAAGTGTTCCATTACTCAATCAAAAAAAGGTAACCTTGTCAAACAAAACTTTTTCCATAAACCACTCAACAACCCCCACTCTAACTCCCAAAACGTCTGGCACTCCATTAATAAGCTGATACATCCTGGGAGCCCATCATCCCCTAACCCCTGCCCTACTAGCTCTGCCACTGACACTGCTACCTTCCTAAATACCTTCTTTACTGACACTATCCGCAACCTTACGAAGAATCATAATATCACTCAAACTTCACCATCTACACCTACTCCATCTCCCATCTTTTCTCTTGAACCCATCCCCACATCCTATATTAATTCTCTTCTGAGCAAACTTAAAACTTGCACTCCATCAGTTTATAATCTTCCTCCAGAATTCTTAAAAATTTCTGCCAACTGTATTGCTTTCCCTGTCTCCATCATACTCAATAGATCTATTAAAGAAAACACTATACCTAACATACGGAAAAAATTCTTTGTCATTCCCTTCCATAAAGGCGGCATCTCAACCGTCCCCTCTAACTTTAGGCCATTTGTCATCTTATCTCCTCTGTCTAAAATTCTAGAAAAATGTAACCACAAACATCTTCTTGACTACCTTCTACAAGAAAATCTTCTCACACCCACACAACATGGCTTCCAGCCAAAACACAGTACTGCTACTGCTCCCACATCCTTCATAGATACTATTGCAAATTCTCGTGGCAACAATAAGTTAGTCTCCTGCTTGTTTCTCGACTCTCTAAAGCCTTCAATACCATATCTCCCAGATTACTTCTATCCAAACTAACTTCACTAAACCTCTCCAGTGCCACATTATCCTGGTTCTCAAGTTACCTCTCCAACAGATTCCAAGCAGTGAAATGGCAGTCCAACTTTTCTCCTTTCCTAGCCATTCAACCAGGGGTACCTTAAGGTTCCATCCTTGGGCCCCTACTTTTTAACATCTTTATCAATGACCTCTACTCCTCTTGCCCACTCTCTACCATTGTCCAATATAGTGACAACTGTACAATCATCTCCTCCTCCGACATCATTCACCTCCATACCCTCATCCAAGAGTCCCTTCATGCAGTCAAAAAATGGCTTACTTCCAACCAACTACTACTTAACCTAAAGAAAACCAAACATCACCTATTCATCCCTACAATTCTCCAGCATCACAAAGCCACCTTTACTGTCTCCTCCCTCAACAATACAACCATCTCCCATGAACCTCATAATAGCCTTCTAGGTGTTGTTATCGATGATCAACTAAAGGTCGATCTCACACTCAGCATTGCATGAAAAAAAAAATACATCAAAAGCTGGGCCTGCTATACAGGTATAAAAATTTCCTCATGAATGCTTCAAGACTCTCCCTTGCACAAGCTTTCCTACTTCCCACACTTCTCTTTGTAGCCCCGATACTCACTAAGCTTCAATCCAATCTTCTGTCTATGCTTGAACTCACCTACAATAAAATTGCAAGATTTGCCTCCAACCAACCTTATCGTACCCACCACTGCATTGCTCTAAAAAGCCTACAGTGGCTGGAATTTCATCACCAAATTCTACTTCCCCAACTTCTCATTGCACACACAATCCTTCATGAACCCTCCTCGTGCCCCTCTCTCTCTACTCTAATCCAACCTTACACTCCTAACTGTGGTCTCCATAGCTCTCAACAGCACTTATTGCAAGTCTATAGGCCTAATAAAAATGTTGGCAAACTCCTTTACAGCCACTCCTTAGCTAAAGCCTAGAATAAACTGCACTTAAGTGTCAAATCTTTCACTAGCCCTGAGTCCTTTAAAACAACCCTGAAGGAAAACCTCTATAAATCTTGGTCTTTCCTATCTAAGGACCCTACTTAACATAACCTCCATTCTTCTACAATCTTCTTATTCTTTGAGTCATTTCAAGATATCTTCCCTCCTTACATCTTTGCCACTTATCTCTCCCACTTCTCTCTGCAGCTTCTTTATGCTATGCTAATAGTTTCTGTGCTTCCTGATACTATGTTAACACTTTTCTGTTTGTAGTCTCAGCTTCTGAAACTGTTGTCTGGCCACTGGCCTTTTACAAAGGGTTCAACCCCCTGTAAATATTATGTGCCTCTAGATCACCTGCTTCTTCTACAGCTTCCACTAGCCTAGGACCTTTTTTGATACTTTCCTATATTATTTGATGTAGAAAACTGACTGTACTCTATTATGATGTATATATTGTACATTATTTTGAATGTTATTATCTGTATGCTTTCTTTGACACGTTTGAACTTTATACTATGTATGCTTAGTCTAGATACAATCTGCTCATTTGTATATTTCTCCATGTTATTTACCTTTATTTCTATTTTTTTTTTTCTATTGGAGCTTTTCTCCTCAGGTCTGTGCTGAAAAAGGGGCTATTGCCCAGCCAGACTAACCCAGTCAATAAATGTCAAATAAATAAATAAGTAAATATCAACCAATTGGTTAATCAGAATTATTAAACTAGGCAGTGTAAAAGAGTTATAATGTCTAGGAAATTAGAAATTATACACTCATTGTCTGTAAGTTACAGAAAACCCAAACTACAATGCAGGATAATATTATGGAAACCTTAAAATAAAATTAGTATGTGTATTGGAAAGAGTACAGTACAAGGATTCCCCCCGTTTAAAAGCTATAGAAGTTACAGGGAAAGGTTGTCAGAAGTGCATACTGGAAGTGTGAAACTAGAGGACAGAAAAGGAGCTAAGATTTAACTCTGGATAAAATGGTCATAAGTGTTTCTAGGGTAGGACAAGGTGGCAGTCTCCCTGACTGTAAGGTGGAAGTGGGCACAGTCGAGATGCAGCTCTATCAGTAGTGCACTACAGATATGCATTTAGAAATGAATGTCAGTAATACATTTACAATCAGGGCTGAAGAGCTATTAGCACTCCATGTGTTGTGGTATATGATGCAGCAAGCTGCTACATTTTTTTAAAGGAAAGAGCATTCTATTTTCTATTATTTCAAAGACATGCATCTGGAGCATTTCTCCCCCGGCCTCCACTGAAAATTGTCTTAGTTCCAAGTCAGACTTTCCCCAGTAAACAAATGTTAAATAAAAATAAATATACATATTTTTTTTAACTCAACTAGGATTTGAGGGGCATCGACTGAGAAGACCACACCTTACTCCAAAAGGAGATGCAGATTGTGGGAAGGTGAGCCTTTTTTTTTTGCTCCTTACTAGGGAATAGAGCTGGCAAGATGAGCAAGCTACTGCTCCGAAAAGGGTTTGATAAATCTAAAAGTCTTGCCAAAATGCACCAGTTAAAATAATAAAATAAGTCTGTGTGTAGACTGATAGAAAAAGCAAGTCTTGCCAAAAATATTCCACTTGTTAAATTTATTGTGGAAGGTAACAGAAGAGGCCCAGTAGTTGAGTCCATTAGAAGATGTGGGTATGTACACTGAAGTAGAAACAGATGAATCGCATGCTGAAAAAAAGTATAAATTAAGCTTGCATAGCTTTTCACTCCTACAATAAAGCAGACAGAAAAACAGAAACAGAGGCAGGACTCTAAGGATGAAGAAAATAAAAACACTGAAGGACAGAAAGGAAAACTACCAATACTCCTGATAGAAGAATATTATTTTCATGAGTTGTCATTTATAGGAGATGAACTAGATGAAGAGGGGAAAAACTTGTACCTGTATTAGTAGATGAATAGGGCATGGCCTTCACTTTAACTCGGCCTGTTGAGAAAAGCAATGCTGATTTGACTGACTTACAAATAAGATGTAAATCTTAAGAAAGTTCAGTTGAAAGACAATAGAACTAGTTAGAACACACAGACAGTAGACAGGGAAACAAAGGAACAGAATGATCATATTGCATTCCCCTACTTTGAACTAAGGCATCATCTCTTCTATAAAATAGTAAAAGAAAGAGAATAGATACTGGCCTTTTTGTTAGTTCCAAAACATTTTAAATAGATACAATGAAGTTAGCACATAACCACATTTTAGGTGGTTACTTAGAGAAGGATAAGAAAAATGCTATGGTTTTAGTCTGATTTTACCGGCTGTTTTTATGGAGGACATCGAGAACTTTTATGTAGACTACTGACAGGATCAAAGAACCATACCCAACCCAGAATTTAACAATTTTTTCATACCCTTACCTATTGTGAATGCCCTTTTTGAACACAAAGAAATAAGATATTATGGGTCTAATTGTAAAGCTGTGTAAAGGCTATCAGCATATTTTACTAGTTAATGATTAAACAACAAGGTTTCCTGAGACAGTGCCCATATGAACAGTCATAATAAAGTAAATCGTATGTTGTTTTCCTAGAGTAAAAATTCACAATAAATTCTTATTGAATAGAACATCTCATTCATGTCCAGAATAATGCATGTGAATGCTACCATTTAATTTGAATGCAAAGCAGGTAGGGATACATGTATACCACTGTCAGACAGATGGGTTAGTTAAAGGTTTTAATGAAACTTTAAAATCTATGTTGCAGAAGGACTGGAAGGGGATGGAAGAAACTGGGACTAGCTGTTTCCTTTTCTTCTCTTTGATGTAAGGGAAGTTCCTTAACCCTCAACCAAATTTAAACTATTTTAACTGCTTGATGGCAAACATCCCTGAGGCTTACTAGATACAGTAACAGAAATATGTGAAAAAGAAAAAAAAACTTTAAAAGTATAATCGAACATTTTTCATTCAGGACACGATAAAAACTATAATGCCTGCATGTATAAAAAATCCTACCTTGGTTTGTGATTTACTGTGGAGTTGACTAGTAAGAGAAGTTTTATTTGAATTTATATTGTATTACTTATCACTGTTTTTAACTGTTTGTTTGTAGGTAGGAAGGGATAATTTGTTAACAAGATTTACTTTGATTCATATTTTGTGGTTTTACCTTTAATTTCTCTGTTGGTTGTTAGAAAGGGATAGGTTTTAAACAAGCAAGCTCCAGCCACCTCAAGGGGCTTAGACAGCTATAAATTCATACAAACTGCAGAGAGGAAAATCCTGAGCATATCTAAACAATCCCACCTTGGTTTATGATTTACTGATCTTTACTGTTAAAAAGAAGTGTGACTGCAAGCAATAGTGGGCAGAATCTAGGAATTACAACTTTTGTCTGGCTTACAGAACTTTTAGGGTCAGAACAACTTTACTATACATACTTTATTATTTAGTTGTATATTGCTTATATGATTTTTTGTCATAGAAGTTGATTTAAATTCTCTTTGAATTCTGTGGTTACTGTTTTTGATTATTCTTTTCTTTTACAATATTTTATTCATTTGAAGCTGAATATGGATTCCTTAAATGAGTACGCAATTAACGATTTGCTAATGCACAAATATCTTGTGCAGTGTAATAAATGCTATGCATATTTAAAGGTAACAGCTGATATCATGGATGATCTGTTTCTCATGTCAAAAGTTGGATGATTTCTTACCATTTTTAGAAGTAAATCTAGACTTGATGATGATTACACTTGTACACTTGGCATGGCTTGGAAAACTGATATTGCATATGTTAATGACTGGACTGATGAAATAAATAATGTTAGGAATAGAACAAATAGAACAGATTTAGGAAATGATGCATCTATTGTCTGCAAAGATCATTCAACCCCTATGAAACAAGATGATGCCCCTGACAACTTTGGAATTCTGGATGCAAATATACAGCAATCTGAGGATCCAGATTGTTTAGAAGGAAACAAACGAAAGAAAGGAAGTTCACAGCAAATAACAAGGAAGAAAAAGAAACTGATTAATGACTGTAAAGGAAAAAGAATATGTAGTAAAAAGGACACTGCTTTGTTATATAACACACTGGTTACAGGGAATGAATACCAGTTGGATGAGAGTTTAATGCACAATGAAAACAGTGGGATTAATAAGACTAATGGTGATGAAGATCTATCATTTGTAACAATTGATAGAGCAGATATTACTGTATTAGAAACTGAAGATTCTTCAGAGCTGGACAGCAAAGATATTCTTGTAATTGGAGATTAAATTATTAGTGAAACTGATACTTATATTTGCAGAGAAGATAATGAACATTGAATAGTCTTATGCTTGCCAGAAGAAAAATAGAAGATGTGAGACAAGCCTTGGAATGCCTTAATGTAAGGAAGTATGGATCTGTTTTTATTCATGTCGGTACAAATGATGTCATCCACAGGGATTCTCTGACTGTTAGAAGGGAACTAACAGCCCTCTTAGATAGTATAGCTTGTACTGGAGTTAGGACGTATTTTTCACAAATCACCTATAGAAAGGATAGTCAGGTCACAGTGAATGAAAAGATTTTTGGGGGCAAATACCAACATGGAAAAAATGTCCTGTTTTAAGAAATGGAAATGTGTAGAGCACCCAAGCCTAGTTTTGGGCACATGTGTTCAGCCAGACAGGATGGCATACATTTGTCAAGATCAGGGAGAGAATTTTTGCAGCTGATATTTTGCAATATTTGACAAACACTAGGCATGACTTTTGCCTGGTTGAAAATGTAACAGTTCACAGATTTGATGCATCCCTGATTTTTGTTAATGCTAGGAGCATTAGTAATAAAGTTTTTTATTGCAAAATTTGTTACGTTCCCACTAGATTGATGTTGCTATTGTTTGTGAAACATGGTTAAAAAACAATGACTGTAAACCAGTTCTGTCAGGGTATAAATGTTTTTACTGTAACAGGCATTCTAACAAAAAAATCAGGTGTAGGTGTTATGATACGGATTACAGATAATTATAAGACCATGATTATTACATGTTCAACAATAACACCAATACTATGTACTATGTATGTACTGTGTAACTGTGACAGTAAAGACAACCTTGGAACATATAACAATTACTGGAGTGTATAGACCACCAATGTCCAGTGCAGATGACCTAGAGGAATTCATACATTTCTTGCATGAAACACAAGAAGGAAGAAATATATTAGCTGGGGACTTAAATTTACCAGAAAATAGACTGGAATAATATTGATTCAACAACATTAGTAAGGAAATTATTATCAACATATATTCAGGAACAATTGCTTCAGATTGCACAATAATGTACCAGGGGATGGAACATACTAGACATTGTTTGTGTTCCTAAATAAATTACTGTTAGTCGAAGTCAAGTTTTACCACCACTAATGTGCAGTGACCATGGGGTCATAAAGGTTAATTTGTTGCTAGACAATTCTGCCAAACTGAAATTGAAACCAATGCACAGAAGGTCAATTACAGACTATATGGAAGCAAAACAGTCACTATGTAAAACTAACTTGAGTGACTTGTTCAGAGGAAAAACTGCAGATGGAATGTGAAAAGTTTTGAAAGAGAAATTGAGTCCAAAAAAATCAAAAAATCTTTAACATCAGGATCTAGTCATAGAACATCAGGGGGATATATTTCCATAAGAACAAGATGCCTGGTTAAGGTGAGAGACAGAAAAATGTAAGAAATGGAAAACAGATCGAACTACAACTTTGAAAACTGAAATAAGCAAGTTGGGCAAATAGATTAAGCATAGTGTAAGACAAGATCAAGAAAAATTTGAAGAAAATATATATAAAGATGTTGAGTATACTAGGAAACCTTTTTTATAGATACATAAGATGTGGAAGGAGTAAAGACACACAAATTGATAAACTGTGTGCAGATTCTAAAATTTATTCTCAGACACAACAGATTATAAATATATTTACAAAATCTTATGCAAAATAGTTTGGCTCCACAAAAGGGGTGATAAGTTGTTCTAGTGACATCCAGGTAACACCAGATACTGAAATCAAATTACATTATATTGAAAAAGAACTGCACAAACTGGATCCAAACAAACCAGAAAGAGGAGATGGAATTAGTAACAATGACCTGAGAACACTTCAGCAAGAACTTACAGTACCATTATATCTGTTATTCACTAGGTCATATAAATATGGGGAGATTCCTCAGGATTGGAGACCTGCGCTTATTAAACCTGTCTTTAAGGGAAAGTGGAGTAGGACAAACCCAGAATCATATATACCCTTAAATCTTTCATGTTGTGGAAAAATAATGGAGTAGGTAGCATTGAATAAGTTTATTGTCAGAACTGGAGAGATTGGGACTTAAAACCATATATCAGCATGCATATGTTGAAAACAGATCTATTACCACCTGTAACATGATGTTCTGTAACAATATAATAACAGCTATGAATGAAAAAATTGTGCTGTGATGTAATTTATACAGATTTAACTTCAGCATTTCACAGGGTCATACACAAAACACTGATCAATAAATTAGCACAGCTAGGTATTGATGTACTCTTGATAAGATGGATATCTGCATGATTTACAAATAGGACATTGCACGTATCATACAGCAACTGGACAGGTGATATCCTTCTTTACAGTCAGGGTGTCCCACAAGGCTCTGTCCTAGGTCCTTACTTGTTTAGATTGTATCTTTCAGACCTAACCTTTTCATCTGAGGTGTTCTACAGTCTATATGCAGATGACCTGAAATCGGGTAAACTGATTACATGTGTTAGAGATAAGGCATGTTTGCAAAATAACTTGACTAAATTGACCATTTGGGCACAGGAGAATAATATGCTGATAAGTACATCAAAAACTATGCATATGAAATTTGGGAGACATAAATTGAAAGGTGAATATTAATACTGTTCAGATTACAATTAATTTTTATCTGTCAAACAAGTTTGTATACAAACATGAAAGAAAAATAAAACATTTTTTGAAAAACAAATATTTAATATAACACACAGTTATTGAAACTGTAGACTCATTTGAGGACCTGGATATATGGGTAGATTCAGCTATGAGTTTGTCTAATCATATCAACCAATTGCTTAATGATAGTCATAGAAGTATAGGTTGTATAAAAAGATTTATAAAGTCTAAGAAATCAAAAATGATGAAGTCACTGTTTGTTAGTTACATTAGACACAAACTTGAGTATGGAATAACAATATGAAAACCCTATAAGAAAACAAGCATGAGTAAACTGGAAAGAGTACAGCAGAAATATACCAAGGGCATCCATGGATGTAAAAATTTAAGTTACTATGAAAGACTAAAATATTTGAACTTGTACAGTATCTCTTACAGATATCTAAGAGGAGATCCTATTCAGGTATGTAGGGCATTTAGAGACAACTACCTCTGTGAATGTTTGGGGTTATCAAAAAGTACTAGAGAATCATCAGACAACCTATGGAGAAGATTCCATAGGAATGAGAAGTGTACTGACTGGTTCTCTGAAAGAGCAGCTGATGCATGGAACAGACTACCTAATTACATTAAAGCAAGTACTAGTTTAGAAATGTTTAAGAACAGCCTGGACACTTATTATGGGAACAAGTGTTTTGGTATATTGGCAAGCTAGATGGGTATTAATGCCCATGCTTGAAATATTTGTATGTCTGTATGTATGTATAATGCATACACTAAGACAACATGTGAAGAGACCCCGGGAGACACAACAGACAGCATGCAGCAGAGATATTCATCTCAGAAAGGTCAAACCAGGAAATAACATTATTGTGTTTATATCCATTTCTGAAAATAAATGCCTCACAAAGTGGCAAGGACCTTTTTAAATGGTAGAAAAAGTTAAATTAATTATAATGCAAGATAATTACTGAAATAAAAAAGGACAGTTATACCACATAAATGCTCTGAAACTTTGAAGGGAAATTTAAGCATCTGCAGTAACAATCTTTGCAAGAGAAGTTAAGACTCCCATAGTATGTCCTGAAGTCAAGATAAGGGAAACACTAACCATATCTCAAAATAAAAAATAAAATAATCTGTACTCAGAAATAAGGACACATTCCCAGAGCTGACTAGTAGAACTAGTTTAATTCAGCACAGCATAATATTGAAATCATTCCTGGTAATAAATTGTACTTGAAG
Organism: Protopterus annectens; assembly: GCF_019279795.1. Classification (NCBI taxonomy): domain Eukaryota; kingdom Metazoa; phylum Chordata; order Ceratodontiformes; family Protopteridae; genus Protopterus; species Protopterus annectens. The sequence continues at coordinate 382,428,526 of NC_056730.1, forward strand.
CCATACTGGATACCAGAATCCCACTACGAAGTAATTAGGGAAGATGTACAGAAAATTCTTAAACTTGGGATCATAGGAGAATCCTAAAACGTGAATGACAATCCCATTATCATGGTCTGTGAGTGTAGTAGTTCTAAAACATTTTGCAATGGCTTTAGAAAGTTAAGCAGCATCTCAAAATTTGTTAAATATTTCATGTCATAAATGGAAGAACTGACTGGAAAATTAGGTAAGACTATATTTATGTCCAAACTAGAGTGAACAAAAATGCTTTTTAGCAAATCCCACTAGCTCCAAAAGCTAAAAAATGGCATTCTCTACACCTGATGGACTGTTCATTGTAAAGACCTAATTTTGGTCAATGTAGAGTACTAGCAACATCCAAAGGCAGATGGACAAGGGTCTAAGACCCCATACCACATCTGCTGTAGCCTGCCTGGATGAGTTTATCATAGTCTTTGAAGGCCAGAAAAATCATCTCCGTAAATTTCAAGCCATATCTTCCATTTCACTTTTTTATCACATCTGTAGTCACTCTGTTTTTTATCAGTATTATGTCACTTTGGTATCCTCAAATATCCCTAATTCCAGTCTCTCTTTTTCCTTGACTTATGTTCCTTTCTTTTGCTTTCTATGCAACAAATAATATCCATCTCCCAAAACTTTCTTCTATCCCTGTCTTTCTCTGTCTGCAGATTCTAAACTTATTACAGTATCACATTCTCCCTACATAAATGTGTGTATTGATGCATTCATATTTTTCTCTTAGTAATAAGAATACTTATTTACATATGCTTCATAGCTGGTGTATTTTGATTCAGTATGTTTTTGGAGGTAGTCAGGCACTGCATTTTCTTCTAGTGTAATATAAAATATTTATTTCATATTGCATAATATTTTTTATATTATATTCCTATATGTTTAAGATGTTAGTTTGGATTGCATGTGGAAACTTTTTCCCTAGGCCTCTGCTGAAAATGATCTCTACCCAGTCGGACTTTTGCAGTTACTAAATGTAATCAATCAATAAATAAATAATCAATCAATTAATTAATAATAGCTTTTGGAAACAAATCATAGCACAGTATTTTTTTTGGAATGGATAGACTGGTGTTTTTTGAACATTACAAGAAAGACAAAATTAGTGGACAACCTAATTTTACTGATGGCATTACATCAGTGACCATAATCCCACCTTATCTATCAACCTTTTCAATTTCACACAACCTATAAACTATACCACAAGGCCCAACAAAACTAACCTCACAGGCTCCATCCTAGACTAGATCCTGGTGTCTCATCCAAACCGAACCTCAACATCTGGCATTATTCCAGACGCTCTAGGAGACCACCTCCCTGCCTTCACCTATAGAACAACAACATCTTCCTCCTTCTCCCACAAACTCTTACACACTCGCAACTTAACCAACTTTAATCCCTCCACCTTCTTTGACTCCCTCAAATTCACTAACTGGAACCCACTAAAAACCCTACCCCTGGACGAAGCCATTGATTTCTTCAACACCATATTCCTTACTATCCTGAACTCCCTAGCTCCAATTCGTACTAAAAGAGTCAAAGCCAAGACCTCCCACTGACTTACTAAAGAAACCAAAAAAATATGCAACAAAGAGACACATCCTGGAAAAAAATATCTCCAACATAAACAACCTGAATACTTACGTAAATACAAACAATTACAAAACCTTGCCAAAAAACCTGTTATATCAGATAAAGTCTCACTACAACCTCTTACAAATAAATCATGCAAAAAAACCCAAACAATTCTGGAATTCTATTAACTCTCTTCTTAAGCCGGGCACAACAAACAACCCTTGCCCTGATACTAGCAAATCTGACCAAGACATTGCCAATCTATTCAACTCCTTCTTCAACTCTTCTATTGCTGAGCTAACCAAAACCTTCCCCAACAACACCCCCCACCACCTCTTCCCATGGCTCCACATCCTCACTATCCCCTCCCCCTACATTTGAACTTAAACCTGTAGCCACCCACTTTATAAAGAAACTTCTCTCCAAACTTAAACCTTGCACAAATGCCCCTGACAACATCCCCTCCTCCTCCTTAAAAATTGCCACCGACAGTACTGCTTTCCCTATTAGTACCCTGATAAATCGATCCCTTCTCGAATCTTATGTACCCAAACTATGGTGCTCTGCCTTTATTCTCCCACTCCACAAAGGTGGCAAAACTTGTAACTTCTTTAACTTCCGCCCCATAGCTATCCTCTCTCCTATATCAAAAATCCTCGAAAAATGCATCCACCTGCAACTCATGCAATTCATAATCAAACACCAGCTGCTCTCTCCTACCCAACACGGTTTCCACCCTGGACATAATACTAACACAGCCCTTCTCTCCTTCTTACACTCTGTCAATTCAGCTCGGGACTCTGGTAACTTAGTTTCATCTGTTCTCTTAGATCTATCCAAAGCTTTCGATACCATCTCCCACTCCCATCTACTAAACCACCTATCCAACCTTAACATCTCCCCTAAAACCCTATCCTGGTTCTCCAGCTACCTCTCTGACAGGTCCCAAGCCGTGAAATGGGGCCAAGCCTCCTCCAACTTCCTTCCTACCCCCACAGGAGTTTCCCAAGGCTCCATACTTGGCCCACTGCTATTTAACATCTTCATTAATGGCTTCCACAAACCTGTTCCCAATACCAAAATTGTCCAATACGCAGACGACTCTACTTTGATCTGCTCTGCCCCCAGCCTTAAAGAACTCCAATCTCTAACTCAAACCACCTTCACAACCACTGAAAATTGGATGCATCAAAATCACCTCTCACTTAATGCTAACAAAACTAAGATTCTTCTTTTCACCCACTCAAAATTCTCCACCACCGAAAAAAAACTAATTTCAAATTTCTTGCCTTAACAACTCCAACATTAACACCGTTCCCTCCGCTAAGCTCCTAGGGGTCACAATCGATGAACACTTAAAATTCAACACCCATATCCAACTTAACATCAAGAAAACCCATATAAATCTTGGCCTACTGTACAGAAATAGTCAATTCCTCTCCCCATCTACCCGACGTACCTTAGCTACTACATATTTCCTCCCATCTCTTCTATATGGTGCCCCTCTGCTTACAAATCTATCTTCTACCTTAACCTCTAAACTGGAAGTATGCTACAATAAAATTTCCAAATTTGCCACTAAGCAACTTCACGCTCTCATCACTGCACATCCCTACAAACCCTAAATTGGCTTGAACTCCCCAATCAACTAGACTACCTCCAAATTGTCTCAGTCCACAAATTAATCTTTCAACCCATCCTCTGCCCCACACTATCCAATATCCTCCAACCTTACACCCCCCCCCCAGACCCCTTAGATCTTCTAACCAAAACCTCATCTTTATCCACAAACCCAAACACCCAGCCGGTCAACTTTTACTCTCCTTTTCCCTTGCTAAAAAATGGAATGCTCTTCCCTCAACACTGAGGACCTGTGACAACCTACACTCCTTCAAAACTAAACTCCTCTCCTACTTGCATACTCACCGAAAATGTAACTGCATGCTTCACTCTATACCTGCCAAGCTCCTCTCTTCGTTCTCACCTGCCTAACCTTCATACCTTCCATATTTGTCTTACATTGCTAATGTAGCTAACAATTTCTCCCATCCCTATTCAATTTGCCTATCATCCTCCTGCACTGTTTCTATAATCATCCAATGTTTAATTTGTATGTAAATCAATTTATCTTTTTGTAATTGTGTGATTATTATGTCATGTAACATTGTATTATGGAGCTTTTCTCCCTGGGCCTACACTGAAAATGGGCTTTTAGCCCAGTGGACCTCCCCGGTCACCAAATTGGAATAAATAAATAAATAGTTAGCCAGATTTTAAATGATCTGTCCTGAAGTAAGCTGTTGTCATCAGCTCTTCCCATTTTATCAACACCCTACAATATGAGCCTTTCTGGACTGCCCAGAAAGCAATTCTTTTCTCTCACAGATCATATGTCATTATTTCTGGCATGCTCATATATCTAAGCTTTCCTACCACTCATTCCTCCAACCTGACTCTCCCAACCCATTCCTCTATCTCCCAGTTGTCTCAAAGGTTATTTTTTTGTTTTCCTTTTTAGTACTTTAATACTTAATGGGCAGGATTCACAAAGCCTCCATGTAAGAGTTACAAGTCTTACACGGAGGCTGCAGTTAAACGGTGTGATGTCAGCATGCCATGCATATTCATGAGGGCATGCTGACTCACACCCAAGGCTAACACGGTCCGTGTAAGAAAGTAGGGGGTGTGTCCGCAGGGCGAGTCCTGCAAACGGACACGCCCCCATAAGAGGAACAGTCCCGAAAGTAAACCCCCACGAGAGAGTCCGCGTAAATGTCAACAAACACAACACAACACATGGCCCCACAGACTATAAACAAAAAGTAAGAATGAACATGTTATATTTTTTTTATAAGTTCTAAAGATGTTTGCCCGTAATTGCGCTCATTTGCGCGGGCGTGCCCATCGCTTAGCCACAGTTAGCATTCAGTGGAAAAGCATATAAGATCTAAATATGCAAAGTAAGCCAAGAAGCAATAGCGTGGCAGTAGAGATGTTGGCTGAAGACGAGGCAGTCACGGTTTGAGCCCCCACAACATCAGTTTTTATTTCTAGTGAAATAAGCACAAAACAATTCCCTGACATATATGTACATATATAAAATTATATTTTATGTAAAATGTAATGAAATTGGCCATGTATTTTGAAGAAATGTGAGATAATAAAAAAAAAATAAAATGTCAGAAGTGCCTATAGCTGAGCTACACTCTAACAAGTTGAGTATATCTGCCCGTAGGTGAGCAGTGGTTTAACAGGTATAAAATGAGTGCCCGGGGTTGAGCAGTGTTGTAACATGCCGAAACTGTGTGCCCATAGCTGAGCTGAGCGTAATATGCATGCTGACAGTGAAATGATGTGTAAACTAGTGTAACCTGTTTGCGCGGAGCTGCGCACCGCACCAACAAGCTAACCGGCAGGCAACGTTGAGCAAGCTGTATCAAAACTGCCTTTACACAGACACACCTCCTAGCTTGTGTAGACAGTCATAAAAAAAAAACAAAGCAATGGCCAGGCTCAAATTCAGGATACCATGCACCATAGTCAAAGTACTGAACCACTAAGCCATGACAGTTGCTCTTAGAAATGCAGTATTAGCATATATATATGAATGAATGGTAAGAGAAGCATGACAAAGCAGGTTTTGTGAAGCTGATACATTTCCAAAATGGCCAATCACAGATAAGTGCGGGAAAAACGGCATATATAAGCCCCATAGGCAGGAATACACAGCATAACTGATTGTGGAATCGATTTGCAGTCAGGATGGCAGGTGTAGGAGAGGGTAGTTGCTTCCGAGCACAGAGGTGGGGCATTGAGGAGTCCAAATATATGGTTTGGCTCCTCGTCCATGATCATGAGGCCCAACTCATGCAGGGCCAGGTCCTGTGGGGAGCATACAAGGCTGAGGCATGGGACCGGTTGGCACATGATCTCACCAGTGCCACAGGAATACCAAGGACTGGTGAACAGGTCCATCACCACCATGCGGACCTGAAGAGATGGAAGCAGGGCCAACTGAACCGTTGGATCCAGGAGGCCTGGCAAATGCCCAACACCCCACTACTGAGTAAGTTACATGTAATTATTTATGTAAGAAATTAACCTAGCTGATATTATGGAGATGTGTATTCCAATATTACTTCATTTATATTACAGCTGCAGGTGTCCGTTCCATGAATCATCGAGCCTATGCCGATAGGCTTGTGCGGTTACGCCACCAGGCAGGTTAGTAATTCTTTCCCTGTAACTGTTAAAAAATATAAGTATGACAGCTTGCAAAAGAGTGCAGTGTAGTCACTTATTAATAAAAAGTGCAAATAACAGTGTAAGAGAGATTCTGCTAGTACTGTGTGATTACATAAGTGTGATGCAGCCTGTAATCCAAAAATAAAAATGAAACAAGTCTGAAATAAAGATGTTCCACCTGTAATGTAATAGTACATAACCTGCAGCAGGCTGTAAATTACAGCTACACAAGCTGAGTAAACAACATGTGTGAAATATACCCCCGTTTAAAATCTGAAACATGACACAAGTGAGACTGTTGGAAAGGATTGTTGTAACCAAGTAAAACATGTCAATAAAGCCAAGAATTAAGTACCATCCTGAATTGTTAAAATAAAACAAGTGAGAGTGTGAGAAAGAGATATGAATCCACCAATAAAGTTGTAATAACTCCTGAATAAAGTATACTGCAGTCAGTACAGAATGAAATTAATGTGACAGGCACAACCAAAGACTGAAATGTGTGGAATAAAGTACTGAAGCTGGAATGTGTGTCCCACAATTTGGATATGTTGCTGTACCTTTGCAATATGCAGATAGTATGGTTGTATGAAATACCAAACATCCACAGTTGTCTAGAGCCATATAAATCAAATGTAGCAGGATGCTGTAGCTGAACAGAGCCAGATATGAAAGTGTATGAATAAAAATGCAATGTATATTAATGTAGCAGTAACATTCCCATCACCAACATGCATAAATTTACACATAGGAAACTGTAGTCAGACCTGTAGGGTGTATATATCTGCAGCTAGTAGAAATGTACAGCATATGTATAGGTATTCGAAGTTGTTAATAAAATATTTCTTCACCCTATCATATAACCACAAATAATCCATTCCACATGAAATGGGTATGTGTATTCACAATTAACTCCCCTGGACATTTGTCCTGTTGGTTCATACATATTTGCATGTGCATTGATGCATGTGCCCTGTTCATACATCAAAACCTGATGGCCTGTTGCCATCAATCAACCCTGCATGTTGTTGGATTGTGTATTGTTGTTCAAATTATGCATGTGTTATGCTTGCTGTTCAATGGCTTGAATTTATGGGTGTTTGGTTAATGGGAATACTAATGCATGCTGTTACAACTAATTGTGAATGGTATTGTATGTTACTAACCCAACCTGTCATAAAATAATGCAAAACATAGGACGACAGGGAAGGCGGGTTCCAGCGGACCCACCTCTCCCACCTCAGCTGGTGAGTGCACCTGGCAGTAGTGCCCAGGCCGGACCCTCCTCTGGTGGCCCTGTGCCACCTGCAGGTGGAAGCACTGCAGGGGATGGGGCTCGTCACCCCTCTGCAAGCGTGGCCGGAGGAGAACATCCACTCACCCTCCATAGTGTCCAGACTGTGGTGCGTAGGAAGATCAGGCATGCTGTGCTTGGGCCCCTACGCCAGCTTGAGGCATGGGTGGCACAACTCATGGGCGTGCCTGCTGCCCATCCTACACAGCCCCCAGCACAGCCCCATCCTGGGCAGTGAAGGCACAGTGGCAACTGCCCATGGGTGGGGATCTCAGTTCCACTGTTGCCATCTGTAGGCTCATGGGCTCGAGATTTATTTATTTATTTATTTTATTTTATTTTATTTTACATTTGTTGACTGGGACAGTCCGACTGGCTACATGTCCATTTTCAGCGGAGGCCCGGGGAGAAAAGCTCCACATTAACAGTAGGTAATTACATGTTCATAGAATACAAATTAGTCTCATTTGGTAGTTTAACAAAGGAGAAGCTACTATAAAGTATATTAAAAACATAGACTAGTCTAAGTATTAAGAGAAAAAATAACAGACACAGACTACAACATGCTTTTTCTCTTACTAGTCTGACCAAGAAGGATTACTTATAGCCAGAATTAAAACGGGGGAGTAGGAGGGGTAGAAAGAGAGAGGTCATTTAGGTTTAAAAGGTTGGACCTAAAAAGAAGATGTTCACTAGCTAAGGGAGAGTTAATCCGGCTTGCACATTGGCAGAGCCAATGAGATTTGAGATGGTGATTTAATCTTTTTTTGAATAGGTTTAGTGAGGAAATGATGGTGAGACTGGGGGGGGGGGGAGTTCCATTTTTTCCAATAGCATTGGCAAAGAGTGCCACCCCTGCATTATTGGATTTGACTGTTTGAGCTAGGAGTTTGTTTGAGGAGCGTAAACTATTGAGATTGTTGTAAGGTGTAATCAACTTTGTCAGTGCAGGAGTTTTGACAGGTTGTTTCAGAATTTTAAAAGCCAGGATTAGTTGGCTCTGCTGGAGAAGGTTTGGGAATTCAATCCAACCCAGGTTTTGTAGGTTAGTACAGTGATGGGTTCTATAAGGCATCCCTGTTGCAAATCTGGCTATATGATTATAAGAAGATGATAGTTTATTAAGGTCAGATATATTAAGATTCGTAAGAATAGATGAGGCATACAGGAGGGTAGAGAGAAGGTGAGCGGGCAGTGGCCATTTTTGCACATGAAGTAAGAAAGGGTTTTATGCGATAAAGTGTCCCGAGTTTCTTGTTAACAGTTTTAATAGTCTGATTGATATGTATATCAAATCTAAGTTTATTATCAATGGTAACTCCTAATAGTTTAGTATTGGCGTCCGGGGAGATAATAATTCCATTTTTGGAATGTATAGTGAAGGATGTGGGTGTGGACTTTTGTGCAGGGTGGAAGAGAACCAATTTGTTTTTTTTTTGGATTTAGAATCAGTTGACGTCCCGATAGCCAGGTCTCAACTGCAGTAAAACAGGATTGTGTTTTAGTTAAGAGGTCAGCAAGAGATGGATCAGAACAAACTAATGTCGAGTCATCTGCGTATTGTATGCAGGTGGCATCAGGTATGGCTTTGTAGAGGTCATTTATAAAGACTGAGAAAAGAAGAGGTCCCAATATAGAACCTTGGGGAACTCCTATGGTGTTGGGTAGGAGACTAGAGAGCTTATTCTGCCAGAGTACCGCTTGTTGCCTATCAGAGAGATAGGCATGGAACCAGGCCAGAGTTTGGTTATCTAAGTGGAGATTTTTTAGGGTGTTATGAAGTAGCTGGTGGTTCACCATATCAAAGGCCTTTGATAGGTCGAGAAAGAGAGCTGATGATATTCTTTTCTCATTCTGGTTATGGTTAATGGAGTCAGTAAAAGAGAGAAGGGCAGTGGTTGTACTATGGTTGGGTCAGAAGCCATGTTGAGAACTGGTTAGCAGTTTATTCTGGGTAAGATAGTAGAGTAGTTGTTTGTGTATGCATTTTTCCATGATTTTGGCTAATGGAGACAGTATAGATATGGGCCTATAATTTGATAGTTCTGTAGATGAGCTTCCTTTATGGAGTGGTATTACATGGGATATTTTCCGTATTGAGGGGATTGTGGATTCAACTATGGTACGATTGATGAGTATCGAGATGGGGTAGGCTATGACATCAGCAGCTTTTTGTAAGTAGTCAGCTGGGAGAAGGTCAGCAGAGAGAGTAGTTGGTTTAAGTTTCTTCAGTAAGGATCGAATATAGTCAGTTGAGACAGTTTGAAATTTAAAGGTGGGTTTGGACTTTAGGGTGTTTTCTGTTTTAGGGATGTTGGCAGTTGGTAATTGATTAGCTAGTGATTGTATGGTGTTAGTAAAGAAGGTGTTAAAGGAATTGGCTACTTCTTCTGGTATTTTATCACATAGCGTTTCTGTGGTAGGAGTTGATGATTTGCCTGGACGGAGAAGATTATTTAAACCGGCCCAGAATTTTTGAGGGTTATTTTGGTGTTTATTTTGTAGTTGGCTGTAGTAGCTTTTTTTGTCACGTGCTATGGCTTTTTTGGTCTCATTACGTTGCTGTTGGAATTTAATGCGGTCAAGGGGTGACTTGGTTGCTCGCCATTTATCCCAGTTTTTGTCTCTAAGTTTGATTAGGCATTTGGTGTCTTTTGTTAGCCAGGGTGCTATATGTGTTTTGGTTCTGATTAATCTTTTTGGGGCGTGAGACTCAAGTATTGCTAGAAATGAAGTATTACATTTTGAAACTGCCTCCTCTAAGGGGAGGTATTTAAGGGATGCCCATTTGTAGGCTTTAAGTTCATTCAGAAATTTTGTAAGGTCAAATTGTTTCCTATTTCTAACCGGTCTATATATGGGCGGTTTAGAAGATATTTCCTTGTTTTTCCTTATGTAGGTGATAAGGTGGTCACTAAGGTCATTTGGATGGGTCCCAGTCATGTAGTTATGTGGCTGACTGTTTATTAGGATCCAATCTAGGATACTCTCTTTTTGTTTATTATTACCTATTCTGGTGGTGGAAGATATGGTCTGTTGGAATCCATGTAAATTTATATGCGTGGGGTTAAGCTCAGAGGAACATTGGTTCCAGTCCAAGTTAACATCTCCTAAAATAATAGTTTCTTGATATCCAAACATCCATCCCCGTCAATTGTGTATCCCCCCCACATGTGTCATACACCACCCCTGTATGCGTCTTGTTTGTCTTGTCTGTTAACCTCCCCTACCTACCTCCCCAGCTATACCTACTTCCTGTACCTGACATTCCACTCTCACCTGAAAAAAAAAAAAAGGGCACTCTGTTCCCACAAAAAAAATACGCCCCATACATAGCTGCCCATTTCGCACACATGTCTGCTGGACATGTAAACTGGCAATTACAATTGGCTGTACAACAAATATTGTTGTCCTCACCCCTCTCTCAGGGGTGGAAGGTTTCAAATTTCACACCAAATTACAAACATATGCACAGTTGTTGCTGATAAACAAATGGGCAGCTATGGACCTTTCCTACATCCCTTCTGCAAATCTCAAGCTTGTGTTCCTACTGTCCTACCCTCTTTGTGCCCCCTTTTAAACCACTTTCCTATCTCCCCATTTTCTTTTATTTCAAAGAAATTAGCGTGGGTGTGCACGAGAGTAAGCACTTGTAAGCAGTAGTAAGCGGGAGTGCGCTTCTGTGCGCTTAGCTAAGCGTGTGTGCGCGAAGCTAAGTGACGGTGCACATGCGTGAGCTCCGCGCAAACCAGCGCTAACCCGCTTACAACTGCATAAAAGTGCCTTAGTCACTCTGAATGACAAGGCCTGTAGTTTGCTCAACAGCAAAATAAAATTCCTCTGTCAGTCTCGAACCCAGGACCTTGGAAACAGTAGTCTGCATGACTTTCCACTAAGCCATGACTGCTATACAAGAACATTGTGCTGAAAGAAATATATCATGAAATAGTGGGAATGAATGTAAAGGAAATATAGCAAGTCTAGTACACAAAGCATGTCATGTATATTTACTGTCAAATCTAGTGGATTTGTAAAATATCACTGTGTAACGAAAAACAGCCATGCTAGTTGGTAGCTAGTAGGTAATAATGTCACAGTAGCACCTGGCAAGCCACACACATACTCAGAGCAAGATAAACACTGCCATAGTGGAATAGTTAAGAGCCCAGACATAGCAACTGTGACTGAGTTACAGGGATGTCCCTGATTTGAAAACAAATGTCAACTGTGCCCCACTGACTCCCTGTGAAATGTACTAACAGTAGGCAGAAAGGTGTTACAACACATGCAATGGTAACTATGAATTACTGAAAGTATGCACCACTTGCACATCACAAATGGTGTAGTAATACATATGCTCAAAATAACCCACAGTCACAACTGCAGAATATCAGAATATTTCATGGGTGTATCCCACTGATATGTACCATTCCATGAGGCTGATAAAAGATGCACCTGAGAGTATCTGAGGCCTGCTCAGCAGCATGATCAAATACCCTTCTAAGTGTCAAGGCCCACACTATGGCCAGACCACACTGCATGCAGTACCACCCTACCACAACAAACACATAGGAATTGCTGCTCAAACAGATATAGCAAGCATTACAAGCTGTGAATGTAAATGGAAAATAGGAAAGCCATAGCAGCACATTACAGGAAAGACACCTAGCAGGCATACAAGGAGTGAATGTAAAGGGCAAATATTGAAGCCATAGCAACAGATTGCAAGAGCCACTGCTATATACCAGTTACACCACAATTCCCACAGGAAAGCACACACACCCATATACACAGTATTACTAGTCGTAGGTGTCAGTTTACATACACACTGAGAAGAGGAAACTGGAGGAAGGAATACTCAGGTAACAGTACAACATGCATTGCAGTGTCTACAACACAGCCTGAAATATGAGAGACATACCAACCCTTACACTCACAGAACAGTGTCCACAGCATACCAGCATGGTCCCCACCCTGATAATCTGAAAGGGCTACGCCTACCTAACAAACCTTTTTATAGCACTGTCCTGAAATCACAGTGAGGGCTGCAATCACTACACAACAGGCTGCATGCAATTAGTAAATGATGGCTAACAATTGGTGCAGAGGCCATCACATGGACATGTGCAGATACCTACAAAAGCATCCTGTACTCCCAGTCCACACATGCAATACTGTCGTTGCACCCTCTGGAGGTAGAGACAGAGAGAGAGAGAAAGAGAGAGAAAGAGAAAGAGAAAGAGAAAGAGAATGAGAAAGAAAGAAAGAAAAAATATATAACAACAAAACAAACAAGTTGTCAGCAGGCCAACTACCAGACAGCCAACGCAAACAGCTGTAACAAACACAGGTAATGTAAAGTACTAATATAATAGTCTACGTACTGTGAACCCTCCATATGTGTTATTGGTCTGTATCTATGTATATGAAGATGTGCATAGGGCAGGGGACATACTGCAACTGTCACTGAAGGCTGTACATACATATGTATGTGAAGGTAGCTATGTGCACATATCAATGTAGGTTGTAATGCAATGTACAATGTAGGTTGTACAGTAATGGATGTTCATCAGTACGTTAGTGTGTGTATACATATGTGTAAATAAAAAGGATTATATATATATCTATCATGTGTATACGTATGTATATCGAGATATGTATGTATATATATGTATAATATGCATATATGTATACATAGATAGAGAGGGATGTAGAAATACATAGACAGATATAGTTTCACAGTTTCATAGTTTAGTACTAGGCTATCTGCCCTGGGGCATTTATAAGCCTAGTAATAGTGATGTGGCTTTCGCCACCCCATGTAATGGTACAAAAGTGTACAGAATAGATTTAGAATACTGTGCCTCTGTCTAGTAGTGACACAGTGAAGACCCCCTTACATAATAGAATTAGTTTACTGTGCCTCTGTCTAGTAGTGACACAGAGATGACCCCTGGGGTAAACCTACAATCTCCCATCCACTCGTCAAGATTTCACTCGAAGAGAGTCAGTGAGGGGCTCTGCCTAACATGAACTGGGATTCTGTTCCAGAGTATGGGAAGCCTCTGAGTTATGAATCTGTCCCTCCAGCATGTCCTATTCATATTTGTGCTGAGGTTTAAATATTTAGCTCTTGTGGTTCTGATGGATTTGGATTGTTTGAGGTGGAGCATGTCCATCAATTCCTGATTGGACATGGCCTTGTACATCAGGCACAGATCACCTCTGAGTAGGCGGTATGCTACTGAATAGAGCTGGAGTTTCTTTAGTCTGGCAGCATATGACATATGTTGGAGACCCTTGATCCTCTTGGTGAGGTGCTTTTGGGGTCTCTTTAGCTGTTGCAAGTGCCGGGTGAGGTACATACCAAATGGGGCATTGTACTTAATCATGGGCCTGATAAGGGAGGAGTATAGGGGTACAATGACCTCCTTTGATCTGGATGTGAATCCCTTCATGATAAGGTGGGCAAGGTAGAAAGTCTTTCTAACCACTTTGGCAATGTGGGTGTCACATGAGAGGTCACTATCGACTTGGGTCCCCAGGTCTCTGATTACTTTTTCCATACTCAGTGGGTTACTGTCTATGTGATAATTTGTGGGTAGTTTGTTTTTCCAAAAGGGGATGACTATACATTTTGTGGCATTTAGTTTAAGGCCATGACTCCGGCACCAGTTGTCCGTTTCAGTGAGGCCTTTCTGTAGGATGTATGTGTCAGCTGGTGTATCGACTATGGCACCTAGTTTGCAGTCATCTGTGAATTTTGTCAGCCACAACCCTCCCATGTTTGCTTTCACATCTGAGAAATAAATGCCGAACAAGAGGGGTCCCAGGACAGATCCCTGTGGGACACCACTTGTGACTGGCTTTGAGTCTGACATGGCTCCAGCGATTTTGACTTTATGGGTTCCATCCTTTAGCCAGTTTGCAACCCATCTTGTGACATATGGATTTACATTTAAGCTGTTGAGCTTGTCTATGATGCCAGAGTGGGGTATTGTGTCGAAAGCTTTAGCCAAGTCCAGGTAGGCTGTATGGACTGCTTTGCCCTCATCAATGGCTCTAGTGACTGTTTCAAAAGTCAACCAGGTTCAAAAGGCAGGATCTGCCCTTTACAAAGCCGAACTGGGTGGGATCAAGTGTCTGTAAGTCCCCAATGTCTCTGTTTATGAGTTCCATAATGATTCTTTCCATAGCTTTGCAGACCAGGTTGGTTAAGCTTATGAGGCAGTAGTTACCAGGGTCTGTAGAGGTGCCTCCTTTGTGGAGTGGGACTACTGTTGCTGTACGCCAGTGTTCAGGTACATATCCTGTAGTAAGGCTAAGGTTAAATAGCATTGTTATGTGCGGGTTTAGCTCCTCTTGGAGTTCACGTAGCATGCAACTCTGGATACTGTCTGGTCCCATTGATGCTGTGTTGTTAGCTTTGCTGAGGGCAGTTCTCACCTGGACATCTGAGATGACAGGGAGGTTACATTCAGCTGGGATAAGTATTTCTTCTTTTGGGGGTGAGGGAGGGGAGAAATTTGCACTGAACCTGTCTGCCAGACTGTTAGCAATATCTGTGGGTTCAGTGTATTATTTGTCATTGTGAAGTAACTCTGAACATATCTGAGGGTTTCCGTCCAGGTTTCTAACATAGCAGAAGAAGGCCTTGTGGTTATCTTTAGTGTCCATAGCGATTTCTTCTCAAAGTTGGCCTTGGATGTTTTTATGAGAGAATGTGGCTTTCTGCTAGTGCTGATCAGAGATACCTTCTCTTTATGGGATTTTGCTCTGTCGAGCAGTAGCTTCCTTCCTTTGTTATACAATTTGTTTATGGCTGGGGTCCACCAGACAGGATGCCTGCCCTTGGTGGAGAGGGTCTTGGTTTTATTTGGGATTGCATGATCCATGCATTCTTGGAGATGTCCATAGAAAGCATTTGTGAAGGATTCCACATTGTAGGATGTGGTTTCCACTGGCCCAGTGGGCTTAAAGGATACCATCTCAGTGTTAAGAAGTGTAAAGTCGGCTTTTGAGAAGTTTTTCACTGTAGTCTTTTGTGTTGGGGGTGAAGGTGGGCTATGTATATCCAGGGTGATTAGTTTGTGGTCAGATCTAACTAGTGAGGGGTATACTTCCGGTGTGGAACACATTGTCCCCATGTTTGTGATGATCAGGTCTAGTATATTATCTCCCCTTGTGGGAGAGGTGACTAGCTGTTCCATTGCATTTGAATATATGAATTCCAGGAACCTTTGGGCTAGGGTGTTTGGGCTAGATTAATGCACCCAGTCTATGTTAGGGTAGTTGAAGTCTCCCAATATGATGGTGTTTGGTGAGACATTCATATCCTCCAATGTCTTCAGGAAGGCTGAATGGGGTTCCTGAGATTAGGAGGGTGGTCTGTAACATGCTACCAGTTGTATAGCAGTTTTGCCTATGGTTAGTTGCACCAGGATGGTCTCTGATGCTTCATGTGTTGCCACTAACCTGGAGATGTGGGTGTCCTTGATGAATATGGACACTCTCCCTCCCTTCTTGGTTTGGCCCGAGTTTTCGGGCCAAAAAGCATGATATGAGGTATAGCCTGGTAGTGCTGGGGTGCTCTCAGGAGCCTTGAACCAGGTTTCAGTTACTGCACAGACATCGAGATTGATAGAATATGTACGTACAGATATATGTAATACACACATACATATATAGATATATGTAGATACATATACATATACAGACAGATCTGACTGTCTACAGATATGTCTGTATATGACTATCTCTCTCTCTCTGTCCCACCCTCACTCTCTCTCCCTCTGTCTCTCTCTCTCTCTCTCTCTCCCATATCTATATCTATATATCAATATATATATATATATATATATATATATATATATATATATATATATACATACATATATATATATATATATATATATATATATATATATATATATATATACATATATATATATATATATATATATATATATATATATATATATATATATATATATATATATATATATATATATATATATATATATATATATATATATATATATATGTATCTATATATATATATATATATATATATATATATATATATATATATATATATGTACTGAGTGAGGCACATGTGTGCAGATGTATTGCAACAGGTGCCTGGTGACAAAGGCATGGAGTGAACACCAGTGTGGATACTGGAGTACCATACCCCATTCCAAAACACTGACACCAGTAACCACCACATATGTGCATGCCTGCCCACCACTGCATGTGTCAGGGGGGAACAGGGGCAACAAGTGTACAATAGGCTCCCCATTGATCTACACAGTGGCACACTAGTCCTGTAATACCTGTACATGGTATCTGTCAGCAGACATGGTGTGTCAGCGATAGGCATGTAGGTCACTGTACCCCTCTACACCCCACAATGTCCTACACGGTATGTACCTCCCATGACAGCTACAGATATGGAGAAGGACACAGTCATACGTAAGTAACTGTGTCAATGCACTCAAACACATTACCTATGCAGAGTGACTGACAAGACCACGGAGTGCACCCAGACTACCTACATAGAGGTTACCGCTGCTGGATATACATAGTTAAGTCACACCCATGACAGTTGTCCAACAACCATGGTAACACCTCACAACATCCACAACCCAAATT
Organism: Protopterus annectens; assembly: GCF_019279795.1. Classification (NCBI taxonomy): domain Eukaryota; kingdom Metazoa; phylum Chordata; order Ceratodontiformes; family Protopteridae; genus Protopterus; species Protopterus annectens. Next base: position 382,445,333 of record NC_056730.1, read on the forward strand.
ACCTATGTCTGTCATCCTTGTCACCGCAGTAAAGAGCACATGGTGGAGGTACAGGTCCCTACCCACAGATAAGACATACCCTGGAGTAAACCACACAGCATTAAGAAGCAAGGCTCCCCATGAGTAGATGTCAGACATACCCCTGCTGAATGTTATGCAGATAGGTAATATGCCATATGAGTCACCCTGTGTAACTGTGTGACAGGAGCAGGTACGATCACATCACATGTGTCACAAGGGGCAGGGTAGCATAACAGTATGCTGCTGTAGGCCCAGGTCCAATAGCATACTACCTACCTAAGACACAATGCACACCCACGAACCCATTGCAAACCAAATATGTGAGGTGGAATGAGTGTGCCAGTGACTGGGTGCATGTTATGTACTGGTGTGATTGCTCACCATGACTGTCTGTCTGTCATGGTAGTGTATGTCCTTGGTGTGAGGCCAGAGACAGATGTGTGAGGTATTGTGATCAAAACATACTACATTGCCATATGTTGTGCTGTGTTACCCTGTATGTGACTGTGGTGTAGGTAGGGTTATGGCAAGTAAGAGTAGTGTGCATTACCAGTGAAATATGTAACATGCATTGCATGCAGTGCATGGGTTGATAATGTTCCCCATACAGTACCTTGATACAAACCCCCAGTGTGAGGTTGTGCATTGGACCTGAACCAGTGTGCTGACTGCTGGAGTATACTAGTCTGTCGTATGGAGTGTGCCAGGTACTGTTGCACAGTTGTCGGCTGAGCACTGATATCTGGTCATTTACATGTGTATCCTCCAATAGACAGACAGATGCTATATATGGGGGTTAGGTTATATCACTACAGTCAAGTATTATGCGTATTATGTGTGCCATATTTTGCTGACCTATATTGCTGACATATTTTTCTTTTCCTTTTCAGGGCTATGGTTCACCAGCAAACCCTGTGTACTCCACTGCGGAGGATGAGGAGATACACCAGAGCCTGGTGCGGGATATCGCAATACTCTTTTCCCGCACCAGCCAGAACCAGCAGGAGAGGGCTGCACTGTGGCAAGACCTGGTCCGTCGGGTAAATGACATAGGCACACATAACCGGACATATGAGCAGGTACGCCATCACTGCAGTGATTTAATTAGAAATGTCCATCAGCGTGCATTGGACATCCACAGGCAACAGCTTGCCACAGGTGGGGGGGGCTATACATCCCCCCCTCACCAGACTGGAGGGGCTACTCCTAAGTGTTGTGGCTCCAGCCCAACAGCAACAATAGCAGCAGCATACATGCATAATGATGGAGGCTGGAGCCACCCAGCAGCAGAACTCAGAGCATGCAGGTAACATGCCATATGTATAGTTGACTGTTCTGTACACTGTTAGTTTATGCATGTGTGAGGTGTGCCCTCGGTTTGTAGCTGTTATCTTGGTAATTATTGTGCAAGAGTGATATTCTCAATATCAGCAGTAGACCTGTGGAAGCCAACTGTTGTACTACTGAACTGTATCATACTCACAGTATCAATGGCACAGTTGTGCCCACTGACAATAAATGTCTCATTTCTGCAGGTCCCTCTGGTGTAACAGCAAGGCAGCCTATCCATGCTGGTGAGTGTGTAATACCATTACCTTCAATACTCTTGATACTAATAGTAATAATAAGCTGAAGCAGTAGTGCTATGTGTTTGATTGCAGGTGTGTTTGTGTCTGTGTGTTGATATCTCATATGCTGAGGAGTGTGCATGTGTGCATGTGCACCTGTGTGCATGTGCACCTGTGTGCATGTGCGCATGTGTGCTTGTGTGCATGTGTGCATGTGTGCATGTGTGCATGTGCACATGTGCGCATGTGTGCATGTGTACATGTGTGCATGTGTGCCTGTGTGTATCAGTGGTGACATTGTGTACACATTGTAAACTGTGTTTCCTGTCTTACTCCCACAGGTTCTGGTGCTGCTCTGGTGTTGTGCAGCAGGGAACCTGAATCAGCTGCCGTGGTTAGTGATAATGATGATACCTGTGTAATGGCACAGGGAGGTGTGCCAGGGTCCGTCGTTGGTCAGTCAGTTGACAGTACACAGCTGTTGACCCCATCAATGCGCACAGTCATCCTGCCAATACATCCTTTGTCACCAATGTCCCTAGATGATGGACAGGATACAATGGGCATTGACCAGGGTAATGTGGTATCAGTGGCACATGCATCCCCACACAGCAGCCATGGCCAGGGTCCTGACATGGTACCACACAGGCAGATGTCCAGGGGTTCTCGTGGGAGCATCCGTGGGTATACCGCCCCTGTCAGACGTGCCCACAGAGGTCTTTCAATCTCAGCTATGTTTCGGGCTGTAATGCAGGCACAGTCACATATGGAACGGTACACCAGACAGGGTCTGAGGGAGCTGAGAGCATGTCGCATAGCTATGAATGACAGTATGCGTGATGTTGCGGCTGCCATCCGTAATTTCACCAAGGTCATTGACAGACGTTGGGGGGACACATTAGATCTGTTCCACAACTACATGTCCATGAGCCAGGGCAATGGTGGGCGGTTGAGGCATCGATGTGGGTATGCCAGCAACAGCAGCAGCTGGCAGCCATCGAGGACAACAACAGGCCTGTGGCCAATCCTATAGTGCCAGCAGCAGCCCCAGAAATGCTGGGTCTGTGCTGTCATCAGACCATCCCAAAAGACCACGTGCACGTGGCTCTGGACAGTCCCAACAGGGACCTGTCTCCAGTCACCAACCACCTGCTTCTGATGACAGTACCCAGTCTGGCTTAGTACCTGATATGGTCCGTAGCACCCCTGCCAGGCACAGGTACTGTGTCCGTGGCCAGAGACAGTGATCTGTATGACCTAGTAGGTACAGTCTGTGGCTGTCCACAAACACCTGTATATGGCAGCCATGAGGTGGAACTGTGTGCATGCATACACACATGCGAATTGATAACACCTAGGGCTACCTCATACACGCACACACTGCATCAACATTGCCCCATCTTGTACTGCTGTCCCTCACCAACACACACACACACAGACATGTCAATTGGTTGTATCAGTGGCAGACTCAGGCATACCAAGTACACACCCTGTGCATATGATGAAACTCTGCCACCTCCTGCAATCTGTAACATTGGTGCAGGAACAGGTTAACATGGTGCTGATGCACAGGGTGACTACATAGAAGTGTAGTAATAGTATCATGTTGTCAACAGTACAGTGTAATGATATCATTGTGGGTATATCCCAGCATGCCTGATGCAGTTACAGTATGAATGTCATTGTATTGTTTTGTACACCCATAGTAATTATCATAGTGTAATGTCTTTACATCTTTGCATACTGGTGGTGAGGCTGTCAACAGAAGGCCACCTACATAGGTAGCACAGGGGATAAGAAAATGTAAGTATTGATACTCAATGATGGACATGTCAACTGCAGGTTGCATGCTGTCCACACTCGACTCTGCAATGAGGATGTTTGAGGATGTTGATATCTGTGCAGTAATACACAACAGGTTCAAGACTCACAAGAGCACCCTAGCACTACAAGGTCACACCTCATACCATGCATGACAGCCCCAAAACACAGAACTAACTATGACAGGAGGGAGAGTCTCCATACATGTCAAGGATACTGTGATGCCAGGACAGGTAGCATACATCCTACTACATTTGGAACTGCTGAGTGAGGGCTCAGTGTCTGTTATTCAAAATGTGTATTAGTTCAGGTATGAGCACTTGGGTTTCAGGCCAGTTATTCTACATTACGAAGGTACATGGTCTGTACACTTGTGGGAGGTGGGGCTGGACCCAGCCCATCTGACCTGTGAATTTCTGGGTACAGGCTTATAGTGCCTGCATATATGCACTGTTACCTACTGGAAGTCATACACCTTGTTTGTTGTAGCATAGTCTAGATCCAGGCCTGCTGACTGTAGCTTTGTTTGTATGCATGTTTGCTTGTTATGTCCCTGAAACACTGATTCCACCTGCAATGCAGATTTACAGCGCCTCTGTGGATCCCTAGTGACATCTGTATTGCTTACTGTACTGATGTCCATGTCTCACTTGACAGAATGTCACTGTTTGTCCTGTTTGCATGTAAGTTGCCTGTAACACATTGCATATGACTTACCTAGCATTTGCTCACAAAAGCATTCACATATGCCAGCACTAACAAATCAGGAGCACTGCACCCTCACATACTCACCTTGAGTACCTTGTTCCCCATTGGCCCTATGTGTTGTTAATTATTATGGGATTCACAATACTATGGTAGCATGTGCAAAGGTCACTTGTCAATCTCCTCTCTGGTCCAGTTGGTGAATCTGTGAGTCATGTGGCAATGTTACAGCTGCCTCATGTACACAGACAACCCTCTCCCCTTCCCATAAACTTACAACACATGTGAGAGATGCAACCACATAGCCAAACTGGGGGCTAAGCTCTCTTAACTCAGTACTGGCATAACCTGTCTGGTGGAGTGGGATACTACAGTAAATACAATACCAGTCTCACATAGAATTGCCACGACAGCAATCCAAACACAGAAACACACAGGAACATTCTTGGAGTCTCAGAATAGCATCCTGCCTGAGCAGCAGACACCTGTGAAGCAGACACACTGGCAAATGTTACGCCAGAACAGAGCACGTGCAACACATAGCTCACAAAGCCTGTGTGCCACACAGTCACAGCCCATACGGCTTAACAACACACCTGCTACAGTTGTAATAGGTACCTCTATCATCAGGTACACTGAGGTCCTGCTCACCAAGCTGAACAAGGAGAAGGTCACGGTGAGATGCCTGTCGGGCACTATGATCCACCACATAACACAAGCATACAAGTCACTCCAAGGCATGTACAAATATGACTCAGTCATTGTCCGTACCAGTGTGAATGACCTGTGACGTACCTCCCTGGGCTACATGATAGGGGACATAAAGGGGCTCTCTGAGCATGTGGCACAGGCTGGTATGACCCTGACCTTGGGTAGCATCTTACCCTCACCAAGAATGCTGCCACAATATGTAGACAGGATGATCAATTTCTACAATTGCCTTATGTTTCGGTGACATTCAAAGGGGATCCAATGCCTGTCAGCGTGGGATTACATGCTAGACATGCCATGTTGCTTTGCTAGGGACAGCTTGCACCTGTCACCCATGGCCCATTGTATATTGGCAGAGGCTCTTGCTACACACATTGTGCCTTTCTATGCAAGGCTCAAATTACATAGCCACCTACACAGGTATCACACGGGATAGGACACTAATAGTAATGCTACTCAACGCCAGCAGTGTAAACCTCAAGATGCATGCAGTGGAATCTGTCCTTAGCATGGAGAACAGCAATATCCATGCAGTAACAGACTCCTGGTACAAGGCTCCCAGGTACACTCCATCACTGCCAGGTCATACCTCATACCATGCTTGTCACCCCCAAAACATGCACCAAACCAGAACAGGGGGGATGTATCCAAAGGCACCACAGATACACACACCTCCAGGTTGGTGGCACAGCACAAAGCATCAGAGCCTATCCATGTGCAACTAACAGTGGGTTAGACTGCCTTCAGGTTCATAGCCTGGCACACACCACCTTCCCATACCCAGGAAACCCACTTGGCCTTCCTAACAACACTGGGAATATGACGGTCTCTAGAAACATCATTATATGGGTGGACAGTAACTACCCAAACATAGAGTGTGAGCATTACTCTAGCTCCAAGACCCTAGCTGAAAGGTTCCTAGCATTTATTCACTGAATTGCTATGGAACAACTTGTTACCACTCCCACAAGAGGTGAAAACATGCTGCACCTGTTCATCAACAACTTGTGGACTATATGCTCCAGAACAGACGTGTATCCCTCACTGGTAGGATGACATCATATACAACTCACACTGTATATTCACATACCACATGCAGCCCCTGCACAGAACACCACAGTCATACAGTTGTCTAATGCAAATTCCATGTATTCACATGAGGCAGGCTTCAGACATGGAAACTATTGAAGGTCACAGGTACATATGTGAATGTGGCACACACATACCTCATGTGTGCATTGACATTACTGATATAATCTATGTCATGCAATATTGGGAACAACACCCCACACACATGGACAAACTGTGTGACAAAAACACACATGGCGTTTGTAGGATACAAACCCCTACCTAACTGTGTTATGACACTTGTGAGAGATGCAGTAGCAGAGCACGCTATTTGCATTACTGGAAGGCTTGCATTCCCCTGCTGTACTTATAGGGTGCTGACATCATCAGTGTTTAGACAGTGGAATATGCAGCATGTGGTGTGTTGTACTAGTTGCCAAAAGGGACATTTCTCTTACACGTAGAATTGCACACACACTACCCCCCCACCCCACAGTCACACATATACACACACAATGAGCACTTGCAGGATTCAAACCCCTACCTAACTATGTTATGACACTTGTGAGAGATGCAGTAGCAGAGCACGCTATTTGCATTACTGGGAGGCTTGCTTTCTCCTGCTGTACTTATAGGGTGCTGACATCATCAGTGTTTAGACAGTGGAATATGCAGCATGTGGTGTGTTGTACTAGTTGCCAAAAGGGACATTTCTCTTGCACATAGAATTGCACACACACAACTCCCCTCCCACAGTCACACATATACACACACAGAGCACTTGCAAGATTCAAACCCCTACCTAACTATGTTATGACATTTGTGAGAGACGCAGTAGCAGAGCGCGCTATTCAAATTACTGGGTATCATTTGTGCTCCTGACATATGTATAGCGTGCTGACATCATTATTTATGAAGAGGTATGTACATCTGTTACTATCCATCAGTAAGGGGGAGAGCATATATATGCATTAACTTTGCAGAGGTACAGTGGCCTACTGTACTGCAGAGGCAGACGCCAAATACACTGTGGATAGCCTTCTGTATTCCCTAGGGACAACAGCCTAGTATTGCACTCTACGGCCATATGTTTACCTGTCAGATGCAAGTATCTGTTGCTCATATACTGTTTGTGGGTCTTTATTGCCATAGCCTTCCCTGTCTCTATGAACAACTTGTGTACTGTGGCAGATGTTTGCATATGAGTGGGATCCAGTACTTTACTTATGTCTCTGTTGTAATTTCACTGTGTGCACTGGGCAGATTTCTGTATTGTGAGAGGTTCCTGTGTTAACACATACAAATGCCAGATATGTGTGTGCAACTGCTGAACTGTGACATGGCCAAGTGTGTGAGCATGCCCAATTCACAGTTTCTTTGGCTTCTTGACTGACACGTCTCATTTATCTAAGTGTGCGAGCATGCCCAGTGTGAACTTTCCATATGTTGGGATCTGTGGTCCACCACATTTGTGTTTGTGTGTGCACTTCATCTATATTTCACATGTAGAGTTGCTTGTTGGACGTCAGGTTGTGTTCTTACTGCCCAACTGCTTTGTGTCTGAACCTAACAGGCATTATGCTGTGCCTGAAGGGTTACCATGGGATAGTTTGCATTTCAGTTGTCAACATCCTTTCATACTGACCAAACAGTGTATTATCGTATAGTGTACTGGTTCAGTACTTTCACTGTGGTGGACAGTATCATCGGTTTCAGTCCTATCACTGCTTGTAATATTTATAGTGAGCACACCAGACTGGTTGAGGGCCATTTGTGCAGATATGACCATGTTGTTTTTGTTCAGATATGGACAACATAGAACAAGATTGTCCGACATTGTTAATGTATTCCACAACTTGTGTGGACAGTGACAAACAATGGCCATGTGCCCTAGGCCATTTGTAATGCTAGTCAGAGAGTGTTTGTCCTTCAACACACATATTTACTGGTGTTTGCCATGACATATGTCAAGGTTAGTGTGCTGTGCCTGTCTATCCGTGACATACAGGTGATATCCAGGGTACACCTACCATCTCCCATCCAGTCATCATGATTCCTCTGGATGACAGTCAATGTGGGACTCCCTGGATAACCTGTACTGGGAGTTTAGTAATGAGTGGAGTGAGCTTCTGGGTTATGGACCAATTGGTACAGCATGTCCTGTTTATGTCTGTGCTGTGGTTCAGGCCTGTCATCAGCATAGGTCACCAGCATTCAGATTTTACATGGTGCCACATGTCCATTGATTCCAGCTTGGTCATGGCTTTATACATCAGGCACAGATCACCTCCAGCCAGGCAGTATGGCACTGTGTGGAGCTGCAGTTTGTTTAATCAGGCAACACATGGCATCTGTTACAGCTGTGAGATCCTCCTGGTGGGGTATTTGTGGGGTCTTTCCAGTTGATGCAGGTGTCTGCTAAGGTACATCCCACAAGGGTCATTGTACACAATTGTGAGGCTGCTGATGGATGACTGGAGAGGCAAATTGACCTACCCTGACCTAGCTGTGCTTACCTTCATGATTAGGTGGGTATATGGTATGTTTCTGTAACCACTACAGAAACATGGTTGTCACATGCAGGAGATCTATCACCTTGTGTCCCCAGGTCTGTTATTGCTCCTGATGTACTTAATGGGTTAACACCTATGTGGTAATTTGTGGCCACGTACTGTGTTTCCACAGGGGATGACTATACACTATTCTGCATTTAGCTTGTTGACATGGCTGTGGCACCACTTGTCTGTTTCTATGTGTGCCTTTTGTAGGATGCTTGTGTCAGCTGGAGGGTCCGATATGGTGGGCAGTTTGTAGTCATCTGCGAACCTGTTCAGACAGAGTCCTTCCATGTTGGCCTGTACCTATGTGACATATATAGCAAACAAGAGAGGTCCCAGGACTGTGCCTTGTGGGATGCCAGTTGTACCTGGTTTGTAGTCTGACATGGATGCAGCATGTCTGACCAGGTCAGTTCTGTCCTTGAGCTGGTTTGCAACACATCTACTTGGATAGGGGTTTATAGTTAGGCTTGTGAGCTTATCTGTACTGAACAACTGGGATATTGTATGGAAAGGTTTAGCAAGGTCCAGATAGGCTGTGTGAACCACATTCCCCTCATCAATGGCCTTGGTGCATGTTTCACATGAGTCAGACTTGTTTAAGGGGCAGGATCTGCCCTATGAAAGCCACACTGGGTAGGGTCCAATATCTGTAGGTACCCAATCTCATTATTCCTGGGGTCCGTGATTTTCCTCTCCATTACTTTGCCAATCAAGATAGTCAGGGTTGAGGGGTGATAGTTTGCAGTATCCATTCAGGCACCACCTTTGTGGTGAAGGACCACTGTTGCTGTACACTGCTCTTTGGGTACATATCCTGTGGTAAGACTGTGAGTGCGCAGTAGTGCTATTTGGTGTTCCATTCTTCTTACAGTACTTGTTGGACACAACCCAGGACACCATCTGGTGCCATTGATGCTGTGTGGTTTGCTTTGTAGATGCTGGCTGTTACCTCAGCATCTGCAATGTCAGGGGGCAGCACTCGGCTGGGATAGATATTTGGCAGCTTGGTGCTGGTGGGGAGTTTGCAAAGAATCTGGTAGGTTGGATGTTGGCAATGTGTGTGGGTTTGGTGTATTGTTTGTGATATTTGAGTACTGCAGAGCATATCTGTGGATTATCACCATGGTTCCTACCATCAGTTAGGAAAGCTGTGTGATTATCCTTTGTGTCCTGCACAATTTGTATGGTCATAGGTTCATAGGTTCATACTAGGCTATCTACCCTGGCCATGTTTGAGCATAGACAGACTGTGTGTGGCTTTCGACACCCCTTGCAATGTGCATATTATGCCCATTTTGAGTTTACTTTACTAGATGTGACACAGGGATGGCCCCCAGTGTACACCTACTATCTCCCATGCACGACCGGATTTCTCTTGTTGAGTATGAGTGTGGAGCTCAGCCTATCATGGACTGGGATTCTGTTCCAGAGTGTTAGGAGTCTCTGGGTTATGGATCTGTCCCTCCAGCACATCCTATGTATCTATGTGTGGAGGTTCAGATATCTCACTGTGGTGTCTCTGCTGGATATGGAGTTTCTGCAGTGGAGCATGTCCATTCATTCTGGATTGGACATGGCCTTGTACATCAGACATACATCACCTCTGACTGGGCAGTATGCATGTGAATTGGGCTGTGGTTTCTTCAGCCAGGCAGCAGATGACAAATGTTTGGACCCTTTATCCTCTTGGTGAGGTACATTTAGGGTCTTTCTAACTGCTGCAGGTGTCAGGTAAGGTACATCCGAACTGGGGCATTGTTCTCAAGTATGGGCCTGATAAGGAAAGAGTATGGGGGCACAGTGACCTCTCTTGATCTACATGTGCATCCTTTCATATTAAGGTGGGAAATATAGCAGGTCTTCCTGGCCACCTTGGCATTGTGAGTGTCACATGATGGGTTACCATCCACTTGTGTCCCTAGGTCCCTGATTACTTCTTCCGTACATAATGGATTACCACCTATGTCATACTTTGTGTGTGCCTTGTTTGGTATTTGTTGAGACATTCATACTCTGCAGTGTCTTCAGGAAGGCTGGCTGGGGTTCCTGGGTTTGTGAGTGTGGTCTGTAGCAGGCTGCAAACAGGGACGCAGTTTGAGCCACTGTTACTTGCCCGTGGATAGTCCATGCTGCTTCTTGCTGTGGTACCAACCTGGGGGTGTGGTTATCCTTGACAATTACTGATAGCCACACTCCTATTGTAGTTTGTTCTATGTTTTGGGGCTGTAGAGCATGGTATAAGGCATAACCTGGTAGTATTAGGGTGCTCTTCTGGGCTTTGACCCAGGTTTCTGTTACAGAACAGATATTACCATTCTCCATGCTGAGGTGGGTTTGGTCTGCATGCACCTTGCAGTTTAGACTTCTGGCATTGGGTAGCATTACGTCCAGGTTGTTATCCCTTGTGCTACCTATGGTGGTGGGTTTGTGTTTCCAGCCTTACCTATTCAAGGCACAGTGAGGGTGACAACAGCCTTTGCCAGTATCCACACAGCCAGGTGTGCTGGGTGCATACCATCCCTAGCAGGTGGAGCATCATGTCTTGCTCGGCATGTCATCCCAGGCTGTCAGCCATTTGTTCCCCTTTGCTAACAGCAATACTTCAGCCAATTATTGTACTTGATCTTGTTGTCTTCATAGTGTGGCATCATGCTTGGTGAGGGTGAGATGTTAGGCAGGGTCATCATGTTTGCATATACTAGATGGTGTTACATTGCTTAACACATGGCAATCATGCCTCAGGTGGTGCTGCAGGGCTCCCTATGTCGGATGCACATACTACACTCCCTGTACATGTTTGAAAGCAGGTTGTGTCATGTTAGGCGTCCCTGTTACTATATGAGTGAGTCAGAGAGGGGTATCATTCCCAGGGTTCCTATTGAGCCAGTGTATGTGCTATGCGTTGCCTCTTTGCCAAGGCCAGGGCATACTGGGCATGCCTCCTTCTGCCTACTGGGGCAGGCTCAGGTTGTTCCTCCTCTGAGTCATGCTCTGTCTGTGATGGCCTTGGCAATGGTGGGGGGCTGTTTGTCCTGGCCCTATGCTGGTCCTGCTGCAGCTGTTTTCGCAGAATCATATTATGTAGCATAGCACATACCATGACAAGTTGGGTACATGTAGTTGGTGAGTACTGCAAGGCTCCACCAGATGTGTCCAGGTACTGGAACCATGACTTGAGCAGGCCAAACACACCCTCTATTACATTTCGTGTTTGTGTGTGCCTCATTATGGCGTTCTTGTTCAGGTGTGTGTGCGTTTCTGATGGGTGTCATCAGCCACGGCTCCAGTGCATATCCAGCATCCCCCACTAAGTGACCATGTGGGATGTCCCCATTGGCAAATGTCTGGTACAGCTGCGTCAGATGCCAGATATGGGAATCATGGTAGCTTCCAGGGCAGCCAGCACACACATTCATTATTATGCCCTGGGCATCACACACGACCTGGCAGTTGATGAAGGGGAAGCCCTTGCGGTTGATGTAGGCCCTACCCTGCTCACCAGCTGGTGCCTTGATGCGTATATGCATGCAGTCTATTGCACCCACTACCTCAGGGTATTCCGCTATTTGCTGGAAGAGTCGCATATTGCTGGCCAATGCCACATGGGAATTAGGGAAATATACATGATCTCCGACATGTGCCGACATGCCATCCAGGAACTGGTGCAGTACCCTGGATGCAGATGCCTGTGAGATCCCCATCATATCACCAGTTGGTCTCTGGAAGGTACCTGTTACTAGTATTCTTAGGCCAACACATACCTTGGTTTCCACTGGGATGGGTTCCCCTCTGTTGTTTCTGTGGGTGAGGCGTGGCCTGCACAGCTCAACAATTTGCTGCAGGAGGTCTCTGTCCACTCTATAGCGCTCCACTATCTCCAGCTCATGTAACCCCTGGTAGGTGACCCTGGGCCTGTACACTCTTCTCCGTCTCCTCACTGTGGGTTGTCTGGCAGCATTTGCATTGTCACCACCCTCAGCAAGTCTCCTATGTCTCCTTATAACAGCTATGGCAGCCCCTAGCATGTTTGGTCTGAGTGCAGCTTTTTCAGTTTTCACTTCTAATAGCTTACTCCTGTCTTGCAGTGTCTCTTGAGAGAAACATACTGCAATGTTGTTTGCAGTGTTTTAAGTGCTGGGCTGGGCTAGTATTCTGCCTGTGTAATTGCCTGCTTCTAATTGTTTTCACCTGCTAGCTCTACCAGTATTCCCTGCTAGCTTCCTACTATTTCTTCTGCTTCCTTTTTCCTCTCTGTTTCCTCAGGGGGGAGCAGCGCGCATACCAGCGAAAACACGCTCACAGTGGCTACCACGCACGCACACATGCTTACACGGACTACAATCTGCTTATTTGGGTTAAAACGCGCGCACACCAGTGCAAACAGGTTTACAGATCTTTAAACAGGCTCCTACATCCTTACTCTTCCTTACACGCGCGCACTCTGTCTTTACTCGCGCCTCCCAGCGCACACACGCACGCATGCACGCACAGCAGGAAACTTTGGTGTTAGCCACAGTGTACACCTTCCATTTCTTGCCTTTCCCATGCTTTTCTGTTGACACTCCTGTTTCTATGCTGTGTGACTGACATCTTTCACATACCACTTTGCTCCAATGAGCTTGATTTCTTTCTAACATTCCCCCCTGTGATGTCACCTATCTCCTACTCTGTTACTCCCCCTTATCTAACTCTTACACTACACGGAATGTGCTCATTTGCTATATGACAGTGAGATTCACTATCCTACCACTCATTTACATAGGATTGCCTACTAATGCTTAGTTACGTGTCTTACACTCAGCTTCCCCCCTTAGCAACCACTAAATGGTGGTCATGTTGTTTTCGGTCTGCTAGTCCCTGCATTGTGAATCCATGCATTGCATAAAACCCACATTTGTGGGCTTCAAACCTTTATTTTTATGTTTTATATAGCGCAGCCTATTTGAGTGGGGCTGCGCTGTGTTTAAACCTCGCCGGTCGCCAAAAAAAATTATTTTATTTTATTTCATGTTTGCATCGGGTTACCGTGCCATTGGCATGCTGCCTGACACATATGCACACTTTATTTGGATCTGACATGGCTCCATTGTGTTATTTGCAGAAACGTACTCAGTTGTCAACTGAGTACATTTCTGCACCTAACATGACTCTTACACGGGCTGGTTTCAGCTTCATGGATCACTAATCTACCTCATTTGCATGCCTTTCGGCTGCAAGTGAGGTAATTAGCATATCCACGCTCTTACACGGTATTTCGGGCTGTTCCTGGATCGCTATGGCTGCATGGAGTCTCACATGACTCTTAGACTCCGTGCAAGCCATTGTGAATCCTGCCCAATATCTTTAATTCTACATCTTTATCATCTCTGTAGAACCTACTCCTTTTAATGTTAGTATTAAGGTCCCATAACATCCTTAACTATCCAGAATTCTGATCTGTCTCTCTCTCTCTCTCTCTCTCTCTCTTTCACTGACTTCTATTCCTTTCTTCTGTTTTCAGTACAACAGATAATATTTCACCAGTCATCGCCCCTCAGTGTTTACCTCCACCTGCAAATCCTTAACCTGTTATAAAATCTCAGTCTACCCATGTAAATAAGTTTTAAGTCATTACAATTTGAAAGTAATCACTTATTAAAGCAATATACTATACATATTGTCTGTATTTTCTTCCAGCAGAATATAAACCCTTTTGTTCACGTTGTTGAATACTTATTTTAATATTGTATTGTTGTATGGTTAAGCTATTGCTCTATACTGTGTTCTCCCTAGGCCTCTGCTGAAAATGGACTCCACACAGTCAAACTTTTAAAGTTGTCAAAATCCAATTAATTAATTATGAATGCAATAGTCTATTGAAATGCAGGATATTAACTCAGAAACATTAAACTCCACAACACTGAAATTGTACCAAATTGCAAAACACCCTACTCATTCAAAGACAGAAACAAGTGCTAATATGAGTCTTGCAGGGGGAGAGGGGGAGCAAGTCCAGGATTCGATATTGTGGGGTTTGGTAAGGTTGGATTTCAATATTTCCGAATTGAAATCCTGCATTTTGACAGACAAATGTTCGGACTTTTGATAGTAATCCTATATACATATATATATATATATATATGGATTTGTATCACTTCACTGACACCCAAATCACCTAAAGTTCATTTCATTGAAAAATTCATTTCACATAAAACTCATTTCACTGACAAGTAGCCCTCTAAGGCAAGTCAAAGATATATGCCCTTTTCCCCACTGTAGTGCATTCCTGGTGTTTTATATATATAGTTAGGGGGGGGGGGGCACCAAATAATGTAAAGCAAAAAAAGACAGAAAACCAAATTAAGTGGGGGCTGTGCCCTACTATATATATATATATATATATATATATATATATACATATATATATATATATATATATATATATATATATATATATATATATATATGTATACTAACACCAGGATCACACTACAGTGGGGAAAAGGACATATACCTTTGACTTGCCTTAGAGTACTACCTGTCTGTGAAATGAGTTTTAGGTGAAATTAACTTTCATTGAAATGAACTTTAGATGATTTGGTCTCAATGAAATGGGTGTCACTGAAATGGTCTTTCAGTGAAGTGATACGAATATATATATATATATATATATATATATATATATATATATATATATGGGTCTATACAGGATGATGGACCTTTCAAAAGTTCGACTGTCATATGGTTGACACCATATGATCGAATTTTTGAAAGTTTGAATGTTTTAACAGAGATCTCCGTACAGCGTGGAATGGGAAGATTTCCCTTTTCTGCACTGTAGTGCGATCTCGGAGGTGGTGTATTTAAAGAGCGGGGGCTGTGAGGGGGTGTATGGGGGCTTGCCCGCTTGCTTAAAATGTTCAGGTAGGTTATTTGTGTGGTTGATTTTTTATATTTGATTTCCAAACTTTTAAAAGTTCGATCATATGGTGTTGACCATATGACACTCGAACTTTTGAAAGTTCGATTATCTAATATAGACCCATATATATATATATATATATATATATATATATATATATATATATATATATATATATATACAAACCACAACAAATAAGTGGTGTAAGTGCCTAGTCCTTTGTAAGGATTCAAAGTTCAAAGTTTTTGTTGTTGGTGTTTTTTATTTATATATATATATATATATAAAATGTAGATAACCCACCAAGTAGCGAAGGAAATGAACAAGTTCTCCAAAGTAGAATATCAATGATCCAGTAAAAAATCCAAAACGTAGTTGCACAAGTCAGAATTTAATAACGTAAGCGCTTTCACGGTACACCCGCTTCATCAGACGTAACAACATAGACATCACTTCCTCATTTAAATATACAAGAAACAGGAACTAAATACGTCATATCCCATTAAAGTGCTACGATAACATTAAAAACAGTTAAAACACATATATATGTAAAACATATAGAATAGAATGCATTGCTAAAACGACAGTAGCTTGCTAACTAAACAATCTAACCTATAATATATATAACGATACAAGCAACTTTATAATAAATAAAAACTGACGAATGACTAACTAATTCAGCTGATAGTCAAAAAAACACAGTGTAACTGATGACTAAACTACTGACAATAACTTAATAATAAATATATATCTAGCTGAAAAAACTAACCTGTGATATAAAACAATCTGATAGCAATATATAAAAAGCAAAACTAATGTTGAACAAGGCTATCTAGGTGATCTGGCTGATAAATATGAATAATCTGTAATATGTATCAATATATATGTAACTAGCCAAACTAATATTAAACAAAGCTATCTAAGTGATCTAGCTTTCAATATCGGTTTGAGTGGCACATAGTCATTTAGGCCCCTATCACGATGTGCCGCTAACCTAAGTATCCACATGATCTCAGAGATCTCCGTGGAATTAACACAATCACCACCACGTGCGTTAGTGGAATAAACACAAAGGACCTGAAACAAAAACACATGTCCTGTGAATGACTACATGTGCTTCGCTATTGCACTGTGGGTCTCTAATCTGTTGAAACAATAAATGTGATCTCTAATACGCTCCCGCAGGGAGCGATTAGTCTTGCCAACATATATAGCATGATTGACAACACGCTACATAAACAACATTTCTGGTGTTGCAATCTGAATGACATCTCAACTCCCAAAGACGTCCATCATTCGGATTTCTAAAAAATCGGGAAGTATCAATATACATGCATTGGGGACATAGACCACACTTATGGGTGCCCAATTCATAGGGCAAATGTACATTTAAAGTATTGATACTTAACCTAGGAAAACAAAGATGTTGTTTGAGATTTTTTAAATTACTAAAAATATAGCGTGGATGGTTACCCACAACATGTTGCATGTTAGCATTAGCAGTAAGAATATTCCAATTATCCTGGACAGCTCGTTGTACAGAAGACACATTCTTGCAATACGGCAAGATCAATGGAGTCTGCAAAGGTGGAGACAACCTATGGGAACGTGTAGTGTGTTTAGAAAAATACGGTTTACCTCTATGTGGTCTAAGTTTGACAACTTCAGTGTAAACTGAGTCAATCTCATTCTGATGGTAGCCTCTATCTATAAAACATTCTCTCAATCTAGTCAATTCAGACTGAAACAGATGATCATCAGAGCATAATCATGAAATCCTAAGCGCCTGACCCTTGATGATATTATTAAACGTCTTAGGATGATGCATACTATCTGGTTTAAGGAATGAAGCCCTAAAACAGGGTTTCCTAAAGACCTTTGTGTGTATGGATCCATTATCAATGAAGATGGTAACATCTAAATAATTCACACAGCATGGTGAATAATCAATGGCAAATTTCAGAAACCCTTCTAGGTTATTCACATACTCAAAAAACAAGTCAAGGGCCTCGCTCGTGCCACGCCAAAGGAGAAAGAGGTTGTCAACAAAACGTCTGTAAAAGACGATGTTGGAACATAGGTTCATAGGTTCATAGATTAGTACTAAGCTAACTGCCCTTGTGAGCCATTTTAAGCCTAGCTAATTATCCCTCGTGAGACTCAAACCCTGCACCTTGTGTTTGTAAGGCAAACACCTTAACCATTAGGCCACCACGTAGTAGCCTGTCAACTATCATGTCAACATGACCTCTCTCTCCCAGGCTTCCATAACCAAATTGGCATATGAATTGGCACAGCTCGTGCCCATGGCTACACCAGTGGTCTGTCTATAGTAGGTGTCTAAAAAGACAAAGTAGTTATACTCTAGAACTGTTTCAAGTAACAGACACAAAAAATCAGCCTCAGTGGGTGTGAGGGTTTCATACATCAATCGTTTAACCAGTTCTATGCCACTCTGATTGGGAATGCAAGTAAATAATGATGTTACATCCATTGTAACCAATAATGTCTCATCTAAGCTATCCAAGTCACTAACATACTGATATAGATCACCTAAAAATTGACTCGTGTCTTTCAAAACATAACCAAAGCGTGCTAAAACCTGTTTAAGATGGTGATCCAAATAAATGGAGAGGGGCTCAGTAAGCCACCCTTCTCCAGCAACAATAGGCCGGAAGGGAGGTAAAGTGTCATGCTTATGAATCTTTGGGATTCCATTAATACAAGGTATAACAGGTGATTGTACTATGAAATAATCAAACAATTCATTTGTTAATAAACCCAAAGATCGACATTCTGCTAGCATATTAAATACTGTTTTATAGGACTTCTCAACATCTTTCAGGGTAACAGGTGCATATGCATCTGTCAGCAACATGTCAAGCATAGAATTCAGATAAAAGCATCTATTCATTACTACTATCGATCTGCCTTTATCGGCGGGTCGTATAATAATCTTATCATTGGCTTTCAAGGCCGCTAAAGCAGCTGATTCAGCTCTAGTTAAATTGTCTGTCAAGTCCGAATGCTTAGAAGAAGAAGCACAGTATAGGTCTCTCTCAACCGCTGTTAAGAAAAGTTCTAAATCAGGTGGTAGACGCGGATTAATAAGGCTCTTTTTCTTAAAAGATTGGTCATATGTATAATCAACATCATTGTGAATTAGCTTCAATGTAACATTTCTAAGAAAAAGCCTAATCGCCAAAATATTGTCACTAACATCTGTTCTTTTACTTGGAATAAAAGTTAAACCTTTACCAAGTACTGAACATTCCGCATCAGTAAGTATGTGATCAGAAATATTCCATAACAGCGATTTTGTCCCCATCGCTGTTGCTGTGGACGATTGTGATGATCGTTGTATACTTCCCGCCGTTTGGCTCTAATGAAGGGTTCTTGATCCAATGACCTCTTCCTGCCTGTCCGGATTGGAAGAGGAACATCGGGAAAACCCTGCGACTCATTGTTACGAAGTTTATCAAGATAGGTTCAATACCCATAGGTTGTCTCCACCTTTGCAGACTCCATTGATCTTGCCGTATTGCAAGAATGTGTCTTCTGTACAACGAGCTGTCCAGGATAATTGGAATATTCTTACTGCTAATGCTGACACGCAACATGTTGTGGGTAACCATCCACGCTATATTTTTAGTAATTTAAAAAATCTCAAACAACATCTTTGTTTTCCTAGGTTAAGTATCAATACTTTAAATGTACATTTGCCCTATGAATTGGGCACCCATAAGTGTGGTCTATGTCCCCAATGCATGTATATTGATACTTCCCGATTTTTTAGAAATCCGAATGATGGACGTCTTTGGGAGTTGAGATGTCATTCAGATTACAACACCAGAAATGTTGTTTATGTAGCGTGTTGTCAATCATGCTATATGTTTTATGTTGGCAAGACTAATCGCTCCCTGCGGGAGCGTATTAGAGATCACATTTATTGTTTCAACAGATTAGAGACCCACAGTGCAATAGCGAAGCACATGTTGTCATTCACAGGACATGTGTTTTTGTTTCAGGTCCTTTGTGTTTATTCCACTAACGCACGTGGTGGTGATTGTGTTAATTCCACGGAGATCTCTGAGATCATGTGGATACTTAGGTTAGAGGCACATCGTGATAGGGGCCTAAATGACTATGTGCCACTCAAACCGATATTGAAAGCTAGATCACTTAGATAGCTTTGTTTAATATTAGTTTGGCTAGTTACATATATATTGATACATATTACAGATTATTCATATTTATCAGCCAGATCACCTAGATAGCCTTGTTCAACATTAGTTTTGCTTTTTATATATTGCTATCAGATTGTTTTATATCACAGGTTAGTTTTTTCAGCTAGATATATATTTATTATTAAGTTATTGTTAGCAGCTTAGTCATCAGTTACACTGTGATTCCTTTTGACTATCAGCTGAGTTAGTCAGTCACTTGTTAGTTTTTATTTATTATAAAGTTGCTTGTATTGTCATATATATCACAGGTTAGTTTGTTTAGTTAGTAAGCTGTTGTTGTTTTAGCAATGCATCATATTTTAAATGTTTATATACATATGTGTTTTAACTGTTTTTAATACTATCGCAGCACTTTAATGGGATATGACGTATTTAGTTCCTGTTTCTTGTACATTTAAATGAGGAAGTGATGTATATGTTGTTACGTCTGATGAAGCGGGTGTACCGTGAAAGCGCTTACGTTATTAAATTCTGACTTGTGTAACTACGTTCTGGATTTTTTACTGGATTATTGATATTCTGCTTTGGAGAACTTGTTCATATCCTTCGCTACTTGGTGGGTTATCTACATTTTGTATCTACGTTCTACGTTCTGTTTGAACTTTGGGTTTGCGGTTCTACACAATATATATATATATATATATATATATATATATATATATATATATATATATATATATATCCAAGCAAAACATTGAACCATAACTCATCAGGCAGAAATGTTTGATACATAACCTATCAGAAAACAAAATGATGTTAAACTCTTCAACACATCCCACACCATCTGCTAATTATATATACTGACACCAAGTTCGCACAACAGAGGGAAAGGTGCAAATTCCCTTATTCCTGCTGTACAGCAGTCTCACACATAAAGAAAAGATGACATGCAATCAGCTCATTTTTGATCACACAAGCTGGTTTTTATTCTGTTCAATGAAAAAAGTCAGAAGGTCAATCATATATGAATATATATATATATATATATATATATATATATATATATATATATATGTAGAGAAATATATATATATATATATATATATATATATATATATATATATATATATATATATGTGTGTGAGAGAAATGTATATAGATATATATATATATATATATGTATATATATATATATATATATATATATATATATATATATATATATATATATATATATATATATATATATATATAGATACACACACACACACACACACACACACACACACACACACACACACACACACACATATATATATGTGCATACATACATACATATGCATACATACCAATACATACGTGTATATAGATGCATACATACCAATACAAGTAACAATTGTTAAACAGCGTATCTAATTCAGCATTTTCTATTTTCAATGTAGCCCTTCAGCTTGAGAAAACAAGTCTAACCCTTAAGACAATTTACAAATAGTTAAACTCATCAGTTAATCTTAGTACCTGAAAACTATAAATGCCATGGTGAATAACAATCTTTGATCCTACTCTTTCTTATAGTAAAAGTGCATCATTCTGACAATTTTATTTGCCATTTGCACTTGCAAAAAAATGTGTTCATTGATTCGACTCCAGAACAGTGTTATATGTTTGAACAAAGAGTCTGGATAATATAATGTTTACTTTGCCAGAAGCAGTGTGCTATTATATGAGTTTTCCTAATTCCTTCATGCTTACCTACTAGAGATAATTTGGTATTGGTTAATATATTACAAGCCTAACAACAATGAAACACTAAACACCAGCTTTGGGTAGGTACAACACAGTTGTGCATTTCCTTAATTGTTGCTTTAAATATACATTTTTTTCCTGCTCTCTATGTAAAAGTTTTCATTTATTTAATGTCTCCAGTACCATGGCAACAAGCTGTTGAAGAGAACCAGAATGTGGCTTTCAACTTTCAGTATAAGGCTGTAGTAAACATGACTTGCAAGGCTGTACTTAATTCTATCTAACCACAGGAATTCCAGCCCAGGAACTATGGATCATAAGGCAATGACTCACGTGTGTATGGCTCTTAGTCTGCTACAGCTGGCATGAGCATCCATTTCACGCTGAACACTGTATTAATCAAAAATCCAGTAAACAGAAATGCACTGCCTTGCCGAATAACTTGTGGTGAGTTACACAGAGATGACTGACTGAATAACAAGCCAAGCTTAAAATAAAACTAGACAGCATCTGGGAGGACACAGCAATGTGAGTGGTAATATCAGATGGAAACCTCTTGCTTCATAGCTATTAAACTAACAAGATGTAGATCATGTAGCTGGAAAAACAGAATGTTTGTGTCTAAACAGAAATAATGAACATTTGCAAGTGTTTGAAACGGGTGTGTGATGTGTGATCACCACTAGGCCAGCAAAGACTAGATCAAGGAAAAGGATTAGCAGAAACTAATATTTTAATGCATTATTTGATCAACAATGAAGAATTTGATCACAGCTGGTGTGGTTTGATCACAAAGATTAAGACTTTAATGCCCATCTGTGGCCACTCTTGTGTAGAAGGGGACATCTCATGTGTGTGCTGCACATATATTGCATGTGCATGCCTGTGTTTGCACTGTATTTAGATTAACTGCAGTTTTTTGCCCTTTTTAAGGAAGTCAGAAGTGCATATGCATCAAGCTATTTGCATGGGAACTCTAGGTGTTCTATGAGCTTTTTTTTAATTTATATGCATTATTCTGTTTCAAGGAGCAGTGTTGTGTTGTGCAGGAGGGTAGGATATTTATTTATTTTAGGTGTTACTGTTTTAGTTTGGCTTTTTTTCTTAGCAGTGAGGAGAAATGATGACTATAGCTTTTTTAGGGGGTCAGCAGTCACAGAGATTTATATGAGTTTAGTTTTGTTTAGCTGATGGACTTATTTCTGTGTGGAATGTAGGATTTACAATAGCACACTGACAGACTTGTCCCATCAACATGTATACATTTGCATATTAATAAGCTGTTATTGTATATTAAGTTTTAATAAAAAGTTATCATAGGAACAGTAAATGTAGTGCATTATAAGTTGTGTGCCATCAAAGTAATTTTGTTTTATTTATTTTATTTGCTTTTACTGACAGGGACAGTCCATCTGGGAAAGGCCCATTTTCAGTGAAGGCTTGGGAAGAAAAGCTCATTACTTAAGTTACAGGCATTAGAATTTCAGATCCAATGACACACATATAGATAGGACCAAAAGAAGCATGATTTCCACATTAGGTTGCATATGGTACTGACATAAAGATTACCAAAGCATGTTTTATATATACTGATAAAGAACAGGATGTGAAGGAAGTAGTATGGAATTTTCAGAAGACAGTAGTTAAGTGGGAGAGGTGAGATGGGAGAAGATTATTGTAGAGAGATGGGGGAACAGCACAATCAAAGCTACTGTTCAGGTTATTGTAAGGCTGCATATCTAGACAGCATGTGATCTTGGGTAGTTGTCATGTATTTCAGCTATTGCTGGGGAAGTGGAGGATGGTGACCAGCACACCTCCAAGCAAGAAATCTGGACAACATAATAAATAATGGGGGGGGGGTGGTCAAAGGCCCAAAAATAAGGACATTTTTTATAAATACTGCTCTTATAAACTTAGAACGTTGATAGAATAACAGGTTTTCTTTTATCATAATTTTTCTGAAGTGTATGAGACCTGAAACTCAAATCCCTGTCATTATTTTCTGACTTCCATCCCCAAAGATTTATCAATCATCTACTAGAAAACCAAAAATTTATGAGGAACAGACTAAAATATAAGGCAAAAATCTGGACATTCTGTGAAAATCTGGATAGTTAAGATGTATGCAGGATACTGGCAGTTATTAGAAGGAGAATTAAACAGATTTGATATTTTTTAGTTCATACTTTGGAGTATAACATCATGCCAGCAGTCATCCAGATAAAGCCTAGGGGTCAGTAAGATCTGCATCTAGCTGTGTAAATGCCATATGTTGATGTTCAGTGCACAGTGTTTGTCTTTATATCAGTACTGATTTGGCCTACTAGTTTGGTAGTACAGTTAATTCTGATTAATGATTACCTGAATTTTGCCCCATTGGGTTGGTAGCATTGGTCAAGTTCATTTGGTTCAAAATTGAAATAAAAAAAAATGAAAACAAAAAAAAATTTTTTTTTACATTTTAGCAGGGGGAAGAAGCCCCCCCTGCACCCCCACACTCCCTGCTAATTAAATATACCAACTCCAAGATCCCACTACAGCAAGGAAAATGGTAATTATACAATGACCCCCCCCCCAATCAATTTTCTAAAACCAGTCAGGGTGCCCATTGTAAATCAGACTTATACTAATGGAAAAAGGTCCAGCGCCACAGTTTTTTAGGGAGAGCTCCAGAATTAATTTATGTTAAATGGGTTATTAGCAATGGGTCGAGACAGTTGCTTTAATTTAGCTTATATTGTGCTCAAAGTTAACGCGCTTTGAGTGTCAAAGAGTTTAAATATAGCGGACACTTTTAAAAGCAATGCTGAATCTCCTCCTTCCGCTCTTTGGACCGAAAGCTCCCACAGTCATTAACACAATATGCATGCATCAGAACATACAATATACATCAGAAACCATGACAACCGCGAAGAATACCCAGGAGATATAGCAATAGGCAAATTTAAGAGAAGTAAATATTTTTTCTTTGTTACAAGAAAAGTTTAAATAACAATGCCGTCATTTGTCTAACAGCAATAACCCTACTCTGTGTTGCCATTTTTACCCGCACCTTGTTTTTTGCCAGCCACAACCTTCCCTCGACCAAAACCACACAACCCTGGGTAAATCCAGCAATCTACACCAGCATCGCCGTCGATTTTGGATTATGCGGAATCCAATCGACGAAGAGAAGAGCGAAGTTCCCTGTTCCCCGCATGTTTACAGCTGTGCTTTTACAGGTTTGGTGTTGTGTTTGGTCGCCACCGCGCAATCACCGCGCAATGTGCATACAACCAACTGCAATGTGCTGCTCTGCGTTTTTTATTTTTTTTCTGATACCCCCATAGGGACCGGTATTTACCAAACTACGACGCAAAAATAACTCAATCAGAGATCAGCCTGAGAACGATAATGAGAGTATAAAAATGAGACCAGCAACGGCCCCCTGTAAAGCCTTTATGTGCTAATCCGCCGCCAAAAAAAAAGGCTAATCGGAAGGCTTCCAGGTTGCGGAGGGAATTTTGTGGAGTGGAGTCACTAGGCCGGGTTGCGAGAGAAAGTTGCAGAGAATCCTTCCAATTTCATCAACAAAAGCAAAGACGGTGTCGGAGTCTGCCCTGGGCAGTGCCACCGCCCAGTGATGACTGTGACTGACATATGCGACGGCGAGAGAAGTCTTTTTGCATTTGCGGCTGGTCACAACACAGGTTAGTCAAGCAAGCAAAGCAGACCCATATATATAATAAATAATGGGGGGGGTGGTCAAAGGCCCAAAAATAAGGACATTTTTTAAATACTGCTCTTATAAACTTAGAACGTTGATAGAATAACAGGTTTTCTTTTATCATAAATTTTCTGAAGATATATATGTGTGTGTGCGTGTGTGTGTGTGTGTGTGTGTGTGTGTGTGTGTGTGTGTGTGTGTGTGTGTGTGTGTGTGTGTGTATAGATATACATATATATATATATATATATATATATATATATATATATATGTGTATAGAAAGAGAGAGACAGTATGTATGTATGTATGTATATATACATATACATATATGTGTGTAGATATATATATATATATATATATATATATATATATATATATATAAAATGCAAGCTTTTAATTACCATTTTCAGAAGAAGAGAAACAGAAAGTCAGGAGCCACAAAGGAGTGGCAGAAGCACCACTGAAAATTACATTAACCTCAGCCCCAGAGTCTCCACTGACATCCTACAATCTGCACATCTTTCAACCAACCATGAGTAGCCCCCAAAAAATTAGGATTATTGCCCCTGGCTCTTTTACATGACAGGAAGAGTTCACAAGGAAGCAAAACCTGCTACTAACAACCCTGGACAGTAGCAGTCTGTTTTCAAAGCTCTACATTGAAAGAAAATCATCTAAAAAGAGAAAATAATCTTAAATATTTTAAAATATATTAAAAAACTGAAAGCATATAAAACAGACACATGGCCTTCAAACATAATACTGTTCACCTAATTCAACTCCCTGGAA
Organism: Protopterus annectens; assembly: GCF_019279795.1. Classification (NCBI taxonomy): domain Eukaryota; kingdom Metazoa; phylum Chordata; order Ceratodontiformes; family Protopteridae; genus Protopterus; species Protopterus annectens. The sequence goes on from NC_056730.1 coordinate 382,471,120, forward strand.
AGAAAAAAGCATTGAATTTTTTGAATGAGTCAAGGTCAAGTTAAAAAAAAAACAATGAATACTGCCCACAACTAACCTATCAGAAAATGACATTACCCACAAATGGGCCTGCTTCCATTTGAACAAACTTATTATAACCTAACTGAAAATATAACTAAGCTTTAAAGATAACAAATCCTCACATAACCCTGACTATGCTATCCAGATGCATTAAAGAGGAACTGACACTGCAAAAAACATTTAAAAAGTATCTCAGAACTAACTAGATCAGAAAGAAACATGTACTCCATCATCCGTTCATTAAATCCTACTCAAATTACTTAAACCCCTTAAATCTATGTTCAGTAGAATATGACTCAGCAGTCCCCAATGACATGAAAGGGAAATGCTGCTCTGACGCACTCAGTCCCCAGCTTCCTGACAGTACAGAGCCTGTCATCACTACATCTGACTCTCTTATTGTAGAAGCTCTGCCACAAGGGCAATTTTCACTGAGAATTTTGTCTTTATACAATACCTTGTGGTCACCACATCTGATATCAATACTGCAGAAGCCCTGCAACAAGGGCCAACTACAAAACATTTTCACTGAGAAAATTGTCTTTCTACGATAGCTTGTGGTCACTACATCTGATATCAATACTGCAGAAGCTCTGCAACAAGGGCCAACTCCAAACATTTTCACTGAGAATTTTGTCTTTGTATAATAGCCTGTGGTCACTACATCTGATCCCTATACTTCAGAAACTCTGCCACAAGGGCCAGCTTCCAAACGTTTTCACTCAGAATTTTGTCTTTGTACAATGTAAGTAAATTTAACTTGAATAACCTTGCTGTGTATTAAGTTCACATATTCAAATACATGCCTGCCTGTGCTGGAAATTAATTTTTCACATCCTCCCTCAAACAGAGTTGTGTTGCATTCTAAGAACCACTTATTAAGCTGCCCACTGTCCTTTATCTTGAGCAATAGTTTAAACTGTATATGCCAGTTACTTAATTTTCCTAGCTGACAGCTTTCTGCATTCAGGAAATGAAAGAAAACTTCTACTGAGAGTGTCACAGCAAACTTCTACTTCAAATGTCCTCATTAGGTCTCTCTCATCCCACCATTTTATGGTTTAAAATCTACCTATCCAATAGGTATCAGTCAGTAAAATGGCACTCCATCCTTTCTCCATACCTTGGGCAGCACAGTGGTGCAGCAGTTAGCAATGTCACCTCACAGAAAGAGGTTCACCAGTTTGATTCTTGTCTGGGGTGCCTTCTGTGTGGAGTCTGCATGTCCTCCCTACGTTTGTGTGGGTCTCCTCTGGGTACTCCAATTTTCTCCCACATTCCAAAAACATGCCTCTGGAGTGTTTCTCCCCAGGCCTCCACTGAAAATAGGTTCTGCTCTAGTTGGAATTTCGCAGTCAACAAGTGTTAAATAAAAATAAAAATACCTCCCAGTCACCACTGGTGTACCACAAGGCTCTATCCTTGGTCCCCTCCTCTTTAACATTCTCACCAACACCATCCACACATTCATACAACAGGCCTCCCTAATTCAGTATGTGGAAGACTCAATATTCATTTGCATATCTGACAACATGGCATACCTCAAAAAATTTACTCAGGAAGTTTTAACAGCAACTGAAACATGGCTTTGTAACTCATACTCAATCCTAGAAAAACAAACTACTTCAACCTGCATGCACAAAATTGCATAAGAAAAAGTCATCACAAAAATCAAAACTTGAGCAATGCTATAACAAAGGTACTAAATTTGCAGCAAATATCCCTTTCAAAACCCACCACCGTATAGCATTAAAAGGCCTACATTGGTTAGAACATCCCAATCAACTAACATAAACACAGCTTCTTACCACCTATAAAATTATTCAGAATCCATCTGCTTGCCCAGCACTAAATAACATTATACACACAACTATGTTCCTAATCGGTCATTATGATTCAATGACCAAAAACCCTTGTCTGTCCACAAGCCTATCAAATCTTCTGGACATTGTTTGATTTCGCACCATGTTGCTAAGGCTTGGAACTTCTTATATCTATCCATCAGGTCATTACCCTCCCTCACATCCTTTAAAACTATTCTGAAAGACTTCCTAGAAAAACAGACTCCATTTTTGTTCAACAACAGGATAAACTATATTCCTAAATGTGAACAAAAATCCATTTATACCTTACACCTCCTTACTCTCCCTTCCTCACTAACTTCCTTACTTCTGTCAATGTCTCTTATCTGGCTTTGTCACAAAACGCCTGCTATTCTCTTACTTTGTATTGCAGTTCCTGTTTGTATTATTCTAGCTTACCTTTAATTTCTTTATAAACTGACTAACATTTCTCTAATTATTAAATCATTGTCAATTTAACTTGTATCTATTCTTAACCAATGTTTCCATATTATGTCTAATTTGGTATAATTGTTTAAACTGTGCTTGTTTTTTGTATTATTTTTATAAACTGTAAAATTATTCTTTTGAAAAAGCTTTGTAATACTTTGAAGCTTTTCTCCATGGCCTCTTCCGAAAATTGGTTCCTACCCAGTCAGACTTTCCCTGTAATCAAATGTCAATAAATAAATAAATAATAAATAAAAAATGAAAAAGAAAAATAGATACATGGAATATGTGAGGACATGATTTGTGTGATACGCAGCATATCTTGTACTACAAGATTAAAAAACTCATTTCGTGACTCATGTATTTGTCACTTATTATAAAACTCATTTCATGACTCATGTATCTGTCACTTATTATAAAACTCATTTCGTGACTCATGTATTTGTCACTTATTATAAAACTCATTTCGTGACTCATGTATTTGTCACTTATTATAAAACTCATTTTGTGACTCATGTATTTGTCACTTATTATAAAACTCATTTCCTAAACATGCAATACAAGATATTTGTCACTCACCAAACCCCTATCTATGTACTCAACAGTCCTACCGGTACAGTGCATCTCTGTTTTATAAATATGTGTAAAGTGAATGGTCTTTGATAAGTTAAGCAGCTAAACAGAGATACCATGTAAGAAATGCCATCCGCAGTGCTGTTCTCTGAATACATGTGGTTTGCATAATCTACATATTACTAAATATTAAAAAATTGTAAACAATTGTGATCAGTGCATTTTCAGTCATCTGCATGAAATATATGCGACAAGCTATTATTTTAAGGTCTAGGAAAAAAACACAAAAAACTGTCTAAACCACAGAGCAACTGCATGTGCAGAATGTGTAAACTGGGAGCTGAGCCTAAAAGTGAGACAGAGGTTAGTATACACGGCTCAGCAGATTGAAGTTCTAACATTAATGTTATCAATAAGTTTTAAATAAACATTGGAATATCTCAGCGAGCAATTAAGTTTTAGTTCAGTGTTTTGACAAATGTAAGGTAACTTTTAGTAGAGGTAGAACAACCAGTCGCATATCTCTCAATCAGACTTTTGCAGAATTTCAAGATTTTTTGTTCACTCCTCATAACATTTGTGGTTTTCTCGCAAATTATTGAAGACTGAAGTCAGTAAATAATTTCCTTCAGAAAATGCATGTTAACCCAGATCATACTATTCTAGCAACTTTCTAAGTCCATATGAGCAATATTTAACATCTGTCCCTATTTTGAGGTCTTTGTCGCCCAATTAATTTAGCCTGTGCCTTGATTTCTTGTTAAAATGTTGAGAAATATGCTGTTCAGCATTTGGATTACAATAAAATATATTATGAAAAACAACCACTACAGACCACAGTGTCAACAACTAGACCTAAAGGCTGTACTATATCTTATAATTTTGTGTAAATAGATACTTGGAATACATAATTGTTCATCAGCCAGTAAAAAAAGTGACATTCAGCATCTAATTATTTTAGTGAATTTGTTATATATTTGTTTAAATTTTTGTAATGCATTCTACATCGGAAAACTAAAAGCACACATATCAGAGCACCTCCGTTTTATTAGATGTGGCAAGGACATGAATGCCTTCTGCAGACATATTCACAAATATCCAGGAGATATATTTTAGGTTTTGCAGTATCAATATGTAATAGACACTAGTACTAATAATCTGGTTAGCTTGGATTTACTGTCTACCAAGGAAAATAGGTAGATTATAACCCTAGAGGCTTTGTTATCTCAGGCTTATATGATTAATTATAGGAGGAGTGATACAACTTCTAATACAGTTGTACAATGCTGAATAACGTTTTCCTGGAATCAGATTTTTGTGATCAGGAATTATGTCTTAATGTTGTTCTTGTTACATGTTATTTCAAACTTAGCATACCTACAAAATGCATTATTACTTATTCTACTTCTTTCAGCTTTTCCCGGTTAGGGGTTGCCACAGCAAATCACCTGTCTGCTCATGATTGGCAGTGGAGTTTTACGGTGTTGAGTTGCCAGCCCGGCACCCAACTTCCACAGAAGGCACACACACCCACGCACTCACACCTAGGGCCAATTTAGAGTGTCCAAGCCACCTAAAGTATCTATCTATTTTGGATGTGGGAGAAAATCGGAGCACTGTGAGGAAACCCATGTGACCACAGGGAGGACATGCAGACTCCACACAGAAGACACCCCAGCCAAGGATCGAACCAGAGAACCTCTTGCTGTGAGGTGGCAATGCTAACTGCTGCACCACTGTGGCCACCCACAAAATGCATTATTACTGTTTCATACAATGTTTGTAAGAAATTTTAACTGTCTTCTGGAGTGTTCTGATGTCATTTTTCTGCTACTTTTACACTGGAAAAATGACCCATTTAAACTGTAATAAACAGGATACAGAATAGAATGTTTTTCATCTGATCCACCAGTTATTTTATTTATAAATCTGCCTGGTTTACTACAGTGCATTGACTTGAGGAAGTTGCTGATGCTGACAATAAATTGCCTCAGATTCTGACATATTGGAGTGGCAGTGTGGTTACAGAAATGTGTTTGACTTTATTTTTCTGTTCTGTGCATGAAGGCCTGCTGCAGTGTGTGATTGAGTATAATGCATTTCTTTTATGTCATTATGAAAGCATGTTCACATCTGTTGCTGTAAATGGGAAGTATGCATGACCTCAGACTAGTACGTTTTGCTTGAAATTATTTTAACACTGTAAATTTATTATATTTTTAGACAGACAATGTATAGATTCATCTAGGGTAAGAAACACGAAAAACTATTTCACATTCTCATAAGATAGATGGGTGAGAAGTACTACAGCATGAATTCAGTGGTTCGTCCATGAAATAGCATTTGACAAACAGTATGAAATAGGGCTTCAGTATGGAATAATTTATAGACAAGACTGCAGTGGTTATTTATTTATTTATTTATTTATTTATTTATTTATTTATTTAATTTAAGAAGCAAATGATAAGTGTTTATTATTAATCTGTAGATATTACAGAGTCCTTACATCTACCATTTTAACATCTGTTGAATTACTTTTAGAAGGGACAGCCAGCACTGGAGCATACCTATAAAATCACTTATTTTATTTATTTATTTTATTTACATTTGTTTACCGGGTATTATCTGAATGGGCAAGTAGCCTGGTTTCAGCAGAGACATGAGGAGAAAAGCCCCACATAAAGCAAAAACAGATAAAAATGCAGAAATAATACCATACAAAAAATTTATAAAAATGTAAAAAAATAGATAAAATTGTTTCAACATAAGAAACAAATTAGAACATGCAAACACAGAAACTTGATAACTGAGAAGAAGTGAAACAGCGAGTATGCATAATGTTACTTTTTATATAACAATGAGAAGTTTTGTTTCATTTTGAAGCATGACACTTGATACCTCTAAGTAATGTCTACAGCATCTACAGTATCTGGTGCAAATATAACAGAGAAGTATGCAAGCGATACACCACCTAAGCATCATTTGCCGTGCAGAATGTACAAGTATGCATACCAAATTTCTGTGTTTCAAAACATCGGTGACACTACACTACTACTGAATGAAATGAACAGCACCCAGGCTGGGGGAAGGACAAGGGGGCCATGACATCACAGAATGGGTGGGTCTTATTATTTTAGTTAGAATCAGATGATGGCTGTGGTGATGTCACTTTGGGGGAGGGAACTGATTAAAAAAAAAAAAAAAAAAAAAAGTACCTGCACTGCCTGGCCTCAATGATGTCAGTAATTGGGTGACTCCAGCAAGCTTTATTCAAACGTGAGAGAATCATTTTGTAAGTGAAACCATCACAGTATGAGAAGGTAGGCTTCTGTTACAGAAGTAAGGGGAATTATAAAAATTGTAAATGCTTTATTGTTGTTGCTTTACAGAGGACAATGTAAATAGGGAGGAAAAGGGCCGTGAAGTTGAGGGATACATTAGAGAAACCTTTTGTACTCCTTTAAAATAAATACAAACAGAACTGGGCAGTCATAATTTCAAAAATCAATGGGTGCAAGTTGTGACGTCCCCACTCTGGGCCACTAATCAAGGAGCCTGAATCCTCACCACTGGCACTGGAGAGGAAAGTTCACTTGGAACAAAAATGGATACACCCAGTATTTCCAGATGAAGCTCTCTGCATCAAGTACAATTTCCCTTAAGAGAACACAGGGAACACACTCAGTCCAGGGACCAGTTTCTTTAACTGTCTCCCTCCAGGTCACTAATAAGACTCCCCAACTGGCACAGCTATAGAGCTGAGACCTCAGCTGAGTGTCCAAGCCAAGTTCTCACACTTTATTTGAGATTTGACATTCACACACGCGTGCACACACACACCCACGCACACACACACACACACACACACACACACACACACACACACACACACACACACTTAGGAAAGGCTGGCATAGATTTGCTAGCTATGCCCCCTCTGCCTAGATTATAGGGAAGTTACTACCACCTGACACTCCACAGCCACTTACTCTAAGGCTCTTGCAAGGGTACCCAATTATACTGAGTGAAATAAATATTAATGCAAATGGTAGTTTGACCAACAGCAAGGCTTTCAGGAACGGCCAGAGCTGTCATCAAATATACATATAAGTACTCTCAGAGATTAAAATATTTTCTAAATGACCAGCCACAATGAAAAGTTTAAATATATTTAAAAATAAATAAGAAAAGAACATGAAAGTACTAAATATCTATTTACAGTAAACACCAGAGTTTCAATCCCAGGAAATATTAAAATAACACAGACAAATAGATTCACACAGATACAAAAAAAAGTACTTAACTAATCTCACTGTATTTTCCTGACTGATCTAAAGAATTACTATTCTCTGATTCACTTACTAGAGCAAGGCAAGATGTAGTAGGTGAGGGATCCTTCTCTGTCAGGTTCCAAAAACATACTGCCCTGAGACTTCAGTCTCACCTAGTATTAAAATATAATTTTAAAATATAATTGTTAGTGATGGATTACAGACTGACATCACATACATCTGGTCATCTGATTTCTGGTTCCCATACTATCCCCCTTGGATAGAAGCTGTCAGGATTTAGCACATGTGTGTCAATAATACACACACAGGCCCTTGTTAAAATCTGCTGCAGCTCCTGGAAGTCATAACACAATTTCAGACCTCCATCCTTTCAGAGTATCAATTAGTTCACCCCAAAGGCAATACAGAAATATTCCTAGTACAGACTTTTTATCTCTAGCTGCACTGAGAACTGTAAGATGCAATCTTTATGGCCTAAGCCAGGTAATTTAATTTGAAACTATTTTCAAAGTTAAGGAGATTGAGATTAACCTCTTCTCTTCCAGTATCCTCTGTTAAAAAATATACATTTAAACAGTTACTATAATCTATGTATATTTATTTTTCTGTTTAGTAGGGCACCTTGTTGGTATATTTTAACACAAGCATCTTTACAAATACATTTTTCAACACATGCATCTGTACAAATCAATTTGATATACAAATGGTATATAATTGTTTACAAACTTCCAGCTAGCTGTGCTGGCATATGCTACACATCCACTGCACTACTTCTCCTGGCATAGCTGGCAATACCTCGCATTGTCACATCTCTCCCCCCATTGAAGACTCACACTACTTTTTCTAGTGACCCTTGAGAAACATTGCTTGAGAGCAATGAGCCTATCTGGGAATACATTCACCCATACCCTGTCCTGAGATCCCATCTGCACACCATTGCTAACTTCACTACCGTGCTGCACTGTCATATCATATGTTGCAACCCTAGGCTCCACCTTAGTAACCTGGCATGTTGCTAGCTGGCTCAATGCAGCCATGTTAAAGGAATTATGATCTGCAACTACAGTGAACTTCCCTCCATACAGATAGGGTTGAAGTTTCTATAGTGCCCATACTACGGGCTGCATAACATCCCTCCCTAGGTTGGAGTCTATGGCTGAGACATGCCACTGGGTGCTCTTCTCCCTCTGAGGAAACCTGGCTGAGTACAGCCTCTACCTCATGGTTCAAAGCATCCACCTGCACAAGAAATTATTTGCTATAATCTGGACTGGCTAACACAGGGGATCCTCCCAAAGCTCCTTTAAGTTTTGGAATGCCTGTTCACAGGCTGGGGTCCACACAACCTTGTCTGGCCTGTTTTTTCCTCATGAGGTCTGTGAGGGGAGCAGCTATTCTACTATAACTGTGAATGAATTTCTATATTGCTGTCCCCAAGAATGCCTTCACCTGCTTTTTGGTAACAGGCGCTGGCCACACCTTACTGGCTTCCACTTTGGCAGCTTCTGGCCTAGTCTTACCACTCCCCACTCTGTCCCAGGTAGGAGAACTCTTCCATACCCACCTGACACTTACTGGGCTTAGTGGTCAACCCTGCCCTTTGCAGTCTGCCAAGGGCCTCCCTGACATACTGAATGTGCTCAAGCCAGAATGGTTGTAAAGGGCAATATCATCCAGGTAACCAAGGGCATAATCTCCTATTAGCATAGAATCTACCAGCCTCTGAAAAGTTGCTGGGGCATTTTTCATCCCAAAGGGCATCTTTGTGAACTCATATAATCTGAAAGGAGTCACAAAGGCTAACCTCTCTCTAGTGGTGAGAGTCAAGGCACCTGCAAATAGCCCTTGGTCAGATCAGCAGTGGTCAGATACTTAGCCCCACCCAGCTGCTCTAAAGCTTCTCCTGTCCTAGGCATGGGGTAAGCATCTGACTTTGTGTGACTATCTAGTTTCCTGTAGTCTACACAGAACCTGGTGCTGCCATCTTTCTTTGGTACCAGCACCAATGGGGAGGCCCAGGGACTGCTGGACTCCTGGATTACCCCCAGTTCCAACATTTCCTGTATCTCCTTCTTCAGAGTCTGTCTGACTCACTCAAGCACCCTGTAAGGGGCCTGCTTGTCAGGCCTTTGGGATCCTTTATCCACATGGTGCTGCACCAGATGGGTGCACCCAGCTTTTCCAGTGAACATGCCCCCAAAGTCCAATAACATTGCTCCAATTTCTCAAACCTGGGTAGGGGATAGCTGCTAAGACATTGCTACACCTTCCACTGTGGTGTCAGTCCAAGCGTCACTGAGGAGAGCAATCACCAGATCCCCTCAGACTCCTCCTGCCATCCACTGTAAATACTCAGCATCAGGGCTTGCTTATCATGGTATGGTTTCATCATGCTAACATGGTGCAATTTGTACCCCTGCCTCCTGCCTAGAAGTTCTGCCATGTAGTTAACATCACTGACCTTCGTTACCACTTTAAAGGGTCCCTCTCAAGCTGCCTGAAACTTATTGTGTCTGACAAGAATGAGAACCATTACCTGCTCTCCCACAGCATACTCTCAGGCTCAAGCATTCCTGTCACACCAGACCTTTTCCTGCTGTTGGGCTCCTGCCAGGTTATCCAGTGCCAGGCCAATGAGCTCCCTAAGCCTTGTCCTGAGGTGCAAGACATATGCTACAACTTGCAGGATTCATACTCACCCTCCCACTCATCACGAATCAAATGTAATGGCCCCCCCTCACCCTATGCCCACACAACAACCCCTTGACAATTGGATGGGAGATAGGAAATTCACCTTGGGGATCATGTCAGTTGCCCTGCTAGACAGGGGTCTAGGAAAGTAAATATTGTGGGAAGAAATATCCAGGGAATTGTTATGGCTAGGCTTGTATAGGCCCTAGGGCCAATAGCCTAGTAGCAACATATGAACCTATGAACTCAATTCGTGAAAAACCTGTGGATTCCTGGGGTACTTCTCTGTATGCAAACAGCAAATTGGGCAAATATTTGTTCCACTCTCTCTTAATCTTGTCTGAAAATGCCCATAGTATGGTCTTTAGTATAGAGTTTAACCTCTCCATCAGACCATTAGTCTGGGGATGGTAGGGGCTGGTCTTTAGGTGCTTATCCCCACAGTGCTTCCACAGACAAGCCAGCAGGTCTCATATGAAATTGGCACCTCTGTAAGGTGTTATTTCTCTTGGGAAACCTACCCTGCAGAAAAATCTCTAACAAAGCATTTGCTACCTTCTCTGCCACAATAGAGGAGAGAGTCACTGCCTCAGGGTATCTAGTAGCATAACCTATTATTACCAGGATATATTTCTTATTTGTGGAACTAGGGGTACTCAGAGGCCCCACAATATCTATAGCTACCCTGCAAAATGTATTCTGAATCACAGGCAAAGGAATCAAAGGAGCCTAGATTGTGTCTCCTGTCTTGCCTACTTTTTGGCACTGCTCACAGGTCCTGTAGTACCCTATTACATCCCTTACAATCCCAGGCCAATAAAAGTTCTGCATAATATGTCTCTTGGTATGCTTTATGCCTGTATGACCTGCAAAGGAATGTCATGAGGTATGGCTAGAAGTGACAGACTGTAACCTCTTGGCACTGCCAACTGCTGTATTCTCTCACCCTCTAGCCTTCCCTCAGAGGGGGTCACTCCCTGTACAGTAACCCTTTATTTCAGTATACAGATCCCCCTTTTCCTTGAGAATCAGGCGCCTTCCTAGTTACCTCCTTCAAACCTCATAATGTAGGGTCCAAGAGCTGAGCCTGGCCCTACTCTATCCTTGTAACTCTTCCCAGCTCCCTTTCCATAGGAATTCTGGTATCCTCTGACAGCGTGCCTCACTGTCAGCCTTGGTTCTACCACTCACCTCTGCCCTTGCAGTTAATTTGTCCAAGGGAACATCAGCTGCTGTGGTTCACCTTCAAGCTCACTGTTACAGGGTAGCGCCCTCCCTGAAATAGCCACATCACCAGCCCTGGCTTCAGGTGTGGGATCTGTCTGGGTCTCCCCCAGGATACCAACCCCACATTCCTGTCTCCAAGCCTGACTGCATGTAACTGCATGCACACAAGGTACTACATTATCAAAATCATTCCTTATTAAGACATCTGCAGGGATATCCTCAAACACACCTCCCTGCTTGCTTTCTTTTCCACTCTCCCAGTCAAGGTGAAGCCTGGCCAAAAGCATTTAGAATGGGGTCAGTCCTAAAGCTCTGACTGGAGTGGAATGCCCAAGCAAGTACTGCTCCGGTTTAACCAATGCAGGCTTCACAATGGCTATGTCAGAGGCTGTGGCTGTCTTAACAGTAGCCTTTTTTCCATCCACTAAGATAGGATATAACCTCTGGTGATAGTTTGGTACCCCATATTGTCTTCAGACAGCTTACCACTGGCATACTGCTATTCCCACTTGCTGGTGGCTCCCCCACCTTTTGTTCTCCCAAATTGCCTCCATGGACATCTGTATGACACATGGCCTCATTGGTTGCATTTAAAATATGTAACCCATGTAGCTGATATTAGTGGCTTTCCCTGTTACTGGTGGATTCTGTTGGGGTGGTTTAGGCTGCCTACCATGGGTTCCCTTATATCTATGTGCAGTACTGGGTATCCCCTTCCTGGGCAATGATGCCCTGCTTGCTAAGTACAGATCCCCGTTTTTGCCCAGCGCATCTGCAGAGTTACATTCTCGGTCTGCCAATCATATTCTTCTGTCTTCAGACAAAGTGCTAAGGGCTTGTTCCCTCACCAAAAGGTCTACCAGCCCTTCAAAAGTGGTGACCTGACACCCACTCACCCACCTATGAAAATAAGTGCTTAACTCAGCAATATAATCACACACACTTTCATCTGCCTTGTGTCTATGCTCACAAAACTTTTTTTCTGTAATCTTCTCATGTTAACTTCAAACATTTAAGTAAACATTTCTTTACTTTATTAGGGTTAGGGAGGGGTTAAGGATAGTGCATAGATAGTTGTGTATGTGGGATTTAGTGTAGGGTTAGAAGTAGGGTTTTGGTGTTTTACTTTAGGGTTAGAAGTAGGGTTTGGTTAGTGTATGCATGTGGTGCATTTATTTTGTTTGGGTAGGTAGTATGTAGTGGGTGGTGGGGTTGGCCGACTATGACAGTTCGAGATTTAAAATTTCACAGTTTAGTGCGTTGGGTATTCTCGCAGTTTGCGCAATACATGTCGGTGTTTAGGTATTCGCTCAAAAGGACTTTTGCTCTGGTAATATAGACCCGTATTTCTAGCTGTCTGCATCAAGCACAGTTTCCCTTTAGTGTACACAGAGAACACACTCAGTCCAGGGTCTGGATTTCTCTATCTGTCTCCCTCCAGGTTCCCAGTAACACTCTCCACTGACAGAGCTATATATTTAAGACCTCAGCCAAGTGTCCAAGCCAATTTCTCAAGCACCCACTCTGTGAAACAAGTGCTTTGTGTCCCTGCTCCAAACAGCCACACACACCCTTTGAGATTTGATTTTCTCACACACACACACACACACACACACACACACACACACACACACACACACACACACACACACACACACACACTCACACACACACATACACACACGTACCTGGGAAAGGCTGGCACAGATTTGCTAGCTATGTCCCCTCTGCCTAGACTATAGGATAGCTACTGCCACTTGGAACTCCACAGCCAGCTACTCTAAGGCTCTTGCAAGGGGACCCAATTATACTGAGTGAAATTAATATTAATACAAATGGTAGTTTGACCAACAGCAAGGATTTCAGGAGAGGCCAGAGCTGTCACCAAATATATATAAGTACTCTCAGAGATTAAAATATTCTTTAAACTACCAGCCACAATGAAAAGTTTAAATATATTTAACAATACATAAGAAAAGAACATGAAAATACTGAATATCTATTTACAGTAAACACCAGAGTTTTAGTCACAGGAAATATTAAAATAACACAGATGAATAGATCCACACAGATACAGAAAAACAGTACTTAACTAATCTCACTATTTTTTCCTGACTATGCTAAAGAATTACTATTCCCCAGTTCGCTTACTAGATCAAGGCAAGATGAAGTAGGTGGGGGTTCTTCTCTGTCATGTTCCAGAAACAGACTGCTCTGAGACTTCAGTCTTACCTACTATTAAAATATCATTTTAGTGATGAATTACAGAATGATATCATATACATCTGGTCATCTGATGTCTGGTTCCCATGCTACCCCTTTTTGCTAGAAGCTGTCAGGATTTAGCACATATGTGTCAATAATACACACAGAGCCTTGTTAGGATCTGCTGCAGCTCCTGGAAGTCATAAACCAATTTCAAACCTCTATCCTTTCAGAGTAGCAATTAGTTCACCCCAAAGACAATGCAGAAAGCTTCCTAGTACAGACTTTTTGTCTCTGGCTGCAGGTAATTTAATTTCAAACTATTTTCAAGGTTAAGTGGATTGAGAGTAACCTCCTCTCTTCCACTATCATCTGTTAAAACATATACATTTAAACAGTTACAATAATACATGTATGTTTCTTTGTCTTTCCAGCAGGGCACACTGGTGGTACATTTTTAACACAAGCAGCTTTACAAATACATTTTCCAACACACGCATGTGTACAAATCAGTTTGATATACAAATGACATAACTTTCTTTACAAAATTCCAGCTAGCTTTGCTGGCATATGTTATATATCCATTGCCCTACTTCTCCTGCATGGCTGGCAATATTGTCATTATATTGTGGCACATTGTCATGCAAGTGAACACAGGCGGCCACCACAGTGCCATAGATCAATAAAACAGATATAAAAAGAAATGGCAGTCATAATTCCAGACATCAATAGGTAGAAGTGAACACAGGTGGCCACCACAGTGCCATAGATCAACAAAACACATATAAACAGAAATGGGCAGTCATTATTCCAGACATCAATGGGTAATAAGTGTTCACAGGTGGGTCACCACACTGCCATAGATCAATAAAAGAGATATAAACAGAAGTGGGCAGTCATAATTCCAGACATTAGTGAGCACTAATTGTACACAGGTGACCACCACAGTGCCATTTATCAATAAAACAGATATAAGCAGAAATGGGCAGTCTGAATTTCAGACATCAATTGGTACAAATGAACACTGGTGGCCACCACAGTGTCATAGATTAATAAAACAGATATAAACAGAAATGGGCAGTCATAATTCAAGACATCAGTGGTCATTAAGTGTACACAGATGCCCACTACAGGCCAGGCCACAGACTAATAAAACAGTTCTAAACAGAAATGTGTACCTAGTGGACTCGATAACAAACATGCTTTCATAGCTTCCATCTATCATTGATTTTACCACAAAATTTTGCTCTGTCTCTCATAAATTTTTTTCTTTTATAGCAAAATAGGAAGAACTTATGCAATTAAATCACGGCAGTATTTACATCTAGAAATCTTTATTGCATTACTATTCCATGTATGCCAATATTACTAGGACAGCTATGAAACCGGCATATTAACACAACAATAATAAAATACAAAACAACACACAGAATGCCACAACCATGGATTTTAATTAAAAAAGTAAGCATTTTCATTTCATAACATAAGGAACTTCATCATAAACAAAGTAATTGCTTCATACACCATTTAAAAATCCTTAAAGGTGCCAACACATTTCAAAATTTTAAACAGGTACACATCTAAAATAGAAAAGTCAATACTGAAGACAATAATAAACATAATAAATACATGGTCCATAAATACACTACCAATAAAAACAATTAATGAATATAAACAAGCAATAACAATATACCATTTGATATAGATTATAAACTTACAACCTTAACTTTTTAGAATAGGTTTGATAGAAATAATATCATTGATGACTATTGTAGTTTCACAGTTCCTTAAGTGCTATGATTCCTGCCTGGATGCTGGTCACCCATACTCAGAATATATATAAAATTTCCAGCTACTTCCATTTAGAACAAATAAGTCTACCCCCCACATGTACACATATATATATATATATATATATATATATATATAATATTCGTACAAGTACATTAAATTGTTTTTTTTTTGTTACATTGTTGCTCCATAACAATATATACTAACGATGACATGTACTGAACATAAAATAAAACATGAAAAGTATAATATTTATATACTTTGTTGGATTATGAGCTCTGACTGATTTATTCACATGCACTACATGGATTTGATGGCTATGACTTTATGCTCATGATCAAACCATGCCATGTGTGAATACAAGAAACCCACAGCCAAACATTGCACATTGCTGTTTTATTAACTATATGCCCAAATAATCATCCACAGTTAATGTAACAAATCAGGCTTTGTTACATGAGTGAGATTTTCTTTGAAGTATTGATAATGCAGGAAGTCAAATTCACGAGGAGAATGGGTACATTTAAAGGAAAAAATCCACCATAGAACTAAAAAAAATATCTTTTTCACTTTACCTCTGTTTTCTGAGTTATATTAACACCTCAACATCACTCTGACTGCTTCTGATAGAATTTGAACATGTTTTCTGCAAAATGGCTGTCAATGTGACTTGACATATCAATGTGATCTTATTTTTCTTCAAGCATTTCTCTTTTCCATAAGCCATTTCAAGTTTGCTTTATATGAGTCGTAACAGACATAAGGAAGTAGTGATGTATTCGCATGCCATTGACATATAATGGGATTAGTGTCAGTCACTGTCATCTTTTATACTGTCTGTAACAGGACTGCTTCTTTTATTTATTGAATGGCCCTCATTTGTGTATGTCTCGGGGCTTGTTTTACAGTATACTAAGGAATTATAAAGCTGCAACCAAAATATTTACTAAATTGCAGGTCTTTGTTCAAAGTATCTTTCTGTAATCCAAGATGACAGCCCCTCCCCCTACATGTTGGTAAATGTGCTGATACTTTACAATTATTACAACAAAAAATATTTTCTGACATTTCTCTAAATGTCACAGACATCTTAGGTACTACATTCAAGTCATCTTAAAATGTAAAGTAGCATAAACAGCAAATATTTAAAGTTTAAAGCTTAGCATTTCAATATTGTGGTGCTGCTTAAGTAAATTTCTCAAAAGAGGTGACAACTACCTTTGAACTATTGACTGATCGAATTGCTTTGGTTTGCTATGAAAGGCACGGTTACACTCGAAACAGCTATGAATCCATCTATGTTCTCTTCCTCTCTGCAATAAAGACAGTGGACAACAGTTGTCTTATTTACAGCAGCCTGAGCTCCTGACTACAAATTCCTCTGCATCTGTGGTTTGTCATGGAATTGTAGACAAATTCTTCTGTAACTTATGTGAAAAGTTAAGCTTAAAAATATTGGGTGGTCTTTCCCTTCCTTTGATACCAAAGTGAGGAAATGAAAATTTTATAAAGTGCAGTTAAATGTTGACAAAACACCTATTCAAATCATAGCCAGCTACAGACCCCCAACCATGACTCAGGATGCCCACTTCACCTATCTGGACTTACTTGAATCTGTCAAGATTCAACCCTCTACCCTGATCCTGGGTGACTTTAACTTTGCAACCATAGAGTGGAATACCTATTCTAGCCCAAACTTCAATGCCCAGACATTCCCTGAATTTGTCAATGCCAATCCATTGGATCAGCTGGTCGATACCAGTACAAGAGGTGTAATATCATGAACCTGGTCCAAACAAACATGAATAGCCACTGTAGCACTCCTATAGTGTCATCCTCCTTGGTAAGATCCGACCATAAAGCAATCACTTTCAAAGTCACCATCTCCCCTGACCCCTCTCTTGTCAGGGTCAAACAAAAAAAAATTTCCAAAGCTGACTACAATCTCCTAAGAGCTGGTATAAGCAGCTTTGCAGCCACTGTCCCTTCAGTTGGAACTAGCAGTAATGTCCAAGCCTACACCAAAAACTATATGAGCACCTACATAGCTGTATGGACACAGCAATACCTGACTGGACCAAATCTTCTTCCTCAAGGAAGAATAATCCTGTTTAGTGGACAGCAGCAATAAACAAACTCTATAATAAAAGGAAATCATTGCTGTCCAGGACCAATAAGGTGTAGGTGCCATGTTGGAAGCAATCTCTACTTTGTCTGGACAAGCAAATAAAGTCACTGGTGAAATCCTCTAAGGCTAACTTTGAGTACAAATTGGCCACATCCACTAAGGACAATCACAAGGCCTTCTTCACATCCATCCGCAATCTGAAAGGTAACACCCAAATCTACTCTGAAGTGGTGGTCAATAACACCACATACACAAATGTCATACACATAGCCAACCTGCTGGCAGACAGGTTCAGTGAAAACTTCACCCCCCTGTCCCCCCATCAGTAAAGAAGGACATCCCTAGCACCTGCCCCCTCCCCTCATCACTAGGTAGCAGGTCTTTAATGTCCTCTCAAAGGCAAAAAATACAGTCTCCATGGGACCCGACAACATCCCTGGCTGTATCCACCATAAACTCAGGCATGAGCTCTCAGCACCATTATGCACCCTAGTCAACCAAAGCCTGAGCACCAGCTTCTTCCAAGCCAAATGGAGGGCAGCCACTGTCATTAAATCTGACTCAAGATGCCCAATCTGCCTATTTGGACCTGTTTGAATCTATCAAGATTCAACCCCTTACCCTGATCCTGGGTGATTTTAACTTCCCAAACATAGATTGGAAGAACTACTCATGCCAGAACATAAATGCTCAGAGATTCCTTGATTTTGTCAATGCAAATGCCTTGGAATAGCTAGTCAATACCCCCACAAGATGTGATAATATCTTGGACTTGGTATTGACCAACATGAGTAACCACTGCAGCATCCCAATAGTATCATACTCCCTGGTAAGATGTGACCACAAAACAGTCACTTTTGAAGTCACCATCTCCCCCAACCCCCCTCCCCCAAGCTAGGATCAGACATAAAAACTTCTCCAAAGCTGATTACAGCCTCCTGAGGGATGGTATAAACAGCTTCACAGCCCCCTCCCCCTCTGTAGGAACTGGCACCAATATCCAAAACAACACCAAAGCACTATATGAGCATTTATATAGATGCATTGAATCAGGAATACCCAATAGGACTAAATCATCCTCCGCAAGGAAGAGTAAACCTGTCTGCTAGAAATAAACTCTATAACAAAAGGAAAACAATCGCTGTCCAAGACCAAGAAGGAGCAGGTGCCCAATTGGAAGCAATGTCTCCTTAGCCTGAGCAAGCAAATAAGAACACTAGTGAAATCCTCCAAAGCAAACTTTGAGTCCAAATTGGCCGCATATACTAAAGACAATCATAAGGCCTTCTTCACATATATCCGCAACCTCAAAGGAAGCACCCAGATCTGTTCAGAACTGGTAGTCAAGGACAACACATATACAAATTACGTAGATATAGCAAACTTGCTGTCTGACAGATTCAGCAAAAACTTTCCGCATCTACTAGAGACAATCATAAGGCCTTCTTCACATATGTCCGCAACCTCAAAGGAAGTACCCAGATCTGTTCAGAACTGGTGGTCAAGGACAACACATATACAAATGACTTAGATATAGCAAACTTGCTGGCTGACAGATTCAGCAAAAACTTTACCCCTCTGCCTCCCCCCATCAGTAAATCAGGACATCTCCAGTACCTGCTCCCTTCCCCTTAAATCTAGGGAACAGGTACTGGAGATGTCCTGATTTACTGATGGGGGGAGGCAGGACATCTCCAGTACCTGCTCCCTTCCCCTTAAATCTAGGGAACAGGTTATTACTGCTCTCTCAAAAAAAATATAAAGCCTCCATGTGACCCAGTAACATCCTAGGCTGCATCCTACGTGAACTCAGCCAGGAACTTGCAGCACCATTAGGCACCCTATTCAACCTGGTCTGTGACATCAACAAGACTTGTTGGCAGGACAGATTTGTGTCCCAGAGACTCCCCCATCTATGGAATAGACTCCCTCTCCACATCAAGCAGAGTACCTCTTTACCCCTTTTTAAGTGCAACCTGGATAACTGGAAGGGAAACAGAAAATTCATCCCTGGGATTCCACCTGTGTCCCTGCTGGACAGGGGCATGGGGTACTGATTTGTCTAAACCTGGGCTAAACATTTATCTAGACTTATAAGGCCCTCAAGGCCAATAGTCTAGTAACCTCCTATGATCCTATGATACCTATACACAAAGGTGGAGCGTCCACTAACCCCAGGCAATTAAAGGCCCATCAGCCTAACTAGTCTGATCTGCAAGACCATGGAAAGCATTACCATGAACCTTACAAACAAGGACATTGGCAGCCTCCAAACACTTGACACCACACAGTTTGTTTTTTTCAAATGGTGAGCATGCCTGTTAAACTTGGTCGACTTCTTTGAAACAGTCACCAGAGCCATGGTTGAGGGCACACCACCTACCTTGATCTTGACAAAGCCATCAGCACTGTTCCTCATTTGGGCATAATAGATAATCTCTCCAGCTAGGTATCAACCCATATGTTACCAGATGGGTAGCTAACTGGCTCACTGATTGAACACACTCAGTCAAAATAGGGGAAGCCACCTCTAGTAGTAGACCCATAACAAGTGGTGTACCTCAAAGATCGGTCTTGGTGCCTCTACTGTTTGGGATATACTTTTCTAAGATAAAAGCCAAAACCAGTGGTCTGTGGCTGACCAAGGTTGCAGATGACTGTGAGCTGGTCACTGTCTTAAATTCCCCTAGTGATGTGAACATCCTCCAAGAGGGCCTTACCCAAACTAATGACTGGTTACAGAAGCATGGCCTCAAACTGAATGCCAAGAAATGCATCATTATCCCCTTTGGAGAAAATGGCATCCCCACTAATTATCACATTAATAACAACGTACTAAGCACACAGTCAGTCGTGAAGGACTTGGGCACCCGGGTTGATAGCAACCTAATTTTTGACCATCACATTGCCTCCATTGTACAGAAGGCTTTCTACATGGCCCACCTCATAAGTAAGGGTAATTCATCCAGGAACAAGGAGGTCATAACATCCCTGTACTCCTCCTTATCAGACCCATTATCGAGTACAATGCTACCTTCGGCATGTACCTTGCCAAGCACATGCAGCAGCTGGAGTGACCACAGAGACTCCTGACCAGGAAAATCCAGGGTCTCAAACACCTATCCTATACAGATAAGTTAAAAGCCCTGTCCCTCTACTCAGTCTCATACAGACTGCTCAGGGTTGACCTGTGTCTGCATAAAAGGCCATCTCAGACCCATCCTTAATGGAGTTGCTGCATATCTATGTCAAACTCCACTCACGCAACCCACACACAAGGCCACAACCTGGCTTGTGACATTAATAGAACTTGTTGGTGGGATATATTTGTGTCCTAAAGACTCCCCCATCTGTAGAATAGACTCCATCTCCATGTTAAGCAGAGTATCTCTCTAGCCCTCTTTAAGAGGAACTTGGACGGCTGGATGGGAAACAGAAAATACACCCCCAGGATCCCAGCTGTGTTGCTGCAGGACAGTGGAAACAGGTGGTGACTTTGTGGGAACATGGGCGAAATTCTTGTCTTGGCTTATAAGGGCCTCCAGGCCAATAGCCTAGTGTCATCCTATGAACCTATGAACCTACAAGCAGATTTCAGGTACCTACACAGTACTGGAATCACATTGTAAGGAGAAAAGCAACCTAAGAGTTGAGTTAAACTGCAGGAGGAGGTGGAGTTTTCCTTTAAGTTTTACATTACTACTTGTTGATTTATTTATGTGTATATGTATGCATGTATGTATGTGTGTATGTATTTATTTATTAATTCATTCAGGCCTAGGGAAAAAGACATGGAAGACGTCTTCCTTAGTTTGGAATTGGGGAAATGGTAATGCTGATAATTCATGTTGATACAAATTACACATAAATATGTCTAAGGAAGAACTGTGTGGACAGACTGGAGGAACGTTTGTATAATACTGATACTTACATCGATATTAAAGAAAGCATTGCCACTGCTATTGTTTCCCTGATACAATTTGAAAGAAAACAACAGATGCAGTTAATTGCACAGTGGGAAGTATATGTCTCAGATGGATGAATACCATGTTATGGAGGACATGCACGTATGCATGTATGCAATGTCTTCTTTGCAAAAGATGAGATTTACCTTTCAGTGTGGGGAAAGTTAAATCATGTAAATGACATCACCAACAGTAGTTATGAAATAAAGCATCATCCTTTTTTAGGCAAACTAAACTGTTAAATCTTGGTATGTACAAATAATAACTGTATCAAGTCTCACAATCTTTATATAATATAGGGAATACACTTCATATATGAAAAACTAGCACATTAACAGCTTTGCAGTGCATGGAGCTCTTCAATTAGGCACTGAAATCAGGAAAAAGATAGAGTTGTTAAGCACTTTTCTGACATCAGAAAAGTGCTTAACAAAGTTTTATTAAATACCTGCAAGTAGTTAAGCTCTAGTCCCACATGAGTGCATAACAGCAGTTAATACTAGTCACCACAAAACAGCAGTGATAAGCTAAATTAGCAATAAAAACTGTTAGATACTTTACCACAGTTTTAAACAAAGATGTTATTTTCTCAGAGGAACACTATTTTTCCCTGCTGTCTGTGAGGTACTGAAGTGTTTTACAGCTTTCAAAGCTGTAAAATACTTCATGGTCCTGTGCATTTTTCCATAACTGGTGGTATATGAAGCAGATGGCAATACATGCAACACAAAGAATTTTAAGTGGGTCTTATTGATCATAACTTTGATTATGTGTTCTCAAAGTGGATGCCAACATTCACTCTTCCAGCTTTGTTTCACTCCACTCTCAAGGAGAATTGTTTGACATCCATGTCTTGAACACATAATATAGAGAACTATGACTGGGTCTCTGATCACAGTCCAGTGTTCAAGACATGAATGTGAAGAAATTCACCTAGAGAACATAGTGAAGATCAAGAGGTGCATCTTCATGTCTATGTCAAGAACTCATAAAAAAGAGTTACGTTTGGAAATCATAATTTTTGCAGTTTCAGTAGATCAAAAGATACTGCACTCAGTTTAAGAGCAAAAAGTTGTGGGTTGTATTCCAACATCTAGCAGTTAAATTAATTTTCCATTAATGATAACGTGAGGCAGCTTAAAGAGAATAAGATGTTAAATTGAGACCCTATCTCCCTGAGTTGGGGTTAACTCAGATGGATGTAAATGATGTAAAAGATCCTGATGTACATATCGAAAACAGTGGGGACGTTCCCTATAGTGCGCTGCCCAAAATTTTCCTAGTCAAGATGTATACCACCTCAGGTCTCCCTTGAAAAGAAGCCATTAGCTTAATTGGATTAACTCGATCAACAAAGTGTAAATAAATAAAAATAAATAAAATTGTAGTATGTGCAGCTTTATCTACTCCATGCACTGCCAGCAGCAAAAAAGTGTAGTGTAAAGTGTTTTATATCTTTGAAAACCAAAACACACATAGTGTTGCCATGCAAACAGAGGACAGAAGCAAATTGTCCCCCTTAGGAATTAACATCTTTAAAAGCTGCTAGCCACTTCACTCTGACACACCCTTCATTTAAATGTGTTGTAGAGCTAAATAACAGTTTTTAAAGCTGTTGTAGCTTTAGTCACTTTTTGTGATGTGTGGTACTGAATGTTTTCACTTTCTAGCTTGAAAATAGAGCTTAGTAGCATGGAGAGGTGCTTAAGGATTTTTAAGCTCCTTTATGACATCAAAAAAGTGCTTAATAAGCCTGTCTTTTTTTTCTAATTTTAGAGCCTAATTGTGGTATTCCATGCAGTATTGTCTAGTGTAATACCTCCCAAGAAAGTTAGTGCAAGTTTTTGAATTGCCCCGGTGATTAACAGGTCATGGGGCATGGTGTTGTTGACAGACAGGCTGTCAGTAAATACCATGCATTTCTCTAGTGCCATATATTCAGTATATATATATATATATATATATATATATATATATATATATATATATATATATATATATATATATATAAATTATAGAATGCATTTATTCACTTACTACAGTAATATATACATTATATATAACAAATTAATCTTCCCTGCAACTCCCAAAGATCAGACTTGCACAGCATAACATACTCATTATATATAATAAATTCAACTGTCCTATAATTTCCAAACAATGACTTGCAAAATACACTGTCCGGAAAATCTGTAAAACAGATTAAATACAGTTCGTGTTGACCAGGACAAGGTAAGTTTCACTGCAAAAGAAGGAAACTCGCACTCACATCTTGTCTTCAGCAATCAGGGATGCCTGAGAGGCATGTATCTGTTCTGTAAAGCAGAATACACAGCCACAAGTGGTTCTGTAGTCAACAGGCAGTGTAATAAAGCTGAGCTGTGCTGGAGTGTAGCTATGCTTTTGTTGAAGAGTGGTATATGTATGAGGTCAGAAAAGCCTTGGAGTACACAACACTTGACTGCATTTTGCTGCCATGATCTCCAACAACTCAGATGCGATCTGTAGAATTACAGATACTGTTTTCAGCATGGCTGAATTCCTGCAGGCTTTGGAATTCTACCACAGAAGAAGAGTTGTCAAAGATCTGTCTCTCCATGCTCCATTCCTTCCCATCTAAACTCCGTTGGCTGGAAATGCCTTGACCACAACTACCAAAGCAAAACTGGTGTGTTCAAAGGCACTTTCTTTTTAAAGAGGAGAGTCAATATTTGAGTGCTTGTGTACCTGATACATGGCTGGACAAGCCAAATGCATGTCACCAGGGCTGTAAAGTGGGCATTGGTGATATACAAGATGGCAACAAATGAGATACAGTCTTTGAGGCATGTGTGTTCCTGGAAATTGCTACAAAAACCCATGCAATTTGCAGGACCAGGAAAAATTGTTGAAATCCATAAAGGCATGTTTGTCAAGGTAAAACATCATAAAGAGCAACAGTTAGCCATTACTATTGTGTATTTATCTTTTATGACAGAGAAACCAAAAATAGTTACATCTGCTTTGTGACAAGGAGGAATGCTGATACCCTGATTTTCATTATCACCCCAAACATGTCTTTCCAGCGTCAACAATTATTTCTGATCATTGGGCAGCCTAACACATGCTACACAACTTCCAGGTATGAACTGCAAACATCTATGAGTGAATCATTCCTAAAACTGTGCAGAGCCAGACATTGCTGGCTGCACCAATGACACTGAAGATATGTGCTTGAGAGCTAAGAGAATCTTGCCTGAGTAGGATTCCATCATACCTGAATGCGTTTACGTGGCGGAATCAATTTGCAGCAAAGGATGGCAATGCCTTTGAAAACATTTTGTGTCACATCTGCGAATTTCAACAAGGTATTGACTTGCATGATGATAAGGAAAACTAGAACTTTTGCCATACTGTAAAACTGATCACTCCATTCCCTTTTACATACATTTGTATTCACTGTGCAAGAAGTGAATACCCAGCTAAGGTTGTTTCATGTATTGGTGTTACTTATGCTATTTCCATGGCATACATGTATAATGGGATTATGTTTTTTTGGTGATGAAATAAAAAAAAATTGGGCTGCACATGTATTCATTTGTGGTATTTGCATGCCTGCATTCAACCTGAAATTTTAAAATAATGTGGTGTTAGGAAAGCAGTTATAACATGGAGATGTTGTAGCACTGGCAGACATGCCTATAGCAGCAGCATAAGAGTCCGGTAAGGAGATGAAGGAGGAAATGGATGTGGCAATACCGCATGTGAGGCAGAGGTCACAGCAATACATCATGTTACTGGCAAAGAAGTGGATTCTGGTTCATAACTATGGGCCATGATAAGAAAGACCCAGAATAAAAATGATGTCTGCATTATCATTCCCAGGCTATGCATTATGGTGCAATAATGGGCTATAATTTGCATCACATGTTACCATAATACAATAACCATGCACACTGCTAGGAGGTTGAGAGCATCAGTGATCACTCCTCCAGTGATGGAGTAGAACTTCCATGGGTGGAATGCTCGCTGATACATCATGCAGCTGTGCAGTTTAAGGACTGAATGCATCCTGACCAAGGGATGGCATGCCACATTGGAATCTTGTATGGGAACTCACCTGTGGCTACATGTGTCATTCTAGTAGATTGTTTATGTTGCCAGCTGCTGGAACTGTCATGCGTAGCTAGTGTTCATGTTAGGGATGCAGGGAAGTATTATAGTGTTAAATTGTATGACCCTGACTGCCTTACACAGTGGAGATCACCAACAGTGGAGTCAGGAGAGTATCAACCATGACCATAGGAGTGTTCGTGCCCAAGGTGGATGCAGCATGCCAGTTGTATTCATAGTCCATGGCCAAATATATATCTTTTGGTGCAGGTTGTCACTGCTGCAGCCCTGATGTCCTTGAATGATAGATATGCATATGTGTTTGAGTAAGCCATTCACAGCAGCAATTCACTGTCCTATGGGAATAACACGTGCTACTACTCATCTCGTACACACTATACAAACAGTTAGGTAGTTTTCACACATCCAGCTCCTACTCCCAGTCCATGACAAGTGTAAGGGATCTCTCACTTTCCTTATAGATAGATGTCATGAATTCCTCCACCTCTGTAAGATGCCTCTATGCTGGTGGTCTAGTTCACCCCCAGTGGTCACCCCATCTCTGGCAATTTCTTGTTCCTTGGTTTTGGTTTATCATTGATCTGGAAGCACAGCTGTACTGTTGTCCTATTCTGGTTGTCCACTGTATATATATATATATATATATATATATATATATATATATATATATATATATATATATATATATATATATATATATATATATATATATATATATATATATATATATACTGCATCTGTCTCTGCCACACCTGGTCATGAAAGGCTTTGCCTGTTTTACCCCTCACAAGGATACGCATGCTATGTATGTGTAGAGGTCAATATTGCTAGACTGAAAGATCAGAAGTGCGAATGTATGTACATCGACATATTAAGGTCGATGTACATACAGAGCAAAACGCCTAAAGGGTAAAAAACAGAACGCAAAACGTGTTTCTTAGCCAGCAGCATGGTGGTGGGGATAAGGAAATATATCCTTTTCCCTACTGTAGTGCAGTCTCGAAGTTGGTATATTTAAGTAGGGGGCGTGTGAGGGGCAAAGCCCCCAACATGGGGGGGTGCAGAGGAGCTTGCCCCCCTGCAAAAGCTAATTAATTGAATATTTTAGTTTAAATTTTACTTACCTGTGTGGCGCATTCTGATGATGAAACACGTTCGGCGTTCCAGTTTTCACCCTTTAGGTGTTTCGTTCTGTATGTACATCGGCCTTTATGTGTCGATGGACATACATTTGCTATTTAGCCCTTTTGGGGTTTTAATATAGACCCCATGTGTAGTGGCCATAGTAGTACCTCTACCTCCTCTGTGGTGAACGTTTCCAGCCATTGTCCTCCATACAGTTTCATGACAAGGTAAGTACACTTGTGGGTTACACATACAGATCAGTGTACATATGCATGAGTGTCCAAGCCAGCTGACAATTGACTCAGTACTGTACCCTGTCTCCTTATGGTGGCCACAGCCCTAAAGCAGCATGCAGGGCTGTGGTCCCCTTATGGTGGTCTCTCTTTCTTCTTATATTCTTCACTGTCAACCCTCTCTGTATATTCTGTTATCAAGGCATTGTGTCATCTCACCCTCCCCACCTATACTTACCTTTGCTTACTGCTCCTCTGATTGTTCTCCTAGGGTGAACTCCTCGGTGGCTCTGACCTTGTTAATATAGAACACTATCTTCTTTCTTCCCACCTACTCTCCCTGCGTTCTATCTGGTTAGAATACTCTGCTCCTTCCCCTCTCTGTATTTCCCTATAAGCTCATATCTTTAGCACATCAGGAATGAGCTATCTACTATTTTAGCACAGGACCCACCCCCTCCCTTTCCTGCCTAGTGTATTGCTCTAGATAAATCTCGTCTTTACCTGTTGCTATGCATACTCTTCTTGCCCTCCTCCCTCTATGACATCACTTACCTTATAAATATACCTTCTCTCTCTGGATGCCATTTTTATTCTCCTAATTAGCCTTAGGGTGCTGTACGGTCCTGGCGGTGGAGTAAATAGGGTTTTTAGATAAGCTTTCTTTTTGTCTTGTTTAGATGTGTTATACCACTCTGATAACATCCCAGTAAAATACTAATTGCGTGCAGGACAGGTTGAAAACAACTGTGTTGGGAACCTGAGTAGCGTGTCCTATCCCCAGCTGTTTTGGCGTAGCTTCAGAGCGTTTCCTGCACATGGAGTTCAGGTGTGAACAAAGTTATGGTTAGGACACTCAACGGCTCTGCTTTATGCTTAACGGCTATGCTTATATGCTAAGAGGATTCTTTTTAACATGCAACCTAAAATGATAGCATGTTTACTGTGCAGCCTTTTTATGTAGCCTTTTTAGTCGGTCTGGTAGAGTAGTTTTCAGGAGCTTTGTAGTACCGGATAGACTGTTATGCTTTTGTGGCACGCTAACAACGCCATCGACTATTAGCGTTCTAGCGGTGCTTTGGACCTTTTACGACTACTATGGTTGCTGTATAGAGCTACAGGACTCTATTTTTGGCCACTGTATGATTTAAAAGAGCTAACCTTTTGTCGAATACTAAAACTATAAACTGTTTTTTTGCATACTATAATTATAAATTTAAACAGATATCATAGCGTCCTCTGCACGCTAACAACACTATTGACTATAAGCATTCTAGCGTTGTTTCAAACCTGATACGACTGCTAAGGTTGCTGTATAGAGATATGTGATTCTGTATTTTACCATCGTATGGATTAAAAGAGGTGTTGTTTGCCACTGTATGGTTAAAAAGAGCTGTATTTCCTGTTGCATACTATTACTATATATAAGCCAGAAATCATAGCGTCATCTGCCTATACACCTTATACTGACTAGCCTAATTAACAACGATGTGTACAAACATGGAGGACTAATTTGGAGCCTTCCTTTCTTAAAAGAAAAAAAAATATATATATATAAATATCAAATGTAAAACATGATAGAGGGTTATATGATGAGTTGAACCTTATTGTTTCTGAACTATGTTGTTTTTAAAAGTGTCTTGCTTGAATGTTGTCTTTGATAGAGCCATAGATGAGTTGAACCTTATTGTTTCTGAGCTATATTGTTTTACAAATGTCTTGCTTGAATGTTATCATTGATAGAGACATAGTAATATTGGCTGTCAAGGCTGTTTTAATGTGCAAGTTAATCTCTTTACTATGTTCCAGTTACTACTTAATAAGCCTGTGTAGCTGTCTGTTTTTATCTCTCTCTCTGTATCTTACCACTGTCTCTCTTCTCCCTTTATATTCCCAGCTGCCCAACCTGGTTTGCCAGTAGTAAAGAGGACTTGCCCTGCCTGCTGAAAAACAACATTTATCCACAACATACTGCAGTTTCCCCTTACTAAGGAACTGAACCTATCCTTCCACTGCAACAGTCCCGAAGGGAATTTAATTATAAGTGAAAGTATGTACTTTATACCAAAGTCTATAGACAATTAGTGTGAGATATCCTAGGTTGTAAGTTTACTCTCACCAGCCAGGACAGCCAGCAACCTTTACTAACTGCTCCCATACCTGTCTCCCCTTCCCCCCTCTTAGACTACAGGTATTTTACTGTTATCCTATTCAACCTTTATAGTATACTTACTGCCCTGCCATCTTTTATCTCAATATATATTAGCTCTGCTATACAGCCTTTGCCCACTAGAGGGCAACAGTTTCCTTTAGACCTCCATTCTGACTCTAATTTTAAGTAACTTACAGGCTCTCAGATTCCAATATCCTGTCAGAGCTAACACTCCCACTCTTTTCTCTCTTTCTTCTTATATTATTAACTGCCAACCCTCTCTGTATATTCTATTATCAAGGCATTATGTCATCTCACCTTCCCCACCTATACTTACCTTTGCTTACTGCTCCTCTGATTGTTCTCCTAGGGTGAACTCCTCGATGGCTCATCCCGCTCCGTTCGCCCTGTGGGCTCACTCCGCTCCCCTACCCTGCCACCAAATCTCACCCGTCCCCAGTGGTCCTAAACTTATACACTAACTGCCACACCCCTATACACTAGGACCAACCTCTAACTCCTTCCCTTAAAGTGCTATCACCTCTATTATATTCTCACACTAACCCCTATCTCCTCCCCCTTGAAGAACCATCACTCATCTACCATTATCCATTACCCTATCACTCTATCCACAAATATCCCTACATTCCACAACCTATACCTAAACTAATGGCCCAAGGACCCTACAAACCCTTACCTTTATTACTACTCCTAACTATACTTATCATTCCCTATCTACTTACTCTCTATGAACACCATACATTCCTAGGACTTCATAGCCACAACACACACACCTCTAGCCTTACTCCCAGCTCCACTCACAGTCTTAGCAACCTCTCCAGCCCAGCTAAGTGCTCAGCAGCCACATTTCAGACTCCATCACATCTCTCATTGTAACCCACTAGCTAGAAAAATGAATAACCTAATTTTTAAACTTTTACAACTCATCCTAAAAGTTCAGGTCCACTCCCTGTTAGATGGTGATATACACCCAAACCCAGGTTCTACCACTATCACAGCTACACAGCCTGATACACCAACTTTTTCAGTCTCACAAACACTTACCAAGCCCCCCAACTCTCTCCTGATAGCTCATCTTAACATCTCAACAATCAATAATAAAATAGCTCACCTGCATGCCCTTATTGATGTTCATTCCTTTGACATCCTCTGTCTGTCTGAAACATGGCTTAATCCATCAATACAAGACAGTGCAGTTCTACCCCCTGGCTATAATATCATAAGACGTGACTGTAACACTAAAAAAGGTGGAGGCATAGCCATACTTTATAAGAATGGATTACAAGTTACCTTGCTAGACCCCAAACCACCACTTTCCAACAATGCAGAAATTATTCTAACTAAGATACAGCTTAACAAAAGCAAAGCCATATATCTATCATGTGTCTATCTTCCCCCAGGCAATAACATAACACATTAGAGGCTATCCTCAGCTGGCTCTCAAGCAACTACCCCCAAGAAACCATTATACTTGGAGATTTTAACATTAACTGGAACTCCTGTATATCTGAGCAGCCTTCTACTCATATCAACTTATATGGTTTTACCCAAACTATAACATCCCCTACCCGTACCAATAAAACTAACAACAAAACTAGTACACTAGTACCCTTGACTGGATACTCACTAATACTACCCAACTAAACTATAAAACAGGCACCCTCCCTGAGGACATAAATGACCACTTGCTTACCTATCTAATCAGAACAAAAACTGAAGTCCCAAACTTAACCATCTGTAGAACTATTCGCACTAACAAAAATTTTAACCCTGCTCACTTTCAAGCTGAACTAGGTGCCTGTGACTGGTCACCCCTGAAATACCTCCCAATAGATAATGCTGTGAAAAACTTTAACTCTAAATTTCTATCCATTTTAGACAGCCATGCCCCATTACACAAAGTTAGAATTGGAACCAAACCAGCACCATGGCTCACCAAAACTACCAAACAAAAAATCCTCCAAAGAAATAAACTATGGGCCAAATGGCACTCAACAAAAAGCCCCTCAGATCACCTGCAATTCAGACAGCTAAGAAATGAAACAAAAAAAGCCATATTAGCTGATAAAAGAAACTACTACTACCAACTACAACAAACCAACCAAAATAATCCCCAAAAATTCTGGCAAGGTATCAATAACCTCCTACACCTTGGATGCTCAAGTACTCCCTCTCCCTATGGCTCTGATCACAACAATCCCATCCAAATAGGTGACTCATTTAATACTTTTTTCACTGAAACTATACAATCCCTAGCCAACCAGCTATTCCCTAGCACCCCATGCTCTCCCGCAACCTCTACCAATAATCCTCTTCAATTTCATTTTCAGCCAGTGCCCACTTCACTCATTTGTAACCTCATACAGAAACTTAATCCCACTACACTCTCTGCTGATCTATTACCTGCAGAATACCAGCAAAAAGCTGCTAAAGTCATAGCCTACCCCATATCAATCCTCATTAACAGAACTATTTCCGAAGGAACTATTCCTCTAATCTGGAAAGTCTCTCACATTATTCCCCTGCATAAAGGTGGTAACTCCAAGGAGTTGTCCAATTACAGGCCCATAGCTATTCTATCTCCTTTGGCAAAAATAATGGAAAAATGTATTCACCTACAACTGTTAACCTACCTACTTGATCACAATTTATTAGCACCCTGTCAACATGGCTTTAGACCATTTCATAGCACCACATCTGCTCTCTTATCCTTCACTAACCATATTAACAGTAAACTTAATAATGATACTCTATCCTCAGGCCTATTTATTGACCTGTCTAAAGCATTTGACATGATTAACCACCACCTGCTTATATCCACACTCAAAAACCTGTCACTGGACACCCATACTATACAGTGGTTCCAATCATACCTACATAATAGGCAACAGGCTGTACTATGGGAAAATACTTTATCTTCCCACCTCCTAGTTGCCCTAGGGGTCCCACAAGGATCTATATTGGGTCCATTACTCTTCTCCATCTTTACAAATGACCTCCATTCTGTAATTCCACAAGCCGACTGTATCCAATACGCTGATGACACCACACTGATATGCTCTGCTACTTCTCAATCAGAACTTCAGTCACTAACCCAAAAGACCTTTAGTACAGTTGAAAATTGGCTCCTACAAAGATGTCTTATCCTTAACCCCAAAAAAACGAAAATGCTACTATTTACCCCACCCGCAGAACCTCCCCACTTAACTTTACTATTACTTCAAATAACGGAACTATAATATCTCCTGAGCCAACCACCAAACTACTCGTAGTACTAATAGATAATAACTTGTCTTTTGAACCTGACATTAATAACACCATAAAAACAGTAAACAAGAAACTAGGTTCCCTCTATAGAATCAAACC
The DNA here is from genome assembly GCF_019279795.1 of Protopterus annectens. NCBI lineage: Eukaryota > Metazoa > Chordata > Ceratodontiformes > Protopteridae > Protopterus > Protopterus annectens. The sequence goes on from NC_056730.1 coordinate 382,503,353, forward strand.
CTTTCTAACACCTCCAGCCAGGGTTACCATTGCTCGCACCCACCTTATCTCTACCCTGCTCTATGCCTCCCCTATCTATACCAAAATATGTAGAAGTAATCTGAGTAAACGTTCATCCTCCTACAACAATATTGCCAGATTTGCAGCTGGGTCCTCCTATAGAATTCATCACTGTATCATCCTGAATCAGCTAGGATGGTTAGAGTTGCCAAATCTAATACTTTTTAATCAACTAATAGTAGCCCATAAGATCCTGTATTTACCTCAAAATACACCCATACTTACTTCCCTAGTCATCCCCTATAACAATCTCAAGACCTTACGCTCATCTAATAAACTACTTGTACAAATATCAAAATACAACAATTCAGCTGGTGACACCTTGTTCTCCAATACAGTAGGTAAAGCCTGGATCATCCTCCCAAGCCAGTTAACCTCAATATCATCTGCCAGCTTATTTAAAAGCAAGCTCAAACCCTACCTTAAATCACACTGGCTATGCCCCTGTGTTAACCCAGACTAAGCACCAGACCATTAACTAGACTCCCACGATTCCTAGTCTCTCATTATCATGATCTTGTGTTTACTCACTAATTACTAGTGAGCTTAACCTTTCTTAGGATTTTTTTCTCATGTAAATATGTATATACTGTGGAATGATCAACCACTTTCATATAAGATCACAACTTCGGTGATAAAGAACACTATAAATGCATCCTTGTATGTTGATCTTCTATACTCTATCCATTGATCTCTAGGTTTTCTTTCTTAGGTTTATGTGTGACCTTAGTACCTATTAATATAAACTAATAGTTGTATCTAGTTTAGTCTTATATTAAGTTTTCTTTTCCTAATAGAATACATAATATAAAATCCTAGGCTTGTAATAGGTTATAAAGATTTGTAATACACCATTTCTAATGCAAATGTCTTAGTCTTGTTCATCTATTCTTAGATAAATATTTCTTTGCCTACTGAAATATAAAATATATAATCTTAGGCTTGTGATATTTTTTAAAACTTCTTATGTACCAAATTCTACTGTTAATGTCTTTGTCTTGACCTTTTATGTTGCTGTAATTTGTGGAGCTTTTCTCCCCGGGCCTCCACTGAAAATGGACATATATCCAGCTGGACTAGCCCAGTCAACAAATGTAAAATAAAAATAAAAATAAATAAATAAATAAATCCCTGTGTGCTACTATAGTGTAACTGATACAGTAATGAGCCATAGTTTGAAAACATAGGAAATGCTGTTGCAAACTCTACTCCCAGTGCCCTGTTAGGTTGAGCCCTTCCCTGGTAGGACTGCAACCTGCCCTCCTCTGTCGTGGTGAGCCGCACCAGCAGGAATGCAGTCTATCCTACCCAGTCTCCATGCCCTGTCAGTTTGGGCCCCCACCCAACATGACTACAACCTGTCCTACCCCTATCATGCCCTGCAATGCTACTCCACATTGCACTCAGATATATGGCTATGCCACCATATTAGCTCCAGGAAAGTTAAGGTACAGTGACGGCAGGCTGAAGGCCCCCCTTCCGGATTGACATCACTGGTAACATCAGGCAAGGCTCTGAAGCAGATGCAGGACTCCTAGTTATGCAGAGGGCATTAGAGTGAAAAGACACAAAGAAGTGCCTTAAGTGAAGACCTTCCCTACATTGCAACTGTTTAGTTATGTACTTCCTGTATTAGTGTAGGGAAATTTCGCTGTTGTTGGTACCTACTGGCTTAGAATGAATGTAACTGCCCCCTTTCACCTTATTTTATCAATAGTGAGGTGTTTCTGGAATACTGTCCATACCAAGTTCCCTTCCTACTGGAACCCATATATTTTTACTCTAATGCTGTACCCTGGACATACTCCTGTTTGTCTCCCATTTGTAAGGCACAGTGAGTTACTATTGAGTTTTGGCTTCTGCCTGTCCCCTGTCTGCTACATGTATCTCACTACTAACTCCCTGGCTATTTTTTCCTCATCTCTTTCTGCTGCTACTTGCATCCTATCTAACAAACTGTCACTGTATACTTTCACCACTCTACACCTCTCCAAATGCAATTTACTCAGCACACTATAAAATCAATAGTAGCTATACCAATGTGACTCTCTGCCTTTTAATTGCTCACCTTGTCTTTATTTTAACCATAAAATACTTCACTACCACCACTCTATTCAAAAAATTAAACTCACACTGGTCCCCTCTAAATCAAGCCACTTCCTCTAAATACTCCCACGGTGTGGTGATTTCCACCCCAAACAGGGCCCCAAAAACTCATCAATTAATCTAAACAGCAAAGAACCACCCCTACAAAATTGTGAATTAACTAACTCTCCATCTAGCACCTCAAACTATTCCTCTTCCTAGCTGTACTGTCCTATCATTAAACAACCACCTATCCATACTAATAAAAGTAGCACATAAAACCATTCACCCCATCATTCTCCCATTTATCTTCCAGAAAAATTGAATATCATCACTACCAACCTCTGTAGCATTTGTAACAAAGTTACAGAGTTACATGCCAGGATATCACAGTATAACCCTGATATTCTTGTCATCGCAGAAACCTGGCATGTCTAACATTAAAGATTCTGAACTACTCCCTCCAAGTTACAATATTATCAGAGCTGATAGGCACCACAAGAAAACAGGAGGGTAGCCTTAATTTATCCAAGTTCATACGACCTCTTTCCTATTCACACAACATCCCAAAATTCCAAAATGCTGAAATACTACTATTACTACTAAAGCTTAAAAATAAAAAATCTATGTTTTGTTACAGTATATATCCCACCTGAAAATATATATAATACAGCAACTCTAGAAAAAATTACTCCTAAACAATTAATTATATACCTTACGGAAAAAAATCATACGAGGAGATGTAACTATTGACTGGTAAAACCTTACATCACACTTTTCCTCAGCTAATATAAACCTTTATGGTTGCACACAACTTATCAAAACACACAGTATATTTTATAATACCACAGTAAAGGTGCAGTCCTAGACTGGATACTGGTCTCTTGACCCTAGTAAATTTACAAACTCTTGAACCAATCCAAACTCACTTAGTGACCACCATCCGGCTTATACCCATAAAAATACCACCTACCAACCAACCTAACACTCACCAACTTAAAACAACCGGAAAGCGTTATAAATTCAGTATAGCCCCCTTCGTAAATACATTGAAAGCCTTTAATTGGGCTGTCCTAAAAAAACTCTTCCACTCAACAAGACAGTTGATACTTTTAATACCTTATTTTTAAATACTTTAAACAGCCATGCCCATGCCCCACTCCACAAAAAAAGTGTGAAAATTAACCACGCACCATGGCTCACTAACCAGACAAATGCTATAATGTCAAACAGAGACAAAACTTGGAAAGAATGGCTTAAACTTAAAATTTCCTATAACCTGCAGCTTTATAGAGTATTATGCAATCTGAGTTAAAAACAAGTTAACATAGATAAAATCAATATTATAGCCATCTACAACTTCAACACAAAAATGACCCCAACAAATTATGGACATCAATATGTAATCTGTTACATCCAGGCTGAAACAAGGAACCTAACCCATTTCAAAATAACCGCCCACTAGAAATTGCAACCTTATTCAATATATACTTCATAGAAAACATTATCTCCCTAACTAAAAACTCCACCTCCAACCATCCAGCCAGTGCTTCTGCCACCAGCTCAATAACACCCAGTCCTAGTAATTCAGTAAACAATAGGTTATACACACTACTGCTTCCTTTACTCTCCCCACCACCACCAACCCCACCAGAACCTAATTCACATTCTATATAGATTGCTAGCAACTTTCACTTAGGACCTATCTTCACATTAATTGTAAAAAAAAAAAAAGCTTCTACTTAAACTCAAACCTCCACTGCAGCTGACATCCTCCCACCTAAATACCTAAAAATAATTGCCAATGCCATAGAATACCAAGTCTCTATCCTTATCAGTAGATCAATATCTGAATCCCATGTAGCATCAATATTGTAAAAAATCCTATATTATCCCCTATTCATAAAGGTGGCATCTCAGCTGATGTCTCTAATTTTCTGCCTATTGCAGTATTATCACTTCTCTCAAAAATTCTTGAAAGATGTATTCATAAGCAACTCCTTCAATATCTTCTACAAGAACAGCTCTTACCATCTACCCAACATGGCTTCCACCCATCACACAATACAACCACTGCCTTTCTATCACTCACTGACACCATAAACAAATACAGGAATTTGGGCAAACTTGTTTTCTCCTTATTCCTTGACCTGTCAGAAGCTTTCAATACAGTTTCTCACCCTAAACTCCTGTATAAACTGTCTCAGCTTAGACTATCCCATTCTTCATTACTGTGGATCAATAGATATTTAACTGACAGGCTGCAGTCTCTAAAACTGCAGAATAGTCTCTCCCTCTCTCTTCATACCTGCAAGTCTCCACTGATGTACCTCAAGGCTTTATTCTTGGTCCCCTGCTCTTCAATATCTTTATCAATGACCTCTATATCTCTGTAGATCCAGCCGCTTTTAAACAATATGCTGATGATTCTACACTTACATGTGCATCTAATAACTTGCCTCAACTCCTCCATACCATACAAGAAGCTTTTTCCTCAGCTGAGAAATGGCTCCACAAACCCAGCTACTACTCAAGCCTAAAAAAAAGTTATTGTTATTTATCCCCAGATCACACATGCATGATAAAGCAAATTTCAAAATATTTTCACTAAACAAAATTGAAATTGAATTATTCTCCCATACAAAATTTCTTGGAATGATTATAGTTGATAACCTTAAATTTGATTGGCATATTCAAAATAAAAAAAGACTCATCAAAAATTATGAATGATTCTACAGGCATAAAAACTTCTTTAGCAATACCACCAAAACAACTCTTTGCCACTGCCTACCTTCTCCCATCTCTTTTATATGGTGCACCTATCCTAAATAACCTTTAGGCTACAGTTAAAAATAAGTTGGAGGCATACTATAATAAGGTTGCAAAATTTGCCACCAACAAACAATACCAGTCACTACTGTATTCCCTTAAGGCTTTGAACTGAACTGCACCACCACTTAGATTACTTATCCCAACACACATTATTCACAAAGCCAATGACTGCTCTGCTTTTACTCCTATTTTTCACTCCTATCACCCTCACAGACTACTTCGATCTAATGAACATCATCTTCTCACCATATATAAACTTCACAAATCCTTTGGCCAAAGCCAATACTCATAATCTGTTGCTAAAAATGGAACTCCATCCCTCTGCAAATTAGATCTACCTGTAACCTTTCCAACTTCAAACAACTACAAAAAACTACCTAAAAAACTTGGCTCTGCTCCTGCACTACCCCAGGCTGAACTAATCCCTCCCTCCTTCCACCACCAGCATGCTTTGACAATGTTTGGAAACAAGAGATTAGGAAAACGTATTTCTTAGGCAAAGATCAAATATATTTTTGTCTAGATTGTATTATCTAGTCATCTATGTTGCAAAGAGTGTACTTGGTGTGTTTGTCATCTCTGTGAACTGCAACTAGTGAATACTTTATTGACAATGTTCTTTTTTAACTTTTTAAAGCTGTACAAATATTTGCACTATGTATGTATAGGTTCACTAGCTGAATCAGAAGCTTTACAAAGTTAGGATGCCATTCTTCTATACTGGGTTTTATAATAAGTTTATTTAATTGTAACCATATTATATAAATGTGGAGCTTTATTTCCCAGGGCCTCTGTCCCAGTTGGACTTTTCCAATAAACAAAAGTAAAATAAAATAAATAAATAAATAAATAAAATATTCTCCTCTATTATTACATGGTGTCTGTTGCTTCCAGGCACCCATGGGTGCTTACTACAGTCTTAAGGACCATTACCACTACTCATGTCTGCTGTCAGTTTGCCTGGATAGTAGTTCACTCCTATCCTCTCATTTGCTTACAGTAACACAGTCTCCTGAAATGTGGCAACCTCTTTTTGTATTGTGCTAAAATGAGCCTTGCACCCCAGTAATTATGCAAATGAGGTGATTTAGTGAAATCTTTAACATCAGTTTTGTGATGCATTTTTTGTGTATCTCAGGCTGGGAGGTCATGTATGATGTACATGCATGAGAGGCTACTGAGAGTCCCAGCCACCCTACTGTCAATCTGCATCACGCTACTTAATTTCCATTGTGCTACCATGCTGGCCATTGACTCATATCACATTGTGTCCAGCATGTATGGTCATGCTCACCAAGCTACTATTTTTTTCTCCTGATTCAGACCTAGAGAGTGGACATGACCTCTACAGGCATGGGGTTTGGCAGAACTCCTACATGATGCAGCAATGAGTGTAACATCTTCCTTCACCTGATGCAAGGGGAGTACAGGGAGCACATGGGGAGAGTATGAGGACCCCTCTACCAAAGAGATTTCGGTCATCACCATGCTGTGGTATTGAGTGATGTCAGAGGCATCAACCACTCTCATGAGTAGTGCGGGCACAAATATACTGATCAGCAGAGATACCCACAGCCCTTTTCTGCACAGGGAGATCCCTTTTTATAGTAAGTGTTCTACTCTTGGTTTAGTAGCATGCATTAGGCCTCTCTGTAGCTCTAACCTCCCTCAGTTGTCAGGGATATGCTAGGTTGATGAATGTTTGCTTTATGCTTTCCAGTGACATAGAAGATATAGGACAACCACATGGTCTGACTATGAGTTCTACACACATCAGAATAAGTATAATATACTGCTGGCAGTACAGTACAGTGCTATTTTAAATTATTGTAACACCCATTACTAATCTGTAGTATTTTTTTCTCCTTTTATGTGTTTTCTTTTTTTGCCTTTGCTTTTTTTTCCAGTAGGATCAGCAGTGGTACAGGCTGTAGTGAGGTGGTGGTCACCATGCTTTGCCTGAGTCCCAGCTGTCCTCAGGCCTGCCTGTCAGCAAGATAATAAAAATGAACCCCATAAAAAGTGACCTTGACTTGCTGCTGGCTTCTGTGTCCACCTCTCTGGAGGGGGCAAAGGTCTTCATCTGGAAGTGGTGCACACAATGTGCAGTGGCTGGTGAGGACCCATCCATCAGGCAACCATAGGCAATACCCACCCATGATGTCACCCAAAGAGATGACTGATATTTGGATGGGTTCCTCTCTGGGCCAGTCAGGCAGGCCATTGAGATTCCTCATCCTTTTGTGTCACTCCGAATCCCCTGTACACAGAACATGCCTCACAGTCACTAGCTGTCTCTCCCTATGTCTATCACCCTATTTCCATCTGTGCCTCTACTTCATTTGTTACTACCACTTTTGACAGTCTTTGTCTGCATTACATTTTTGTTTGCCTGCCCCTACTGCTTTCCTCTTACCCTCCATCCTACCCACATATTCTCCTTACTGACTGTGATGCCCCACCACTGGACCCATAATCAAGGAGCCTCAGTCCTCACCACTGGCAACAATGAGAAACGTTCACTGAGAGGATGACAAGTATACACACAGTATTTCCAGATACAGCTCTCTGCATCAAGTGCATTTTCCCTTAAGAGCACATAGAGACCACAGTCAGTCCTGGGCGTTTTCCTCTACTTTTCTCCAGATCCACAGTAAGACTCCCTAAAGGCACAGCAATAGAGTTGAGATCTCAGCTGAGTGACCAAGCCAAGACCTCCAGCACCCTCTCTGCCCAACCAGTACTTCGTGTCCCTGCCCAGGTAGTTGACCCACACACTCTTTGAGGTTTGATTTACATACACACACACCTGGGAAAGGATGGCATAGGTTTACTAGCTATGCCCTCTTCTGCCCAGACTATAAGGTAGTTTTTAGTGCCACCAGTCACTCCTGCCAGCTACCTTAAGGCCCTTAACAAATGGTGTCCAATCTTACTGTGTAATATTAACACAAATGATAGTCTGACCAAGAGCAAGGGCTATTAGGAGTGTCCCACAAAGTGTCACCAAATGGGTGTGTGGCTTTTCATTGTATATCATGGTTGTCAAAGAGGGTGTCATGGTGAGCTATGTGTTCCACATGGTGTGGTGCAGGTGTTGATCATATCCTCATGACCTGCTCGTCCAGTCTTTGCTAGAGAGTGCATATCTCCACATCGGGTGATATATGGGTAACTCTCACAGGTATGATTGTTTGGAGTTTAGAGGGGAGAGTTGTCTGTGTACATGAAGCAGTTGAAACAGTGCCTCAGAATGGACAAGTGCTCCAGGTTAATGGGTGAAAGCACAGATATCCACCCTACAAACATGCCAGGAGGGGTGGACATAACTAGTAAGTACTACGGCTACATCTGTGAGGAACAAGTACTGCTGATGGCTCACAGGTGTGCCACACTTCTTGATACAATAACCTGGTGAAGTGCCAAGCCATAATGCTAGTTGAATTGCAAGACAGAAAGAACTAGCATGATGTATGGGTGGAACAGAAGGCAGACTGTCTGCCACATGTAATACTTTACCACAGCTGTGCAGTTACCAGCAGCATTGGCCATGTGAAAGTTCAGTAAGCTCTGTAGTATGTATGGGAACTTTGTAACACTATAGGAGACATACCTAGATAGGCAGGAGTTCTAACCCCAATACTGGCAAGTGTGTGCATGTGTGTGTGTGTGTGTGTGTGTGTGTGTGTGTGTGTGTGTGTGTGTGTGTGTGTGTGTGTGTGTGTGTGTGTGTGTGTGTGTGTGTGTGTGTGTGTGTGTGTGTGTGTGTGTGTGTGTGTGTGTGTGTGTGTGTGAATCGTGTACTGTTTGACATAGCATTTTTGATCTGTGTACTTCCCTTCACTCCAATTTAGTAGCCCTGTTGATGTCATCCACCTTAGAAGTACCTTTGGAAGAGGTGGAAATACATAAGCTCTGTGGCACATCTGATACCTGCACAGCACTATAACAGGAATACCTAAATAGGCAGGAGTTCTAATCCCAATATTGGCAAGTGTGTGTGTGTGTGTGTGTGTGTGTGTGTGTGTGTGTGTGTGTGTGTGTGTGTGTGTGTGTGTGTGTGTGGATCATGCAGTATCTGGCTTATACCATTTTGACCTGTGTACTACCCTTCACCCCAATTTAGTAGTCCTGTTGATGTCATCCACCTTAGATGTACCTTTGTAAGAGGTGGAAATGTATAAGCTCTGTGGTGCATCTAATAACTGTATAACACTATAGTAGGAATACCTAGATAGGCAGGAGTTCTATTCCTTACCCTGGCTTGCAAATGTTTCAATATTGGGAAAACCAGTAGGAAATTGAGTGACAGGATAAAAAAACATAACGCTGCCATTAGATCAAAAGACTCAACAAATGCTTCAGGAAAACACAGCTCCTGTTGCCCTAATTTCACTAAATTTCAATGTTTGGTCTTGGATCAAGTCACAGATATTTTTGGTGTTTCAGATGGATTCTTACAGGTTTTGGAGTTAAAGTGGCAATTACATTTAAATGCTGAGTGTTACCCTGGATTGAATGAATCTATAAACTTGAAATGTGTTCTAAAGTGGTTGCAATAACTCTTAAAGTACCTTTCATTCATTATTCATTAGCTTCTATACATAGTTTGTATTCATCAGCTCGTATTACCATGTTTTGTTGAATATTCCACTTATTTACATCAGTGTTCAGCATCTTATTGGATGTTTACTAATTAGTTACAGTTATACAGTTATATACAGTGTGGATTGCATCAGTTTCAGTTATTCTGAAGAAGTTCCTACACATTAAAGGGCCAAAAGCTAAACCTATTATGAGGGTTGTTTTTTTCTTATTTTAGTAGAGCCTTACTCTTCTGAGAAGCTTCATTTTATGTATGCATTAATTTGCTTCCTTACTGGATGGTTATTCTTATATACATATATATATATATATATATATATATATATATATATATATATATAAATGTAGATATATGGGAGCACTTTATAAGCTTGAAATACTGAAATGTCGAATTTCAGAATCTCAAGCTCATAAAGTGGAAGGATCGGAAGATCGCAACCCCAGAAGCATGAAATTCAAAATCTCAAATGCAGGAGATTTTGAATTAGCAGTTCTGGTGTTGCACTGTGTTCATGGATTCAGGTAAGTGTTTATGTTTAAGGGTGTTTAGTAGCGGCTGTAGTGTGTGTTAGTGAGTGTTGTTACTGTGATGTGTGTGTGCGAGAGGAATGTAGTTTGTGTGGTGGTGTTTCATGTGTGTGTGTATGTAGTGTGACCTTGGAGTTAGAATATGTAAGTAGGGGGTGCACAGCTCCCACATGGAGAGTGCAGGGGGGCTTGCCCCCTGCATATCATAAGGGTAGGTGTGTGTGCTTGTTTAGTTGTCTGCATGTGTGTTGTATTGGTGTTTGAAAGTGTTGGGAGTTTGAATTTCGTGGTTTTGTGGTTTTGGGATTTAGGCTGTCGCAGTTTTGTGGTTTCGCGTATTTGGATTTTCCACTTTATGGGCTCGAGATTCTGAAATTCGAGATTTCAGAATTTCGAGCTTATAAAGGGAATCCATATACATATATATATATATATATATATATATATATATACATACATATATATATATATATATATATATATATATATATACACACACACACACACTATATATATATATATATATATATATATATATATATATATATATATATATATATATATATATATATATATATATATATATATGTATGTGTACATACATACATACATTTTCCCTACTGTTGAATGACTGTGCTGCATGATATGTCTGAAGCACTGGGCAAACCCGCTTAGCTAAGATAACTATTGCTTAAAGGGGTGGATGCTTAGCCCTGCTTACCAGTGTACAAATCCATTTAGCTGTGCTAAATCTTGCTTAAACTTTAGATTAAACTTTAGATTTCATTGACCCTCAGGTTTAGGGCTGCTACACTACCCTAGTTAACATATACATAATGATATTCACTACCTGTTTATGAAAAATACATTTTAATTGTGTTTCACATATGAAATTGTATGGACTGCTGTGGGGCTCGAACCATGACTTCACTATTAGTACTGTGTATATTTCTGTTTAGCTTCTTTTCATGTTTAAACTCTGCTATGCATAGCTACATGATGGGCACACTTGCTCAGATATGCTTAAACTCTATTGCACACAGGAAAAAAAATAAGGAATATATTTTAAATATTGCTATTAGACACTTAGAACCTTGATAGAATGACGAGCTCTGGATTAGCATGAATTTTCTGAGGATGTAGTTTCTTAAATTCAGATATGTGTCATTATTTAATTACTTCAATTCCCAGCTATTTGCCAGACAGGTGTGGATTTTAGGAGGGAAACAGCAAAAATATGTAGCAGAAATCGGGACATTCTGTGGAAATCTATACAGTTGAGAGGTATGGCTGTCTCTTATTTTCTCCACAAACACTACAGTGTCCATGGAGACTTTCAATCATTTTGAATTGCCGAACGGCAATTCTCGAGTGCGGGGGGAGTGTGTGTGTGTGTGTGTGTGTGTGTGTGTGTGTGTGTGTGTGTGTGTGTGTGTGTGTGTCTCACAACAGTATCCTGTGTGGCTGTTGTTGTGATTGTGTAATCATGTGATCCATTGGGGGTGGGTTTGCTAAATTATTATATTGATTACCTAGTATATATCCCAACATCACATTACAAGGACAACAGTTGTCAATCACTGTACAGGTAGATGTAGACAATCTACACCCTTAAATGTGTTGTGTCATGTGCAATGAGTATGTAATAGTATGGAATAGTGAACAATATAGGCAGCCCTTCTAATACTCAGAGACCACTCACCACTCAGGAATCATACACAAACACACTAGGCTAGGCATCAACCCCTATATCACTAGTTCTCTCGCAAACTGCATCTCAGATAGAACAGACGGTGTGAATACAGTGGACTCCATGTCAAAATGATGACCACACATGAGTGGAGTCACACAGGCTACGAACTCATGTCCTCTAATGTTTGTTATCTACATCTCTGAGGTGCAGGCCAACACAAAGGCACCCTGGCTGACAATGTTTGCATACAACTGTAAGGTGGGTGCTATCATCCCCCCATGTGATGTTTACATCATGCACAAAGGCCACTATGACACATATGACTGTCAGAAGCCTAAACATTACCTCAATGCCAGGAGATGTGCCGTCATTACTTTTGTGAACACCGTGGCTCACATGAAGTAATGCGTTGCTGCTAGTCCACTGAACAGTGATGTTGTTATAACATAATGGGGAACATGTGTTGACAGTGAGCTGTCTGTTGACCACAACAGTGCCACTGACATCAGAAAGTACTCTGATGTGTTATATCACCTAAGTGTGTGTTATCCAGCAAGTAAAAGGGCAAGGTCATCATGTACCCTCCCCTCAGTAGCCCAATCAATGTGTACAGTGACCCTTTTGTGATGCACACCCCTGGACACCTGCAACAACTGTAGAGGCTGCAAATGTAACCCACAAAGATAATACCAGGCCTTACACACATACCCTGTATGGACAGACTCCTATAACTCCAATGAATCCCTGTATCATACTGTCTATGTTGGTGCAACCACTGCCTGAGTTACACAGCCATGTCTCACCAAACTGGGTCAGGAATGCTACATCTGAAGATCCCAATCTGTCCACACAACATGCCCCAGATACCTCAAACACACATCCACACTCCAAAGGACATGCTTGTGGGATAGGTTCACAACCCAGACACTGTCCATGGTATGGAATATAAATAACATACATGTAAAGTAATGCACATCACTGGCCATCCACAATTCACATCTGGATGAGTGGATGGGGAATACAATACCCACCTCTGGTGATCACTCCAGTGAGTATACTCATTATCCACACTGGGGACTGTTTTCATGTGGCCCGATGTCAAGGTATTTCCTTGGACTAGCCTTGTAGAGCCTTCGAGGCCATTCACCTACTACACACCTATGAAGCTATGAACCAATGGATCTCAGTACTGCCGAGTGTGTGTGTGTGTGTGTGTGTGTGTGTGTGTGTGTGTGTGTGTGTGTAGTAATCTCAGAGTGTTTGTTTGATGAATACCCCCTGGGGGTGTGGTTATTAGCAAATGGAGGTGTGTCCAAACCACCACATTTGCCATTCTCCACTCTGAAACAGATGTTGTCAATCACCATAAACCTATATACAAGCCTCAGCCCTATAATCTGTGAGGCATATGCAATCACTATTGTACAGACCTGTGAATTCATGCAGATACAGCTGTACCTTGCCTATGACATGGTTAATGTGTTACCACACTACCATACCCCTTGGTCTTGCTAAAGGGGCACATCTTGGTGACACACAGAGGTCTAGAACACAAACAGGATACAGTATGTGAGAACACATTCACTCAGCATTAAGAATAGCAATAATGCATCATGACTTAAACTGTACACACACTCTGATGTTTACCCCTTACAAATGCCAGATGACAGCACCCTACACAACATTACCTACATACAATTTATTAAGTTCACCCTGTGCATCAGACCCATATTTGCATGTCCCTGCATCAATGTTTTGAATCTCAGGGATCTGGCACAGGTTTCATCATATGCACAGGGTGTTGTGTGGTTTTGCCAGAGCCTTAGGCTGCGCCATTCAGTTGACAGTATGGGCGTGTGTTTGGGGTATGGAAATAGCATGGCCTTTGCAGGTGTGGTGCATGTGTGTGGAGGTGAGTTTATTGTGATTGTGATGTGTGTGTGTGTGTGTGTGTGTGTGTGTGTGTGTGTGTGTGTGTGTGTACAGACACGCCATATGGCTGCCCTACACTGATGTTTTCTGGACAACTGTGGCCCATACATGGCAGGGAGTACAGTTCACTGCCTCCACGGACAAAGGAACTGGATCTGCCAAGGGTATCATGGGGACCACCACTGACATGGCCGGAAAAAGTACTGTTCTCTGATGGTGACATATGTCTGCTGGATCCGCAACCCTGTTGGGACCATCCAGGACCATGTGCCCATGGCCTGCCACTGCTTGGCATGGACATCACAACACCCTCACTAGTGCTGGTGTTACTACCCATACGGGAGCGTGATGGTGCAAGGCCATGTGCACGCCCAGATGTTCATGGTTCTGAGCTACCTTCACGTGGCCACAGCCACCTCTCTGCCATACATTCAAGCACAGATACTCCTTGGTGGAGGAGTGCCACAACCTGACCCCACCATCTATCTGCAATCTTATTGCCCTCAAGTATGGTTGCAATGAGTTCACAAAAATTGACACAGGCACCACGGAGATGTTCTTCTACCAGCCTGCACACTTGTCTGGTGTTATGTTCATTACGTGCCTGTGCATCCATTACAGACCAAAACATGCACCTGGTTACTGCAGCAGTGGCACTTCCAACATGGGCTGGACAGGCAACTGTTCTCCTCCTAGCACCCCTGCCTGCCTGTGTGGGACCTCGCCAGTACCCTGACTAAGGAAAGTGCCTGGGTGCTCACTTGCCATAGTCACCACACTTGCATGTTCTGTGCCAGCACCCAGCTGTCCTTCTATTATGGCCACTGGTGATGGGAAATGGGTGGGCATTGTGACTGTGTGCGGGGATGGGGTTGATATAGGTGGGATGCCAGCCGATGACACAGCTGCAGCCTCTGATAACCCCACCTGTGCCTCACTATGGGTATCATCATGGTCAGAAGTCACCAAATAAAGAAATATCCCTTACCCAGTGGAAGGGACTGTGACCACCATGGCTACCTGTGAGAAAAAGACAACATATGTACATTACTATCAGCACTATAAAGTTTGGTGGCACACTTACACACTCACACACACACACACACACACACACACACACACACACACACACACACACACACACACACACATACACTTGAGGTGTCCCAGAGGCATTCCACAGACCTCACATTAGGCAACAGATGGCAGTCATGACACACACTCAGAACAAAACAGACACACTCTGGACTGGTCCTCAACATCATGCAGTGCATACCTTTCAACTTACCATAACTACAAATTTACACCAGTCGGAAATGTGAGTGTTTTTATTTGGTGGTGAGCCTTCACCTACAACACACTGCACCCATGTAAACATTACTGATGTTCATCTGTATAGCACTGTGGCCAAACCTACAGAACATACCTACCAACTGTACAGAGTTTCCAGGAATCTATACATATGTGGTTTATCTTTCCTGTCTGCTGCTCATACCTCCTATGTGTGTCTGATACATTACTGGTTGGTCCAGTGGATTGGTGACCCTACTTGATGTTGTACTGTGATATGAAGATGGCATAACCTGCAGTACATGTATGTGAAAACAAGGGAGGTTACTGAAAAAACATCCCAAGCTTACAGTGGATATAGTAAGTGTACAGACCCTTTTAAACATGCAATGATTTTGTGACAGATCATATGAGACACCAGTGATATTGCCATAACATTCCACCATTTCATATGACATATAACCTGTGCACTCCAATTGGAGAACATACACATCAGGTAGGGTTCACATATCATACATGATATGACTACAATAGCTGGGTTGCATAGGGGTGCACTTCTTTAAACTGATACTTTGGTAAAGCACCTGTTCATCTCATTGCAGCATTCAGTACTCTTGGGAAGGTGTGTATCAGCATGGCACATCTTGACATGGAAATGCTTGCATGCTCTCACTTGCAGAACACCTCCAAATCTGTCAGATTGCAAAGCCATCCCCTGTACACAGTGCTCGTCACTTCAGCACACAGATTGTGTGTTTTATTTAGGTGTGGACTCAGGCTTGGCCACTGCAGACGGTTGATTGTGTTCTTGTGAAACCATCCTTTTTCCCAGTGGATGTAAGGTGTAGGGCATTGCTGTGTGCAATGTTGAAATACCTCCCTATACACAGGTATGTGGCAGACACCAGAAGGATTATAGCCACAAGGGGATGGTGTTTGAAACTGGTCATAATACACTCTAAATCGGCTACAGCCCCAGTTCAAAGCTGTGAACAGCAAACCAAAAGCAGGACACTGCCATCAGCCTGCTTCACTGTGTGGGTAGGCTGCTTCTGTTGTTGTGCAGTGGTTTTATATGGCCAAAATAACATGACCAAATTGTAGACAAAGACAGTTTAACATTGGGCGCATAACAACTTAACACATTTACACACATGCTTTTTAAAAAGCTGATATATTGTTGTCCAGAAGTTACCCAGGACTAGATGTTGTCTGTTGTGAGGAACAGCTGCCATCTTCCAAACACACCATATAGCCAAGACATGTGAAGACCAAATAAGATTGTTGTCACATGTAGTACACACACAGTACTTGCCAGAGATGTCTGTCACTCCTTTGGTGTTGCTGTATGGCTCCTGGCAGCCTTCCTGGACATTGTTGGTATTGTATCCTCCACATACATGTAGGGATGTCCACTTCTTCACAATGTCACTGTTGCACCATATCTGGAACACCTTTTGATGACTATCTGCACTGTGTTCCATGGCATATGCAATGCTGTGGGTATGTTTCTGTAGCCTTCTCCAGGCTGATACCTTTCTAACATGTGATCCCTTTGCAGCATGTTAAGCTGTATGTGAGTCATGGCTTTTGCTGTAGCATGCAACTGTGGCTCTATGTTGGGATATCCTTGGTATGTGAGCTGAGTGCTATTTGCAGTTGATCCAAGAGACCATAACTGATGGCAGGTGCGTATCCAATATGATGCATTGTTGTGATTTTGTCACATGGTGCTGCACCACAGTATCAGCTTCATCCTGTGCACACATATGCATCTAGGTTCTTGGAGAATTTCCATGTCAAATACTTGTCCACTAACAAATTTGTTTGTCAATTGTATTGTACAGATTATAGGTCACAGAAAAGGTTGGATATATGTTTCGTCTTCTGTATTGTGCTCACATTGCCATATATCAGAAATGCCTGGCATTCTAACAGGTGTGTACACCTTTCATATGCACTGTATAACAGCAATGTTTACAATATGTCCCTACTCCTGGTCCTTTGCCCTGCATTTTGTCAATCTTTATCCAGATGTCCTGCAATGACAGGTTTGTGAGGTAGGTATGCTACAGATATATGACATCACATGCAAATAGGCCCCTGTGATATCCACTATGATATTAGGCAGTGAACCCCACTACAAGTGATCCTGCAGATATTGCCAGATGGTTGTGTGTAACACCTTAACATGCCTGGGATACTGGTGAGCCAAAACAGTAAAATCTCATACTCACTGGCTTCAGGCTGCTGTACCCCATGTAGAGTCGGGGGACCTAGGTACTTGGGAGGAAGAGGTATTATTAGCTAATTCACAATATGCATTGGTCCACAATTAATGCTACATTTATGCACAGGTACAGTATAAACTATGATATTACACAATTTGCTGTCCTTCACCATAGGTATGCACTTGTGTGCATAACTAAACCTCACCCACTGATTGTATTAGTTTATCTATTTTACAGTTTGTTTACCAGGATAGTCCATTGGTCCAAGAAGAGCCTGCTTTCAATGGAGTCCCATGGAGAAAATCTCCATGAACAACAATATACTTCTTTGAAGAGTTCAGCAAAGCTGTAGATGAGGGTAAGGTGGTTCACACAGCCTATCTAGATCTCGCCAAAGCTTTCGACACCATACTCCACTCTGGAATTATAGATAAACTCACTAAACTAGGTATAAATCCCTATGTCACAAGATGGGTCGCCAACTGGCTCACTAACAGAACCCACACTGTGAAAGTAGCAGACTCCAAATCCATCTTCAGACCAGTGGCAAGTGGAGTACCACAGGGTTCAGTCCTGGGTCCTCTCCTGTTTGGTATCTACTTCTCTGAAGTACAGGCTAACACAGAAGGTCTTTGGCTAATGAAGTTTGCAGATGACTGCAAACTAGGAGCCATAATCAAAACTCCTAATGATGTGGATATCCTACAAAATGGCCTCACTGAGACAGATGCCTGGTGTCAAAGCCATGGCCTCAAGCTCAATGCCAAAAAGTGCATTGTCATCCCTTTTGGTAAAAACTCTATACCAATGAACTACCACATAGGCGGTAGTCTACTTAACACCAAAAGTGTGATAAGAGACCTTGGGACCAAATACCTCACAAAAGAGGATTACCAGCCTCAAAAAGATGCACTATGCAGACCGTCTTAAAAAACTCCAGCTTTACTCCGTCGCATATCGCCTACTCAGAGGCGATCTCTGCCTAACATACAAAGCTATGTCAAACCCAGAGCTGTTGGACATGCTCCACTTAAAGAAATCCCAATCCCTCTGAGCTACATTCTCTAGGGACCTAAACCTTGTCACCACAATAAACAGAACATGCTGGAGGGATAGATTCATGTCCCAGAGACTTCCCATACTCTGGAACAAACTACCTAGCTATATCAAACAAAGCTCCTCATTAGCACTCTTTAAGAAAAATCTTGAAGATTGGATGGGAGATAGAAAATTCACCCCGGGGATCACTTCTGTGGCTCTGCTTGACAGGGGCACAAGAAAATAAATTTCTTGGGTGGCGAAAGCCAGGGTACCTTTTGGCTAGGCTTATATAAGTCCTAGGGCCAATAGCCTAGTACCTACCTATGAACCTATAATATGAAGACGATATATTTACTGTTATGCAATAGTATTGAAGAACGATGGTATTACATAACATTATAAAAATCTAAAATTGCAGTGAAAATATGGTTACAAATGTAAAAGGTAAAATTTCACACGTATATAAGTCAATTAGAATAAGAAAACCCCATCTCTGCATATTTTTGTTACGTTTGTTAGAATGTGAAATAACACAGGATTGACATTACAGTTTTACATGAAATCTTAGCATAGTTAAAATAGGATGGGTGATAAGAAGTGAAATTGTTGAATCTAAGGAGGGTGGGACAATAACAAAAAAGAAAAAAATGTAGAGCAAGAGTACGAGTAAATGAGACGAATGAAGATGGTAGTAGTCAGAGAAGCTCAGTATGATGAAGAGAAGATAGAAGTAAAGAGTGTGAGAAATGGGGAAAAACAGGCGAGCCATGTGATGAGAGCAGGAACATTCCCAGAGACTTTTGAGATGGGAATGAAGCAGCGTCTTAAAGGTAGAGTGGTTGTCTGTAGTACCAATAAGAGGTGGCTGGGATTTCCACAGATGAGCTAGGGAAAAGGATAGTAGGTGTCTGCCTAGAGGATAAGCAGGCTTATGCAGTTAATGGAAATTCTGTTTTTTGGATCTTAGAAGTCTGTTGGCTATCTGCATTTTGAAGGGGGATGCAAGGGAGGGGTAGATGGAGGGATTACAGATGAGTTTATGGCCATGAGTAAGTTGAATATAGGTAAGATGGTTGGGAAATTCAAGCAAATTTAGTTTGTGTAGGGAATTGCAGTGGTGGTATTTGGATTTATAGCTGGTAGCAAACTTAGACATTTTCTGATAACAGGAGGATAGCTTTGTTTTTAGAGAAGATTGAAGGTTGGTAAGAAGTGGGGCACCATATAGGAGACAATGAATGATGAAGGTGTTAGACAGCACCATTTTAGTAGTGGGAGTGATATAGTGGTTATGGTGGTAGTATTTTTCCCTGACATATGCATCTCAAGACTCTACAGAACACAGTTGTACTGCAGTCTCAGTACATTGATGTGCACTTTTGGCTTACCTGGATGCTCCTCGCCTGGGTGCCACCCACCTCCACGACTGAAAGTTCTTGTATGGGGGCTACCCCAAGGTTGGCTAGGAGCTCCTCCACTGCTGTAAGAGGGGGCTGTGTAGCTGGTCCCCCACCGGTAGTGGAGTGGTCCCTTGCTACAGCAGCAGCCCGTTGCCGGGCATGCCAAATCAGGTCAGTTGCTCTATGATGTACCTGATCATACGTGCGACCATGGTGGCCCAAGTTGTTCACAGTTTGGACAATTTTATCCCACAGTGCAGTCCACTCCTACTGGTTTTGGTGAATCTGGCCAAAAAAGATGGTATTGTTCTTCAGGATAGCCTCAGTTATGGCCCAAGTCTCCTGCTCATTGTAGTCCAGCTGTCTCGGCATAGCACCTGGAAGACATAAACAGGGAAACACATCACAGGACCTCAGACATTGCAGAGACTTTTTTACAGAGACAGCACATGACTAATTGTCAACAGTGCACACTATATACAAACACATGAGACGCAGCACTGTATGAACATGCATTGTACTCTTGGTTCTGTTGTATCATATTTCCCCCTATGAGGGCTAGTACATTTCATAAACCACCATTCAAATTTGTGTAGAAGGGTGACAGTGTCTGTGTTCCTTGCAGATGGGCTGTCAAAGCTGCTCAGGCTTGGCTTGTATACAGTATGAAATGGATCTGGAAGCATATGTCTAAATTTGTGTAGGATGCAGACTGGAATGTTATCAGTCCTCAGGTGACTTGCTATTTTTACTTTTAAGTGGGCGGTTTGCAGCTGATCCATGATGATGAGGGCAGTGGTGCGTGTGATGTGCATATCTACCTATATTGATGTTGAGCCAGGGTGGTAATGTTTGGCCTAAATGTGCTAGGTTGGCTGTAGCGATGGTGTGTGTGTGTATGTGCTATGACTGACCTCCATTACAGGGTGGTCTGGGTTGTTGCCTATGAGACTGTAGACATATGTGAAGATGGCCTTCTGGTTGCCCTCAGTAGATGTGCCCAATTCATACTCATAGTCAGCCTTACAGTAATCCACCTATGACCTACTATGGTCGTCTAGACAAAGGATGACATTATGGCCAGTTGGTGCCTGCTCCTACTGTCCCCTCTACAGCTATTATGTGCTTTGTGCACTACTACTGTCCAGCAAAGGGGTTTACTCTACTTTGGTTGAGACAGGTTGTACAAGTTAGGTATTGCTGAGGTCATACAGCTATGTGGGTGGTCATATCAATGTGTGTAGTAAACATGGACACAAGGTCATAACACAGCTGGAGATCTCTCTATTTCCTACATGATATTCCTGCCTATGGCAGTACCCATGTCTGTGTCAGGGCAATGCAACAACCATTTGCTGTGGAAGTGTAACTCTGTTGGATGCACACACATTAACATTACACACATGTACAACATGTACAGCTCAGTTACATGCTGTTTTGCATCCCATGTGAGGTTTTATGAGGCAGCCAGGTACACTTACCCACACATGCATACATCTGCACAGGTAATAGCTGCTATACATTTCTGTTCTATGTCAGTATGGCACACTGTCTTAACACTTTTGTTGCTCAGTCATTCCTGTCAACAACATGTGGAGGATGCTGTAAATATATGGTAGGCTGTGGACCAACATTAGTGACACTGTCTTCACATTGCTGTAACACACATACATCATTTGATATTTGGGTAGCCTTTTCATTCATAGTCATACCCTGGAAGATGTGTGTATATATATATATATATATATATATATATATATATATATATATATATATATATATATATTATGAGAATAATGATGGTGTGCACAGCTGTAGCAATTACAGAGGGATAACACTGATCAGTCACAGCATGAGATAATGGTAAAGGGTGGTGGAAGCTAGGTTAAAAAGGGTGGTGAGGATTATTGATCAGCAGTATGATTTCATGCCAGGAAAGATCAGTACAGATTTGATGTTTACTATGAAGGTGTTGATGGAGACATACAAATGAGGTCAGAATTAGCTACATTGTGTCTTTGTGGACTTACAGACAGCATATGACAGGATGCCTAGAGGGGAGTTGTGGTATTGTATAAAAAGATCAGGAGTGGCAGAGGAATCTGTAAGAATGCTACAGGATATGTACAAGGCTACTGTGACAGCAATGCGTTCTGATTTGGGAGTGACAGCTGCATTTAAGGTGGAGGTGGAAGTACATCAGGAAGCAGCTGTGAGTCCTTTTTCATGTGCAGTGGTGATGAATAGCTTGACAGATATGATCAGACAGGGGTCCCTGTTGACTGTGCTGTTTGCAGATGACATTGTGTTCTGTAGTGAGAGTAGGGAACAGGTTGAGGAGACCCTTGAGAGGTTGACTTATGGTCTAGAGAAGGGAGGAATGTTGGTCAGCAGGACTAAGATAGAATATATGTGTGTGAATGGAAGGGAGGATGGAGGACTGACGAGGATGCAGGGAGTACAGTTTTCAAAGGTGGATAAATTTAAATACTTGGGAACAACAGTTCAGAGTAATGAGGAGTGTGGGGTTGAGGTAAAGAAGAGAGTGCAGGCAGGATGCAGGTGGTGGAGAGGAGTGTCAGATGTGATTTGTGACATACAAGTACCATTAAGAGTGACAGTAAAGGTCTACAAGAGGATGGGGAGCCCAGCTGTGTTATATGGGTTGTAGACAGTGGCACTGAAAAATAAGAGAGAAGTCAGAGGTGGATGTGGCAGAGTTTATGACATTAAGATTTGCACTGGGTGTGATGAGGGTGTACAGGAGTAGGAACATGTGTTAGGTGGTCAGCCCAGGTTGGATGGCTTGGGGTCAAAGGCAGAGAGTGGCAGGATTATGTTTGTTTGGACATGTGATGAGTAGGTATGCTGAGTGTATTTGTGAAAGTATGAGGCTGGTGGCTAAGAGGAAATGGGGAAGGCCTGAGATAAGGTGTATGTATGTGTTGATAGTGGACATACAGCTGGTTGGTGTGACAGAGCAAGATGCAGAGGGCTGCAAGACATGCAGTCAGATGATCTACTGTGGTGACACCTAACGGGAACAGCCAAATTAAATGTAAGGAAATGTCGTAATGTCAGTGTTCACAGGTTGCCAATTCTTTGCCAAACATAACACAACTGTTTTAGTATACAACTACAAATCTAAAGCACACATATGGTCAGTGTGCATAACACTGGACAGTTGAATGATATTGGCTCATTATATCATATGCAGTTCAACACACACAGCTGCAATAGTATTTCAATATGCAAATACCCTGTACAGGTCCCTCACATTTCTGATACAGACATGTATATCATACTAGTACTCAGAATTAACATATGGATATATGCGGCATCCCAGTACCTGGCCTAGGAGTGTCACAGTCAGTATTGTTCAAACCACACTCCAGTAGTAGTCATATGTGACTGACTCAGGAGAGTGAGCTATGTTCTATGTCACTACAGACAGACACAGATGCTATGGCCACAGGTTCTGATCAGCAGTATATCAGTACAGCAAGTATTGTTGAGAAAAATTTGTTGAACTTCCTATCTACCTCTTTTACATACCCCCTACCACATTCCACTACATGATTACTTGTTTCACATACCTTTTTTTTGCCTGTTTCAGTTGCTGTATTTCACAGGTAGACAGGTGTGTTTCACAGATTTTTTTTTATAGTCTGGTTGTGATGGTCTTGCTTTTTGTTTGTTTGTTTTCTTTCTTTCTTTCTTTCTCTCCCTCTTTCTTTCTGGTAGATATAGAAAAATACATCTGTTTTGCATAGACAGCAGCTTGACTTCTGTAGGTAATGCTCATGATCAGCTGATGGCCTGTGCAACAATTGGGGTTTCCCACTTGCTAATTGCATGTGGAACAGTTATGCTATCATTCCTATGGCCAATTACATGGGAACACACTCGTATAACTAAGCACTTCATGTGGGCATTGGCCCTTTTCCTCCACTGTGAGTAGGACTTCATGTGGGTGTCTGACAAACAGCATCACAGAGGGTAGTTGGAAACACTTCTTATAACATTGTGGAGACAGCCCAACAAACTGGAGGAGGATGTTCCAGACATGGGGACAGAATGTAACTATTGCTGTTATACATTAGAAGTAATGTTAGTTTAACAAGGTTTGTGTGGATATGGCTATTCTGCATGATTTAAAGTCTAACATGACAGTGTTATGTGGTTGAGAAAACCCTCACCTGTAGGGCTATCTGCAGACTGGCTACAGTTTGGAGTCTTAGATTTGGTGTGTTACTCACACATTTATTTGTCTTTATAAATTCAGTAGCATACTCTGAGGATTGCAATCAGTAAATGGTAAATGACTTCATATCACTCAGAAGAGATATGTTACAACAAACCCTGTTACACCAGCAATTTTCTCAGTTTATAATAGCAATATGTCAATAATGACCCTGTATTTGTGCCTCTGTCCTCCAAGTCTGTCACCCTTTGTTCATATGTCATGCAGTAAGAGGTGGATATGTATGGTATATCATTATTTACTGACATCATTCCTGATATCAAGCCAGTGATAAATCAAACTGCCAGACATGTTATGTATAGGAGGCCTCATATTTGACGACAAAACCTGGACATTCTGTTGTAGTATGTACAGTAGTGAGCATCAGCATTGTGTAGCAGTGTATTGTGAATATGTTATTTGACCTGTATACAGAGTGGGGTAGATGTCAGTGTTCATGGTCCTTTTCTATCTGACGTTGCCTGTTGCTCCAGTTTCTGGTACCCTATCAGCTTATATGTTTGCATGGCCAGACTGAGACATGCCCCATACCACAGTCAGACATCGGACTACACTGTGAATTGGGCCAGTATATGTAGGGGTAGAGTGTGAGTGGCAAACATGATGATGGGTTTTGTTCACACAGTCCATATAATGTACTATTAATTAGGCTTACCATTATGTGACTGTGACTGTGTTGAGAGTGATTGTGGGTATGCACTTTCACACTGCTGCCTGTTACTCCATGCTGTTACATCCCTGTAGTGCCTGCTATATTTGCAATTACATGTGTATTCCCCCATAGGAAAACTGAGTTAGTGTTGTGGCAGTCTGCCTGTAGTTTAAATAGTGCTTGGTGACATGCCTAGCAGCTCAGTGTATTTTCCCTAGTGTGATGTTATATCTAGATATTTGTCAGATATACCATTGCCTGGCCACCATAAGTGTGTATTTCTAACAAAGCAGTGGGATGTTGTGAAGATGTATGTCACTAACTAGTGGGAAGTACGTGGGCTTGGGACTTGTGCTCCTCCAGTTAATATATGTTTGGACAGACAGGAGTGTGTGACTGCATCAACTGTGTGAGCTTATCTACTCCAGTATTTGGGATATGTCCCCATTTTCATGGCTTTAAACATCCCCTTTGTCAGACTTGGTCCACATTTCTTGCACCTTAGGAGTTCTGTATATACCTCTCAACCGACCAGATTGTTTTAGACTGTCCAGCTTTATTGCTCATATTTCTGCTGCATTCCACAGTATCATTACTGTGATTTATGTGGTACTTCACTATGATGATTTTATGATGTCTGTCAGTAACTGATGGTGTACATTTCAGTTTCAGAACTGCCTTCCTTCAAAACATGTATGCTGACACAAACCCTGTTACTGTAGCAACATTCTACATTTATAACTGCAATACTTACATTACATCCCCTTGAACTAAGAGGTTGAGAGTTATGGTGCTGAGGTATGACTCCACTACATGTTATGGACATATTATATATATATATATATATATATATATATATATATATATATATATATATATATATATAGGACATATTATATATATATATATATATATATATATATATATATATATATATAAATGTGTGTGTGTATATATGTATATATGCATGTATATATATATATATATATATATATATATATATATATATATATATATATATATAAAATATATATATATATATATATATATATATATATAAATAGATATATCTATATCCTTTTTATGTGTAAATATGAGTGTTGTATATTCCTTCTCAGATGTATCTCACCATATTTATCTGATATATGTATATTTAGATATAGAAACATGACTGATTCCACAGTGTTTTCACTAACAAGTAATAAAAATTGTAGAACTCAAAGCAATTTTTTCACTACTATTCAGTACGTGTACTGAATGAATTGTATATTTGAAAAAGCAACATAAATTCTTGCAGTTCAAATGGCTTAGTGGTTAACTGCTGTGACTATAGTGTACAGGGTCCTGTGTTCAAGACTTACAAGGGCTATTTATTTTGTTGCTGGGCAGAACAAGGGCTGATGGAGAAAAGGTGATTAACATGCTTTAAAGTGGCTTTAAGTGGGTTTGCGTGGGTTTGCGTGAAGCTAAGCACTGCTAACGTACAGTTAAACGAATACGCACTTACACCTGTAGGCTTTGCTTACCAGTGTGCAGATCTGCTTAGCATTTACATTTAAGCAATGCTTAAACCTGCTAAGCATAGCTCAGTCCTGGTAATCAGTGATCACATTCCAGTCTGATAAAATAGCAGGGTAATGACATCTTTAATAAGTGTATTTAATTCCATGTACATAACATGATTCTATGTGCTCTCATTACAGTAGCAAGGGGAGTGAGTATACTGTATGGGACAATTGAGTATACACGGGCAGTACCACAATCTTTTCTCTTTGTATTTGTTTCATACTTGGGTAGTATCCCAGGTTATATGCAGTCACACTTGCATGTATTGTATCATTACGTTACTACTTTTAAGAGTGCTTTTCAAAGTAAGAGTAGACTGAAGATTGTAGTAATTAAACCATACACCCCTGCATGCAAATCTGGACTTTGAGAACTGACTATCTTGTTCTTGGTGTGTGAGCTGTATGCTTTTATGTATCTCCTATTGGATATTGATCTGATATGTTGATATTAACCGTAGACTACTATGTTCTTAGGATATATCATTGAGGACTCCTGTCATGTAGTAATGGCATACCTTTCAGTTTCAGACATCTATCTTTCAAAACATTCATCCTAATGCATAACCTGTTGGCTATCTACTTTCTGTCTGTCCTCTGCACAGATGTGCAGATGTCAGGTATTGCTACGGCCATACCACTATGTCAGTGCCCACATTATATTGTGCTGTGGGCCTGGACACTGCTGCTAGTTCCGACATATGGGACATTCCCTAATGTGGGCCTTACCCCTTTTCCTTGCCTGTGTGGGGGACATTATAGAGGTGGTGACCTACAGATTCACATACACTAGGTGGGAATACATCACAGGACAGGGCATGTGAAGACAGCCAACCAACATGGGGAACATATTCCCAGATTTGTGAACAGATTATATGCCCTTAGTGCTAATATACACATGGTGGATTGATAGATTGACAGGTTTTATGTGGACATGCATTTAGTAAGTGATGTCATGACTCACAGTGATATGTCTCTGACATACCTCTCCACTGGCATGCTGTCCACAGACTGGCCACATGTCTGCCTGTTATGTTTTGTCTGTTGCCCAGACAGATGGTGTCCTTGGTAAATCAGTTGTGGACTCTGGAGAATGCAGCCAGTAAATATTTACATCTATTGGTATTACCAACATCATATTCCGCATAAAGGATGTTACAACAAACCCAGTGACATCTGCAACTGTATCAATATATGACAGCAGTATGTCTAATCTACCCCTGTGTTTGTGCCTCTGTTTCCACCTAATGATATAGGGTTTGATGCCTAGCTTAGTGAGTTACTGCATGATTCCTGAGTGGGGAATGTTATCAAAGGCTATGGCCAGATCAAGGTAGGCTGTATGTGCCACCTTGTATTCATCCACAGCTCAGGTGACTGATGCCAAGAAGTTGACCAGGTTGAATGACCAGATATGACCTACCCTTCACAAAAGTAAACTGTGTGGGATCCTGAGTCTGCAAATTCCCACATCCCTGTTTATTAGGTGAATGATGATGATTCCATAGCTTCACATAGCAGACTTGTCAGGCAGTTAGGGTAGTATTTCCAAGGGTCTGTAGTCACACCTTGTTTGTGGAGAAAGGTGACTGTAGCAGTGCACAATTCAGTAGGGACAAAGCCTGAGGTGAGGCTGTGCTTGAACAGGGCACACAGATGAGGTGCCAGATCACTCTGTAGTTCATGTAGAACACAGCAAGGGATATTGTCAGGTCTCATAGAAGCTGTATTATTGGCCTTGGACAGTGGTGTTTTAACATGTGCTGCAGTAATACTGGGGGCCTGGCAGTGTACTGGTATTGTGATTGGTCCTTTGGCGGGGAGAGGGGTAAAGTCAAAACTTCAAAGACCAATTCATGCAAGGTTCAGATATGGCATTTAAGTACTTGCTGCAAGGAGACAAAAACATGCAAATACAGTATTTTGCCTAACTACTGACAGGAAGTATGCCCTTCTTATACTGTTCTACAAAACATTGCTTTCTATAGTTGACATAATTAAACACAACTTTCTGTATTGTTCTACAGCAGATGTTACTCAGATTTTCTGCTGACATGACTGGATTTATGAAAAACATTTGAGAAAAACAACCTGACCTTGGGGGCTTTAGCCCGCTACAAGCTTCTATTGTGTAGTTCTAATACATGTGTTACATTTCAAGGTACTTTTCTAGCTTAGACACAAGTAAACGCTGATTGCAGTTCATATTTTCAAGCAGTCTTTGTTCATATTATCAATAGCTTCTGCAGCTGTGTATTTTCTCACAGCATAAGTGGAACTCCTTGTCTAAATCTCACAACATTAATACAAGTGATACATCTATTTATTATTTTCCTGACACAAGCAGAAATTATCTGCTTCCCTGTAAATTTCCAGAGCATAAGCAAAGATTATAACTGCGCATATTTCATGACAATACAAGATTGGAAAGCTTCTGCAGTTTGTACAGATTTATGCAGTGTGAAATAGAATAAATGTGTTAACCCTTTTCAAACCTTAAATGCACTAAGCATATTACTAATACATACACTAATACATATTTTTCTAACATTTCCCCCTTTTAATACTTTATTCTACTTTCAAAATAAGCAAACAGTTTTTCTTCCCCTAACCTCTTCCTACTCAGGATTTGCAGTTAAGAGAGTCATTCAGTTTAAACTTATGAAAGCATTTTCAGTTTTTTAACAGTTCTTCAAACTCAGTACCTTGATATAAGGTTTCTGAAACTGACATGTCTATAAGGTCTTTGATCAGTCTTTTCATGCAGGGGATGCCACAGCAAACACATACTCCAAGTAGGATCATTCATACACAAATGGCAATCAGGATGTTCATTAGGATAGTACCCCACCCCCCAAACCATTTCTGGAAAAAGTCCATCAGTGGGTTTGGTCCTGGTTTGGTCATGTCCGACACTTGCTGAATTACCTCAAGGTGATTGTCTATCTTGTGCTTATGGTTAGGAATATATGAACAGCACTCCTCCTGGATTAAAGCACAAGTACTGCCTCTCGTTGCAAGGGTGAAGTTGAGAGCCATGCAGTTTTGAAGCACTGCAGTTCTCATGGCATTCAGTTCATCAGTCACCAATTCTAGAGCGGAAAAAGTTGCATTGCTCATTAGTTCGAGAAGTTTAGACAGTTTTCTCAGCCTCAGATTGATTTCACTGCTCCATATGCTGGTGATATGCCTGCCCATGATATAACACTGTCACTCAAGTCCATGTGTGTCAGTTTATCCCCTATAGAATGATGTTTTTTTCCAGCGCGCATCGATTTGCCCCACTGGATTTACAGGTTTCTTGACGACCTCTCGGACATTCCGAATTTTTCCTCGAGGTAAGACTGCCGTGTGTCATATGGCCGGAACCAGGTAGCCCAAAAAACAACTGCCAGACCAATTCTCAGGTAACCACTTGTATGCTTTCCTACCACATACAAAATAACAATCCTCTACTTTAGTAGTAACTTTACTATGAATATACACTTGTCCTGCATGAAACATTTTTCTATCAATTATAGACAGTTGTTTATAAAGAACAGAATCATGTTTTACTTCATCAGTTGTTTTGTGCATCAATTCAAAAAATTAATCATAGTTTGTATTACAATAAGAACCTGCGTTATTAGCTTTAGTGTAGCATCTATAAGGAACAGTCACATTGCAATTGCTCCAACCCACCTGAACAGTATCATTTTTATAAAAACACAGTCCCTTTTTGTGGAACAGTCAAGTGCAATGCTATTTTATCTTGTGATGTAACAGTTGATGTATCATAAATCAAGTTTTCCCAGGTCTCGTTGACTCCTAGGGGGACTGAAGTCATTAATAACCCCCCATATGCTGTCGGCAAAGTTGTGCAAATCCAGCAATTTGAAACATTGAAAGTCTCAGCATACACACATTTGATGGCCTGGTAAGTGTTGAAGTTTGGGTGCCTGTCTATGAGCAATGCTTCACGTTTATTCAGTTCAGTTTGTATGGCTGGGAAAAGGAATGGCCACAACAAAAAGATTATTGTCACTAGTACAGTTAACAGGATGATTATGCAATACTTCTGAGGAAATGGTTGTTCTGCATTCCTGTTTTCTCCAACTCTTCCGAGTAGTTTTATTTGGATTTTTCTGGTTTCTATCATTTTTGCTCTTGACATGTGACAAGATTTTTGTCCAGTTCAAAGTTCTTAACTAGTTGCAGTGCGTCAGGTGGATCCACGAGGCCCGCTCTGTGATTTTGACTGCAGTAGGTGTCGACAGGAGCACCTGCTATGGACCTTCCCACTTTGGTGTCGTCCAGTTTCTCTTTTTGAGTGTTTTCACCCAGATCCACTCCTCAGGGGCCACTGCCACTTCCAATGTCTCGGTTTGTTCTTTATCTGAAACAGAATTTGACTGCAACAGATGTTTAGAATTCAACAATTTTCTCATATACTCTGCTAGTGTACAGTCGGCATCCTGGTCTGTGGGCATGAGAGGTTTCCACTGAGGTGTATAATAAGCTCTTCCAAATAGTTTTTCAAAAGGAGTCAATCCTTTTGCATTCGGAACAGTTCTCATGCTCAACAGTACCAGGGGCAGACAGTACACCCAATTCTTTTCTGTTTCTGCTATCAATTTCCTTAGTTTATTCTTTAAAATTCCATTATGCCTCTCAACTAGCCCGGCAGATTGCAGATGGTATGCACAATGATTCTTTAAAGAAATACCAAAATGTTTACTTAACTGTTGTATGGTTTGGTTTACAAAGTGTGTACCATTGTCACTGTAGATCCTTTCCGGAATGCCGAATCTAGGGATGATTTCTTTAACAAGGATTTTCGCTACTGTAGCCGCGTCTGGAGTTTTGGTCGGAAAGGCTTCCACCCATCTGGAAAACATATCTACAATGACAAGACAATACTTCTTATTTTCACATTTGTTCAATTTTATGAAATCAACACAGATAGTATGAAACGGATACGGTGGTGTAGGGAAACTCCCTTGCTTAGACTTTAATGCCCCTTGTGCATGATGTTTGTTACAAATGTGGCACATCAAACAAAATTTTTTAGAATAGTTAGTGAATCCATATGTCGTGAACACTCGGTTCACCAGCTGTACCATCCCCCCTGTTGAGACATGGCATTGCCCATGGCTCAACAAAGCTGCATATCTAAACAAATTAGATGGTAATATTGTTTTCCCTTCTTTAGAGATGTACAGCCCCTTTTCGAGAATTGCTCCTCGTTTTACCCATCTTTGTTTCTCAACTTGTGTAGTGAGTGTCTGCATTGTCTTTAACATTTCTAAGTCTAAAATCTCAGAGGGTTGTAGTTCCTCATTCAAAAGAAATACTTCTGATGCTGCCTGCTTTGCGGCTGTATCAGCTCTCGCATTACCTTTTGAAATCCTATCCTGTTGCTTGGTATGAGCTGTGCATTTACAAATAGCTACTTTCTGAGGTAACTGAATAGATTCTAAGAGATCTAGAATAAACTGTGCATGATTAATAGGTTTGCCAGTAGATGTTATCATTCCTCGGTTTTTCCACTGTTGCACAAAAACATGTACAGTAGAAGCATACTGGCTGTCAGTAAAAATGTTCACACATTTACCCTTTGCTAAGGTACATGCCCGTGTCAAGGCAATCAATTCTGCTGTCTGTGCAGATAAGTTGTGTGGTAAAGGTTTCACTTCTATAATCTCAGTATCAGAAACTACTGCATATCCTACTAGGTTCTGTCCTGCAGGACCCCTTTTGCACGAGCCATCCACGTAGTATGTCACCTCGGCATCATCCAAGGGGACATCCGTGAGATCTTTTCTAGGCAGTGTCTTTTGCTCAATCACTTGCAGGCAGCAGTGTGGTGTGCCATCTGCAGGGGTTGGGAGCAAGGTAAAAGGGTTCAAAGTCGTGCATCGTTCAATTGTCATATGAGGTTGGCTCAACAATATAGTCATACAGGAAAGATGCCTAGCAGGGGAAAGATATGCTACCTTCTCTTGCAGTAAAATAATTGCGACTGCATGAGGCACTCTCAATGTGAGAGGGTGGAACAAAACTACTGAGGCCGAAGACTGTACTGCCATTGCAGCTGCAACTACTGCTTGTACACAGTGAGGTAAAGACCATGCCACTGGGTCTAGTTGTGATGAATAATAAGCAAAGGGGTGTTGCTTGTCCCCATGCTGTTGTGTTAACACTGATGTCATATAACCTTGCTTACAATCTACAGTTTGGAAAAAACGTTTATGATAGTTTGGTAATCCCAGAACTAATGAGGATGCTATTAACTGTTTCAGTTTGCAGAAAGCAGATTCTGCCTCTGGTGTCCATTGTAACAAATCCTGTGCTGCCATAGGCTTTTTATATACCAGGTCAGTCAGAGGTGCAGATTCCAAGGCATAGTTTGGAATCTAGCTCCGGCAAAAATTAGTCGTACCCAGGAAGGACATCATTTCCTTCTTGGTAGTGGGTTTTGGTGCTTGTAAAATTGCTACTTTTCTGTCCTCATCTAATGTTCTACCCTCTTTGGATATTACATATCCTAGGTATTTAACTTGTCTTTTCCAAAGCTGCAGTTTACTTTTGTTTACCTTATGTCCTTCGGTGGCTAAATATTGTAATAGCGCTATGGTATCTTCTTTGCAGTCTTGCTGGGTGGGGGCCGCCAGCAGGATATCATCAACATAAAGTAAAATCTGACTGCCTCTTGATGAGGTAAATCCTGCCAAGTTGCTTGCCATTTCTTGTGAGAATATTGTCAGTCTTTCACAATATCCCTGTGGTAGTCACGTATATGTATACCTTTTCCCCTGAAATGTGAATGCAAACCAATACTGGCTGTCAGGGTGTATCGGTATCGAAAAGAACGCATTGCTGATATCTACCACAGAAAAATATTTCTGTTGAGGTTTTAAATCATTCAACAGGGTGTGTGGGTCTGGTACTGTAGGTGCCCTCGGGATCACTGCATCATTTACAGCTTGTAAATCTTGGACCATACGCCATTCTCCATTTGCTTTCTTAACAGGAAATAAGGGTGTGTTACATGGTGAATCTGGAGATTCCACCAGTACCCCTTCCTTAAGTAAAGCTGCTATAATAGGTTTGATTCCTACCTCTGAATCTTTTCTTAAGGGATACTGTCTTTTCTGTGGTCTAAATGCTGACTTTGGCATGATAGTAATTGGTCCCGCTGTACGAATAAGTCCTACATCTGACTTTCCTGTTGACCAGAGAGTTTCTAGTATATTCTGTAAGGCATTCTCTTCCTCCTATAATAGGAGTGCTAATCAGCTGTTCCTGCTAGACTGCAAGTGCACGGCTGGGTGGGTCTGAGTTATCCAGTTCAGCCTCTGTATTTGTATTCCTTGTTCTGACAGTTCTAATTCTGTCTGCCTTTCCCATCTCGTAACTTTTTCTCTTAAGTCTGCCCATTCTATGTTTCTGTCCTTGGTTAAGCTAACATGTGGTAATTGATTAGATTTATAAAGTGCAAAGAACTCCTGGGGCAATGAACAGCTGGCTACACTGTTCCCTTCCATGTCCCAGTACAGATTACGTAATATCAATCTGTTTGCACGGTTTTTAAACAATTCTTGCTCATATTCTTTATCAGGTCCTGGTGTGTTACAGTAATACAGAGTACAGTGCAACAGGTGCTGTTTGTCATTGTCAAGGGAGGGAAACTTACTGATGGCTATATTCATTAATTCTTCGGTCACAGTCCCTGGACCAGTCATAACCAAGTCCTGACTGTACCAATAAAACACTTCACCCTCCGATTGCACTGCAATGGTATCAATTTGTTGCTGTGCTTCCATACCCTGCATGGTTGGAACTACTGCTATACCAAATAGCTG
Source organism: Protopterus annectens (assembly GCF_019279795.1). Taxonomy (NCBI): domain Eukaryota; kingdom Metazoa; phylum Chordata; order Ceratodontiformes; family Protopteridae; genus Protopterus; species Protopterus annectens. The sequence continues at coordinate 382,537,375 of NC_056730.1, forward strand.
CATAAGGTCTCTGCCCAAGAGGTTTACTGGGCATTTTGCAGAAACAATAATTTTGCTTTTCTGGGTCAATCCTGAAACAGGATCAGTTATTCCGATGCCACGGGAGAGAGGCTCCTGGTACAACTGTCCATTAGCTGCTTTTACTAGTATATAATCAGGTGACTCTGAATTTTCTGGCAGTTTGGAGGGATGTATCAGGATTCGTGATGCCCCTGAGTCACACAAAAATGTAACCTCCCTCCCTTCTATCAAGAGTGTAACTTCTGGTTTTGTGTCTGCTAAACAGAGCTCTAAGCTCAATAAAGCTAAATCCAATATTTAATTTTCTTCACTATCCGTAACTTCCTGCACTTCCTCGATTTCTTCTGTCACATCCTCTACTCCTTCTATCACATTCTCATTTGTCCTTTCTCTGCTATTCCCTTCCAGTGATTCCTGACTATCATATAGTCAGTCCTCACCCTCTTTGTCTTCCGTGGTTGCCTTCTTGTTTTTCTTGCAATCCCTTGCCAAATGTCCCTTTTTACCACATTTAAAACATTCACTCCTTTTCTTTCTCCCTTCAAAGTCCTCTGATCACTGATCAGATTGCTTGTTTACCTGGGCATTTCTCTTGCCCTTTTTCCCGGCCTGTACTACATAAACTTCTGCTCCATCTTCTACAGAAAATACTTGGGCTTTCTTTTTCTTTTTGCTATTAAAATGCCTTTCAGCATGCCTAGCATATTCAAGTAATGATTGTAACTGGCTTGTACGATGATCTACCATGTGTTTTGTAATAAAACTGCTTATGGATGCAATACTGCCTTTTAAAAATGCATTCTTCAACTGCTGTTCATATGGGGAATCTTGTGTCTGATCTTCAAGAACCTGCATTCCACAGTGGTTATTAAAACACTCTAATAGTCTGGCATAATATCTGTCACGAGTTTCACCTTCTTGTTGGATGCATTGATTAATGCAAGCCCAGTCTGCCCTAGGCTTCCATTTCTCAGAGATGCGGTCTGTAAGACCTTTAACTCTGTTGTCTAGCTCTGCGCTGCTATGTGGGAGGGGTCTGTGTGCAGCGTCATGGGGATTCCAGTTGCCACTAATCATGTGCCAATCTGGTCCCACAATTTGTCTAACGACTTTTTCTACCTCTTCTCCATTTAAATTATAACTTAGCCTCATTCCTTGTAAATCTTCTGAGAACTTTCTAAAATTAACTTTTGGATGGGGAATTCCCTCAGTGGCTTTCCGGATATCTTCCGGAATCCAGGGTCTATACACTAGAATAGTTGGATCCTGACCTTCTTGCCCTGCCTGAGGATTAGGTACTTCTATAAGTGGGCATATTTCTTCTTTACTCATAGATCGTGAATTCCTAACCATTTGATATAACTCAATGTCTCCTTTTGAGTTACCTGCCCGTGTTCGAGACCTGGCCTCGATGGGATCTCTAATAAATGGTTTTGCTTTTGTAATGTCTCTATTTTCAGTGACAGCAGGGTATAATGGGGGTGGACTAAGCTGTTCACTTGCTTCATATTCTGGTAAGGGAGGCGGAGGGGCCGACGCTATCACTAAGTTATTGTCCTCCTTATCTAAAAATATCTGGAGCATTTCTCCCCGGGCCTCCGCTGAAAACAGGCTCTGTGGAACCTAGTCGGACTTTCCCAGTCAACAAATGATAAATAAATAAATAAATAAATAAAAATCGCTTTTGAATTATTATTCTTTTGTTCCCTACGGTTTACCTCCTCAATCCACCTGTGTGCCTGAGGAATTCCTAAGTGGCATTGCTTTTTTACCCGACCTTTGGAATCGGTTTTGAGCTGTTTGACAAGTTTGACAAGCGAGGATTTTTCTAATTTACCCATTACCCATTTTGAATAGTATTTAATATTATCAACGCGCTGCGACTGCATGTATTTTGCGTCTTCGGTTAACGGTGAATTTTGGGGTCTTTTTGTGCAATTATTACCCATTTTATTCTACCCTTTTAATCGTTACGTAACCTCTCTTATTTTTAACGTGGTACCACGGATTTTGTTATAGTCGCTTCAGAATGACTACCTACTTACTCTGTTTCCCTGATCTATGACAAGACAGTAATCTTTTCTGTCCCTGACTTGTAAAAATACAGTCTTGACAAAAACAATACAAATCTAGTCCCTGATCTAAAACAGAAAAAAAGTAGATCCACCTTACCTGTGCCTTCGTGATTGATCACCTGGTTAGTGAAAACCCGTCCTTCAGTCGCAGATCAGAAAGTGGCTGGCCTCTTTTGTATGACAATTCAGTCAGAGGGCTTTTCAAATAAGAAGAACCGATGTGGTTTCTTCCCCATACGGTTTCAAGCCACCTGGCCCGTCTTATCTGAGGCGAAGTGAGGGTTTCCGGCTCGAAGGACCAATCTGTCAAAGGAAAAGACTTCAAAGAAGAATTCACGCATGGTTCAGATATGGCATTTAATTATTTGCTGCAAGGAGACAAAAACATGCAAATACGGGATTTTGCCTAACTACTGACAGGAAGTATGCTATTCTTATACTGTTCTACAAAACGTTGCATTCTATAGTTTACGTAATTAAACACAACTTTCTGTATTGTTCTACAGCAGATGTTACTCAGATTTTCTGCTGACATGACTGGATTTATGAAAAACATTTGAGAAAAACAACCTGACCTTGGGGGCTTTAGCCCACTACAAGCTTCTATTGTGTAGTTCTAATACATGTGTTACATTTCAAGGTACTTTTCTAGCTTAGACACAAGTAAACGCTGATTGCAGTTCATATTTTCAAGCAGTCTTTGTTCATATTATCAATAGCTTCTGCAGCTGTGTATTTTCTCACAGCATAAGTGGAACTCCTTGTCTAAATCTCACAACATTAATACAAGTGATACATCTATTTATTATTTTCCTGACACAAGCAGATATTATCTGCTTCCCTGTAAATTTCCAGAGCATAAGCAAAGATTATAACTGTGGATATTTCATGACAATACAAGACTGGAAAGCTTCTGCAGTTGGTACAGATTTATGCATTGTGAAATAGAATAAATGTGTTAACCCTTTTCAAACCTTAAATTCACTAAGCATATTACTAATACATACACTAATACATATTTTTATAACATAGGTGCATGATGATGATTCCATAACAGACTTGTCAGGCAGTTGGGTCAGTATTTCCAAGGGTCTGTAGCCACACCTAGTTTGTGGAGAGGGGTGACTGTAGCAGTGCACACTTCAGTAAGGACAAAGCCTGAGGTGAGGCTGTGCTTGAACAGGGCACACAGGTGAGGTGCCAGATCACTCTGTAGTTCATGTAGAACACAGCAAGGGATATTGTCAGGTCTCATAGAAGCTGTATTATTGGCCTTGGACAGTGGTGTTTTAACATGTGCTGCAGTAATACTGGGGGCCTGGCAGTGTACTGGTATTGTGATTGGTCCTTTGGCAGGGAGAGGGGTAAAGTCTGCACTCAAGATGTCAGCCAGTATATTCTCATTATTTGTTGGCTCAATCTGCGAGGTACCATTGTCTAGTAGCTCAGAAGAAATCTTGGTATTGCCATTGAAATTTTTACATAACTATATGAGGCCTTGTGGTTGTCATTACTATGTGCTCCAATTCTGTTCTCACAGCTTTGTGGTATTTGATGAGGGATCTCAACTTTAATTGAGGCTGATAAGGGTCTATTTCCAGTCTTGGGACTTCACCTTATTCCATATCAGTTCCCCTACTTCTGTTATACAGTTTCTTTATGGCAGGGGACCACCAGATCAGCTTCCTTTTTGGAGGTAAGGGTCCTGGCTGTATTGGGTACGGTGGCATCCATGCAATTGTGTACATGTTCATAGTACATTGTTGTTTGATTCAGCTGTCATGCAACTAGTCTCCATTTGCATGGCTGCCTTGAGGTTAGCCACCTCTGTTTTTAGGAGGCCATAGTTAGCTTTGTAAAGGCTTTTCATGGTGTTTACCTGTGCAGGGGGGTGGGAGGGCTGTGGATTTCCAAAGATGATTCATTTGTGTTCAGATATAACAAGGGAGGAGTTGACTACTGGTGTAGAGCAACAGTTGCCCATGTTAGGAAGGACCAGGTCAAGGTGATGGGCATGTGTATCGGTACATGAGTAGCTTTCCCAGTTAATGGTGGGGTAGTTGAAGTCAACCAATATGAGAGTGTTAGATTGGACACTAATATTCTCCAGGGTGTTTAGGGACATGGAGTGTGAGTCTTGGGACATGTTTGGCGACCTATAGCAGGCTACAACCTGAACCACTGCCTTACCCAGTGTTAGCTACACCTGCAGGATCTGTAATACATAATGTTAGTCTACCACTCTGAAGGTGTGTGCATCCTTAATAAATATGAAAATACCACCACCTTTGGAGCTTCAGTCCAGGTTCTGTAGTCAATAGTTGTGGAACGAGTTATAGGCTGGTAGTGCAGGGGTGCTTCCTGCATCCTTTAACCAGGTCTCTGTTACAGCACAGATGTCATTGTTCCACATTTTAAGGGATACTTCCAGTGAGTGCATTTTCCGATTTACACTTCTAGTCTGCAGCAGCATGACCCCCTGATTGTAGGTGCTTGAAGCTGTCATATATTTCTGTATATTTATATATATTTATGTATATATGTATGTATTTATTCACATATATATATATATATATATATATATATATATATATATATATATATGCATATATGTGGATATAAATGTGGATGCATCTCTCTCTGTATATATATATATATATATATATATATATATATATATATATATATATATATATATATATATAATGTATTATGTATAGATTTGTCCACATATGTGCATCTCCATACATATATACATGTATATATAGAGTATCTGACTGATTCTACAGCCTCCTTTCCCTACTGTTGAATGACTGTACTAACTTATATGTTTGGAATGTCATCACCATTTTATAGGGCTCAGATGATGTAATGGTATATGGCAATAATTGAAAGAGGTCTGTAGTTTGGGCCCCTTCACATCCATTTAGATAGCCTTTGGTCAGATTTGTTGGAGTACAAGGTTCAGAGTGTGGATCCAATGTCCAACTGCACTACATATATTTATCTATCTATCTATTCTATCTAGATATATATATATATATATATATATATATATATATATATATATATATATATATATATATATATATATATGTATATATGTATATATATATAAATATATATATATATATTATTTTACATTTGTTAACCAGGAGAGTCCAACTGGAATACATGTCCATTTTCAGCGGCGGCCCGGGGAAAAAAGCTCCACATGTACATAACAAGTGTAAATTCACAGGCATGCTATATTGAAGTATAACAACATTATTACTTGTTTAATAATATATTCAAACATTTTGTTTTCAAGAGGTCAAACAGGAAAGGTTTGAAGTTGATAGTTGAGAAGGCAAATAGTTAGAGATTACATATGAAAAGGGGAACAAATTGCCTTAAAGTGGCTAGCACACATGATATCATCCCTATTTCAAATCTTACCAGTAGATGAGAAACATATTAATTCTGGATAGTTAAAGGTTCAGAGTTTTATTCTTCTATGATGGTTCTCCTCTATGATTTGTGCTTTGAATGGGGTTAGTCAGGGTTTAAACACAGACAAAGCCAATGTGTTTTTAGGTGTTTCTTTAGGGATATTTTGAATTGGGATAAGGAGGATAAAGTAGTAAGTCCAGCAGGAAGTAAGTTCCAGTTTTTACCAGCAGAGTTGGAGAATAGTGATTCACCAGCTGAATTGTTAGCTTTAGCAGTTTGTACTAGCATTCTGTTGGAGGAGTGGCGGGATTTTAGGTTACTGAAGGGAGGGTGATAATATTTTTCAGAATGGGTGTACTGCTAGGTTGGTAGAGGATTTTGTGTATGACTATGAGTTGGTTATACTGAAGTTGATAGGGCACTTCTAGCCAGTCTAGTGATTGAAGATTTTGACAGTGATATAGCTATATATATATATATATATATATATATATATATATATATATATATATATATATACATATAAACACACACACACACACACACACACACACACACACACACACACACACACACACACACACACACACACAGACACACACATAAGCATTTTCCCTACTGTTGAATGACTGTGCTGCATGATATGTTTGAATAAATATCAGATATATCTACAGCTCAGATGGCTTAGTGGCAACTAGCTGTGGCTATGGTGTGCAGGATCCTGGGTTCAAGACTTGCTAGGGCTGATTATTTTGTTGCTGGGCAGAACAAGGGCTGTTGGATATGGAGTGAGTAAGGCACTTTTAAGCAGTTGTAAGCAGGTTTGCATGGGTTTTCGTGGTGGTAAGTAATGCTAACTTCTGGTTAACTATGCTGACAGACAGCTGACAGACAGCCTTAAAAGTGCTTAATTTGTGTAGGCATCAATTAGCACTGCGCAAACAGGCTTACTCCTGCTTACTACTGCTTATTCCTGCTTACCCCCTTGCTAATTTCCTTAAAAGAAAAGAAAAAGGGGTGATAGGAAAGTGGTGAAAAAGGGGGCACAAAGCGGGTAAAACAATATGAAAGATAGCTAGGGATGTGCAGGATGGATGTAGAGAAGGTCCATACCTGTCCATTTCTTCTACAGCAACAGCTGTGCATATATACTGAATTTGGAGGTACATTTGGACAGACAAACCCCTGAGAGAGAAGGGTGAGGACAACAATAATGTGTTGTGAAGCCAATTAGACAAGATTACATGTGTTCAGTGAACACGTGTGTGAAATGGACAGCTATGTATGGGGCGATATTTTTTTTTTTTTTTTGGTGACCAGACTGCCTTTTTTTTTTAAGATGAGAGTAGGATGTTGGGGAAGGTAGTAGGTAGGTTGTGTAGGAAGACAGACAAGACAGCATACAGGGGTGGTATATGACACATGTGGTGGGTAAACACCTTGGAGGGGTGTTTGATAATCGTAAGACCATGAGCCCCCAAATGAATACAGTGGGACTGAAGTCCCCACGCCATGGGCAGTCACCACTTCACCTTCATGGCCCCAAAGGTGGCTCTGCTGGGGGCTGAGCAGGAGGGGCAGACTGACCCTCTAATTGCACCATGCGGCCCTCAAGCTTGCATAGCAGATCTCCAAATTCCTTGCAGAGCTCACTACACACCAAACCTCGGACCTGGCTTTGAGTGACAGCATCCTGTTCGTGCTGGTGCCCGGGGAGGGATGAGCCCCATCCCCTCAGGCGGTTCTACCTGAAGGTAGTGCAGGATGAGCAGACGAGGAGGTCCCGGGGTGGGTCCCAGATGTGCTGAGACCCAGTGCCATGGCCAGATAAGGCAGGAGAGGCAGATCCACTGGGATCAGGCTTCCCTGACATGCTATGATGTCGCACTTTTAGAACATATGTTGGTTAGCAATGGTAAACACATTCCAGGATTCGTTATAACAGCATACATGAGTATTCCCATTAACCCAAAACAACAAATTTGGAACATTTGCATAGCAAACAGAACACATGCATATATGGAACCACAGTGGGCATTATACCGGCATGCAGGTTACATTGATAGCAACAGGCCACCAATTATAACATTTGAACAGGGAACATTAATTGGAATAAATTTCAACAATTGTAGAACAACAGGACACATGTCCCAACAGTAGTTTTGGTGGAAAAAATACCCAATCGTTTATGTGTTTAGATTATTGGTGAAGATAAGGTGGGGGGGTGAGAGATGTCAGTTAAATGTAGATTCTTGCAGTCTTCATAGCTTTAATGATCCTTGCTCTACTCATTAATCTACAGGTATTATTACAACTATGGTGTTGGGTTGGGCAGATGTATGTTTGTACACAGTATAATTACAGCCTTCTTATAGCTGCTTTATACTTTCTCTTACCTGGAAAACCTGTGGTGAGAATGTTTGTTAATACTACATGACTGTTTATACCCATATTCACATAGTCAGGGTTACATATGTGCACTCATACTGTGTGTGTGTGCTACTGGCACACTCTGCCTTGATTTCTATCGGTTACCCTGGTTGTTGCTATCAGGGACCAGTAGCTGTGACAGCATGACAGGTTTGAATATTTCTTGGGGGAAACCACTTGGTGTATGTACTTATCTTGCTGCCATTTGCAGCCTTGGGGTTGGACCATGGGTGTTGGACACAGTATGACTGCAGCTTTCTTATAGCTGCTTTATACCTTCTCTTACCTGGAAGACCTGTGGAGGGAATGTTTGTTAACAATACCTGACTGTTTCTACACATTTTCACAAAATACTAGTTGAAATGATGTATATAGTTTACTATCACTCCCGGGATTCGAACCGTGGCTGTTTCTGCTAAAAATATAACAAGTGTGTGTTTCATCAGAAGGAGCTGTTGAGAAACTGCTATCTCTTCCTTGAGTGATTTCTTTCTCATTCTCTATTTGTTGTACAATCTGATCTTGTAATTACAATATTCTTATACATACATTCCTATACATACCTTTTGACTTAGCACAGTGTGGAAAACAGTGCACAATATTACTATTCAGATATCAGATCTTGGTGCTTGACATTTTTAATATCAGTTAATCTTGTGTCTTATAGAGGCACTAACTTTGTCAGATGAGACTTGATTGTTTAATGCTTTCAGAGCTATAGTTGCTATGTATAACCTGTATACATTTCAAATCATACCATACCAGAGTAAGCACAACCAGTCCAGGGTTTTGAATTTTATTGACAGGCAGTTACAGTTTTATTTATATATAACCTATATGAGACTATTACTGTAATATTGTCTGCTTTATTCAGTACAAACCATACCCATTTTAATACTGCAAGGTGACATTCTACTCCTTTATATTTATTTGGTATGAATACTGCAAGCTAGACTGTTACTCACCATCCTCACGATGCAGCCTTTGCAACCGCTGGCATGGGCTTCCTGGTTCGCAGCTTGCTCAGCTGGAACTGTAATGAAGATAGAGAAACATTTACGCATACCTATCCATCACATACACAGGCTGGACTTTGGTAAAGGATATGAATATTAACACATGCCAGGGACATCACCCCTCTGCCATGCTTCTTGGATCTACTGGTCCAAGAGCTCCCTCTTCCTCTGCTTCAAGTCGGCATAGTGGTGCCAGACCTGCTCATCAGTCCAAGGGATGCCAGTGGCACTGGTGAGGTCACAGGTGAGACTTTCCCAGGCCTACCCTTTATATAGGGAGCCCTGGTACTGGTCCTGCAGCAGTCTCACATCATGGCTTTTAACAAGGAGACCTACCATGACCTTGGACTCCTGTATGCCCCAGCGCTGCACCCAAAAGCGCATGCCCTCTACAACACCTGCCATAGTGCCTACAGTGGGAAGCTACAACCAGTTATGAGCTGTATTCCCACCTGCAAGGTTTAAATATGGCCGATTTCCCACCCTTTGCTGTGATTGGACAGTTTTGAATATGCTGAGCTAAGTTAAGTTACGGGCAAACCTGCTTAGCTAAGGTTGGCAGTGCTTAAAGGGGCAGGTTCAGCACTGCCTACCAATGAGCAAATCCACTTAGCTGGGCTACTCATTACTTAGCATTCATATTTATACAATGCTTACATCTGGCCAGCATAGCTGTGCAATGCTTAGCATTGCTTATGTTTTATTTTATAAATTTGTTTACCTTCCCTGACATCCTCCAATGTGCTTTCATTACATTTATTCTTGTGTGACTATACTGTATGGGGCACTTGTGTTTATATAGTGGTTTCACAACTTTATTACACTTACACCTCAGATCTGGACCTACTACACTATTCTGGTTAACAAATACATGTTATTTACTTCCTAATTATTAAAAAAATAAATTATGTACTGCCTTCACATGTAAAATGCTAATTGGCTTTACTGAGGATCAATCCAGGAATGACTACTTGCAAGGCAAGCACTCTAACCACTTTGCTATTTCCACATTGATATGCTTTGGAGTATATACCTATTTATCTCCTTATGATGTGTGAGCTAGGCTGAGCAGAGCTGCGCAATGTGCATACCCACTCAGCTACACTTAAACTTTATTGTAGACTGAAAAAGAAAATGTAACTGTTGTGTTTTATTTTTGTACTGTAGGGGTATGCACATTGATTTCTGCAACATTATCTGTGGGAGGCTGTGCTTTTACAATGGTGATGACATGACAGGCTTTGCATTTGAGGTATGCTCCACAGATGCTAACAGCGTCTGCCATACTTCTCAACTGTACAAATTGTCACAGACTGCCCAGATATTTGCCTTATATTTTTGGTCTATTTTTCATAGATTTTGTGGCTTTCTGGTGGATTAGTGGCAAATCATTAAAGATTGCAGTTAGAAAAATACTGACAGGCATTTGAGTTTTAGACTTCATACCCTTCAGCACATTCATGCTAATGCATAACCTGTTATTCTATCAACTTTCTAAGTCTGTATGTGGCAGAGTTATTTGCTTTCTCCAGATTTCTTACTCTAAGAGGTTGAGAGGTATTCCGCGGACGCTCGTCACTATTGCATTGCCGTATGGCAATTATGGAGTGTAGGGGGCATGTGTATTGTGAGAGCACTGCTCTCAGACACAACCCCTGTGCTCATGCACAGATCAGTGTCTGTTTTAGAGCATGGCAGTGCACCTTTATTAATATGCATTTCCTGTTGCCATGCAGTATGGGAATGGTCCTGTTCATGCAAGACTAAGCTATTCTTGCACGGAAGTTTGCTGAATCCCAGGGAAAGTGTGTGGCAACCTTTCTGTCCTCTCCAGTTTCATGGTTTTACTAGCACAAGCCTTCTAATGACTAAAACTATTCTGGCTACTTTTCTCCAGTAAGTTTCATGAAAAGGAGGGGAGGGAGCTTTCCTTTTCAAACTGAAAATTGTTATGTTTCTGTAAAAGGTACATCACAGCTATAAATCAGCATAAAATTAGATACATAGATTTTCACAGTGAACTGATCGAAGGAAGGACACTGAGGAAACTCGGAGCTATAATATATAACATTAAGTATCCTGTTTTTTGTTTATTTTGTTCTTTATTTCTTTGTTATTTATAGCACTTTGTGTACTGTGTATTTTTCTAGCTAGTTTCACTGTGTGTGAGGTATTAACTGGAAATTGTCCACCTTTATTAAGCATCTGTTGGGTTGTTTGTTTCTGATAACTGGTTACAGTAAACTCTTTTTTTCTAGAGGCTCATTTAGCTGTTTAAAACTTTCATTTAAAGGCTCACTGCTGCTTTTCAGTTGTGAAACATTTCTGCAGTTTGTTCTAAGTAGTGGGGATATTTGTAGCATTTCTATATTCAGGCTTGTATTTGGGCCTAGTGTTTGTGGAGGCTGTGTGTCTGAGCACATATTCAGAGACATTGGTTTGGCCAAAGCCATCAGGCATTTCTGTGAGAGAATTGTTTGAGATCATTGGCTGACTGAGGTCACCTGGACTACAGCTTAGACTAAGCACCTCATTGGTTCTTTTGAGATTTCTTTCTTAAAAGCTGTCTCAGGTTTCAACTTTCTGTTACCCAAGAAGTTCAGTTGGGAATGCTCTGCCATTTCACAGTGAACTGATCGAAGGAAGGACACTGAGGAAACTCGGAGCTATAATATATAACATTAAGTATCCTGTTTTTTGTTTATTTTGTTCTTTATTTCTTTGTTATTTATAGCACTTTGTGTACTGTGTATTTTTCTAGCTAGTTTCACTGTGTGTGAGGTATTAACTGGAAATTGTCCACCTTTATTAAGCATCTGTTGGGTTGTTTGTTTCTGATAACTGGTTACAGTAAACTCTTTTTTTTTTTTCTAGAGGCTCCTTTAGCTGTTTAAAACTTTCATTTAAAGGCTCACTGCTGCTTTTCAGCTGTGAAACATTTCTGCAGTTTGTTTCCCACCCTCCGTCCCTGCTGGTATAGTGTTTTTATAGTTGGTGGCTTTGCAGTTGCCAGCCCCTAGTGTAAATTTGATCTGGGACCCTCCTCCCAGTCTAGTGTCATTACCTTATTCTACCCAGTACAGGGAGAACATTTGAGAAGGCCAATCAGCTTAGTTTCCGCTACTCCTTTCTCTCTTTCCTTTCTCTCTTTCCACTAAAAAAAAAAAAAAAATGTATCTGCTTTTACTGTATTTGTGTTTTTTCCTACTTTATTTTGCTTTTGCGTCATCTTAAAAGTACTCAATTGTATTTATTACTGCTTGGTGTAACTTATTCTAAGCCTTTTAGTTTAAGCACTTGGGCTTTAGACCAGTTGTTTTACATTAGGAAGGTCTGTGGGCTGCACTGTGGTGGCAGGACAGGTAGCTTACATCCTTCTAAGTTGGGAACTGCTGATTGAGGGCTCAGTGTCTGTTATTCTAAAAGTGTATTAGTTCTGGTTTAAGCACCAGGGCTTCAGGCCAGTTATTTTACATTAAGAAGGTTCATGGTCTGCACTCTTGTGGGAGAAGAGGCTGGACTCTGCCCTTCTGAGCTAGGAATTTCTGGTTAAAGGCTTATAGTGCCTGCATATTTGAATTATTTCTTACTGTAATTGGTACACCTTGTTTGCTGTAGCATAGACTAGATCCAGACATGCTGAATCTAGTTTTGTTTGTATGCTTGTTATTTCCCTGAAAAGCTAATTCCACCTAAAACGCAGCTTTTCAGCTCTTCTGTGGATCCCTAGTGATATCTGCATTGCTTACTGTACTTATTTCCTTGTTTCACTTGAAAGAAAGTTACTGTTTGTCATTTTTGCATTTAAGTTACCTGGCACTTGCTCACTAAAGCAATTATATAAGTCAGCACTAAGAAATTAAAAGCACAACACCCTCACAAACTCCCCCTGGAGTACCTTGCTCCTCAGTGGCCATTATTTTTCAATTATAAAGAAATTCCCAATACTATTCTAGCATGTCCAAAGGTCAGTTGTCAATCTCCTCTCCAGTCCAGCTGGTGAATCTGGGAATCTTGAGGCAATGTTACAACTGCCTCATGTACACAGACAACCCTCTCCTCCTCCCAACAAATTCCAACACATGTGAGAGATGCAACCATATAGCCAAACTGGAGGCTAAGCTCTCTCAACTCAGTACTGGCATAACCAGTCAGGAGGAGAAGGAAACCACACTCACTACAATTCCAGTCTCACATAGACCTACCACGACAACAAACCAAACACATAAACACACAAAAACATACTTGGAGGCTCTAAATAAAAATCTGCCTAAGCAGGAGAGACCTCCAAAGCAGACACCCAAGCAACTGCTACCCCAAAACAAAACACATGCAACACATAGCTCACAAAGCCAGTGTGTCGAACAGTCACAGCCCTTAAGGCTAAACAACACACCTGATACACTTGTAATAGGTGACTCTATCATCAGGCACACTGACGTCCCATTCACCAGGCTGAACAAGGAGAAGGTCACAGTGAGCTGCCTGTCGGGCGCTAGGATCCGCCACATAACACAAGCACTCAGGTCACTCCAAGGCAAGTACAAATATGACTCAGTCATTGTCCATGCTGGTGTGAATGACCCGAGACGTATCTCCCTGGACTACATGAAAAGAGACATAGAGGAGCTCTCTGAGCATGTAGCCCAGGCCGGTATGACCCTGACCTTGAGTAGCATCTTACCCTCACCAAGAATGATGCCACAGCATGAAGACAAGATTATCAATTTCAACAATTGGCTTAAGTATTGGTGTCATTCAAAGGGGATCCAATGCCTGTCAGCCTGGGATGACATGCTTGACAAGCCACGATGCTTCGCTAGGGACGGCTTGCACCTGTCACCCCTGGGCTTTTGGATATTGGCAAAGGCTCTTGCTACCCCATAGTGCCTTTTAGGCAAGGCTCAAAAGACAAACCCACCTCCATAGGTATCACAAGGGATAAGAAACTAAGAGTAATGCTACTCAACGCCAGAAGTCTAAACCTCAAGATGCACGCACTCAAAACTCTCCTTAGCATGGAGAACATCGATATCTGTGCAGTAACAGAAACCTGGTTCAAGGCTCTCAAGAGCACCCCAGCACTACCAGGTTATACCTCATACCATGCTTTTCGGCCCCAAAACTTGGACCGAACCACAAAAGGAGGGGGAGTATCAATATTCATCAAAGATACCCACACCTCCAGGTTGGTGGCACAGCATGAAGCATCAGAGACTATCCATGTGCAACTAACAGTGGGTAAAACTGCCTTCCAGTTTATAGCATGCTACAGACCACCCTCCCAAACCCAGCAACCCCACTCGGCCTTCCTGAGAACACTGGAAAATATGAAGGTCTCTCCAAACACCATTATATTGGGTGACTTCAACTACCCAACCATAGACTGGGAGCATTACTCTAGCTCCAAGCTCCAACAACCTAGCCCAAAGGTTCCTAGAATTTATAAACTCAAATGCTATGGAACAAATTGTTACCACTCCCACAAGAGGGAAAAACATACTGGACCTGATCATCACCAACATGGGGACTCCATGCTCCAGACTAGAAGTGTATCCCTCACTGGTAAGATCAGACCATAAACTAATCTCACTGGATATTCACATCCCGACCCCACCCCATGCCCAGAAAACCACAGTGAAAAACTTTTCTAAAGCAAATTTCACACTCCTCAAAACCAAGGTGGAATCCTTCAAAGCCCCCGGGCCTGTGGATAATACGGCCCAGACCGCGAAATCCTTTATAAACGCATTCTATGAACACCTTCAGGAATGCATGGATCATGCAATCCCAAATAAAACCAAGACCCAATCCTCCAAAGGCAGATGTCCTGTCTGGTGGACCCCAGCCATAAACAAACTATACAAGAGAAGGAGGAAGCTACTACATGATAGAGCAAAATCCCAAAAAGGGAAGGCATCTCTGATCAGTATTAGCAAAAAACTACGGGCACTCATAAAATCGTCTAAGGCCAGCTTCGAGAGAAAAATTGCACAGGACACTAAGGATAATCACAAGGCTTTCTTTAGTTATGTTAGGAACCTGGGTGGGAATTCCCAGATATGCTCAGAATTAGTCCAAAATAACAAAAAATACACCGAACCCACAGACATTGCCAACATCCTAGCTGACAGGTTCAGTGCAACCCCCCTCCCCACCAAAAGGGCTAATATCTATCCCAGCAGAGTGCTGCCCCCCTGACATCTCAGATGCTCAGGTAAGAGCTGCCCTCTCCAAAGCAAGAAACACAGCATCAATGGGACCAGACGGTGCCCCGGGCTGCGTCCTACATGAACTCCAAGAAGAGCTAAACCCAAACCTAAAACTACTGTTCAATCTCAGCCTTACTACAGGATATGTACCCAAAGAGTGGCGTACAGCAACAGTGGTCCCTCTCCACAAAGGTGGTGCCTCAACGGATCCTGGAAACTATCGCCCCATAAGTCTTACTAGCTTGGTCTGCAAAACTATGGAAAGGATCATCATGGACCTTATAAATAAAGATATTGGGGACCTGCAGACACTGGATCCTACCCAGTTCGGCTTTTTTAAGGGCAGATCCTGCCTCTTGAACCTGGTCAATTTCTTTGAAACAGTCACCAAGGCCATTGACAAGGGGAAGGTGGTCCACACAGCCTACCTGGACCTCGCAAAAGCCTTTGATTCAATACCCCACTCGGGCATTATAGATAAGCTCATCAGCTTAAATATAAACCCCTATGTCACTAGATGGGTTGCAAACTGGCTCAAGGACAGAACCCACATGGTTAGAATAGCTGGAGCCATGTCATACTCCAAACCAGTTACAAGTGGCATCCCACAAGGCTCAGTCCTGGGACCTCTCTTGTTCGGTATATATTTCTCGGAGGTACAGGCCAACATGGAAGGACTGTGGCTGACCAAGTTCGTAGATGACTGCAAACTGGGCGCCATAATAGACTCTCCAGCCAACACAAACATCCTCCAAAAGGGCCTCATAGAAACAGACAACTGGTGCCAGAGCCATGGCCTCAAGCTAAATGCCAAAAAGTGTATAGTCATCCCCTTTGGCAAAAACAAAGTGCCCACAAATTACCACATAGGTGGTAATCCATTAAGTACAGAAGAAGTAATTAGGGACCTGGGGACCCAAGTTGATAGCAATCTCTCATTTGACAACCACGTGGCCAAAGTGGTTAGAAAAATATTTTATATAGCCCACCTAATCATGAAGGGATTCACATCTAGATCAGGGGAGGTCATTGTGCCTCTTTACTCATCCCTCATCAGGCCCATAATTCAGTACAATGCCCTTTTGCGATGTACCTTACCAGACACCTGCAGCAACTGGAAAGACCCCAAAAGTACCTCACCAAGAGGATCAAGGGCTCAAACAGATGCCGTATGCTGCCCGGTTAAAGAAACTCCAGCTCTACTCAGTGGCATACCGCCTGCTCAGAGGCGATCTGTGCCTGACGTATAAAGCCATGTCCAACCCGGAATTAATGGACATGCTGCACCTCAGAAAATCCAAATCCCATCGAGCTACGCACTCGGGGGACTTGAACCTCAGCACTGAAATAAATAGGACATGCTGGAGGGACAGATTCATAACCCAGAGGCTCCCTTCACTCTGGAATAAAATCGCAGTCCAGGTTAGGCAGAGTCCCTCATTGACTCTCTTCAAGAGGAATCTTGATGAGTGGATGGGAGATCGTAGGTTTACCCCGGGTATCACTTCTGTGTCACTGTTAGACAGAGGCACAGTA
The DNA here is from genome assembly GCF_019279795.1 of Protopterus annectens. Lineage (NCBI taxonomy): Eukaryota > Metazoa > Chordata > Ceratodontiformes > Protopteridae > Protopterus > Protopterus annectens. The sequence continues at coordinate 382,554,097 of NC_056730.1, forward strand.
TACTAACCTTGAAAAAGGGCATAGCAAAATTAATTTAATATGGGTGGCGAAAGCCATACACACTCTGGCTAGGCTTATAAATGCCCTAGGGCAGGTAGCCTAGTATGAACCTATGAACCTATTAGAAAGACAGGCACCCATAGTTTGGAACTCCCGTCTCCAACCCAGTATCATCTGAATCCAACAGGTAGATGACAGTCAGGTACTGCCTTATGAAGCTGATGTCATAATGCATGCCCCTGGATACACTGGTGATGTGTGATGACATCAGCCTAAGTAAAATTTGTAAACAAAAAAAAAAAATCAGGAATTGAAGGGGCCACTTGGAAATTCATGGTATACCATTATTTTGCCCTTAAAACTGGGAAATACTGAGGAATTCGGTGCAGTTGAGAGGTATGTTTCTATTTTAATTCTTCTTTGTACCAGTCTTTGAAGATCGATATTGTATTATAATCATTTTGTCACCAGAAAATTAGGAGTGTGCAGTAGCTAAAAAAAAAATCTGATTATTTTTCAGTAGGAAAATGAAGGCAAAAGTACAAAGAAAGTGACTGAGTATAAGGTGCAATATGCTAGAAGCAACAAATAGCTAGATAATCAGGTTTGGAATATGTGAGCAGTAGAAGAAAAAGTACAGCTTGGGCAGCTGCGGTGGTGCAGCGGTTAGCATCACTGCCGCACAGGAAGAGGTTCTCCGGTTCTATCCTTGGCTGGGGTGCCCTCTGTGTGGAGTCTGCATGTCCTTCCTGTGGTCATGTGGGTTTCTCAAGGTGCTCCAGTTTCCTCCCACATCCCAAAAGACATGCTGTAGGTGGATTGGACACTCTAAATTGGCCCTGTATGTGTGTGTGTGTGTGTGTGTGTGTGTGTGTGTGTGTGTGTGTGTGTGTGTGTGTGTGTGTGTGTGTGTGTGTGTGTGTGTGTGTGTGTGTGTGTGTGTGTGTGTGTGTGCCTTCTGTGGAAGGTTGGGTGCTGGGCTGGCAACTTGACACTGTAAAACTCCATTGCCAATCGTGAGTGAACATGTGATTTACTGTGGCATCTCCTAACTGTGAAAAGCCGAAAGAAGACGAAAAAATACATCTTATGTTTACATAAATAAAATCAGTAAATAGGAAATACCATTTCAGAATGGGGGTACATTATCTATCTGGGTTTGCTGGAGGGAAGACTAAGAGAGACAGAAACTCTGTTACTCCTGTACTGTTGATTAAAGGATGGATTTATTTTCTTGTCCTTTATGCCAGGACATAGGTTCATAGGTATATAGCAGACAATCCACCACCAGGGCCTTTATAAGCCTAGCCAAGCAACCCAACCCAGTTGTGTCCCCATGCAACATGGGAATCTGTTTGGATGGGGTATGTTAGTTAGAAGGTTTCTAAAGGTTTACTGGGAGGGTATGTTAGTTATGGAATATTTATTGTCAGATTCTGTCTATCAGATTTTTGATTTCCCACTCAATTGTTAAGGTTATAATTAAATAGGATTAGGGATGGACTCTGCTTCAAATGGATGCTCAGCCTGTTCCAGAGCATGGGGATCCTTTGAGACACATATCTGTCTTGCCAGCATGTTATATTTATGTTACAATTAAAGTTTAAATCAATGGATTTACTGTTTCTGGTGCTATTCCTTTTCAGATGTGCAACAGGTCCATCAGGGCTGGATCTAAGGATGCCTTATTATGCCAGGCATAGATTGCCTGTCAGCAACCTGTGAGAGATTGAGTATAGAGACAAGTCTTTAAGGGGATCTGTACAGGATAATGTATTAATGGCCCAGATTTTCCTGGTGTGGAACCCCAATGGGCATTCCAACTGCTGCATATGTCTGGTCAGGTATATGTCGAAGGGGCATTGTATTCAATGATGGGTCTGATAAGAGCTGAGTAAAGTAGTACTGTAACTTCCTTGGACCCAGATGTCATAACTTTACTTATAAGCTGGGTGACATAGAATGATTTTATTACTACCATGGCTACATGTTGGTCAAAGGTCAGATTAATGTCTATTTATGTTGCCAAATTCCTAACTACTGTGTCAAGTCTTAGGGGTGTCTTATCAATGGAGTAATTAATCTGGGTGGATCTTTTCCCAAAGGCATTATAATGGACTTCCTAACATTGAGTTTTAGTCCATAGCTTTAGCACCAGTTATTTGTCTGTGTTAGACCCTCTTGCGGGACCCTAGTGTCATGCGGAGACTCTATGATAACTCCCAATTTATAGTCATCTGCAAACCTGGTGATCCAGAGGCCCTTGACATTAACCTTGACCTCTGAGAAGTAGACGCTAAACAGGAGCAGGCCCAGCACTAAGCCCTGAGGTACTCCGCTGCTGACCAGTCTCATGGTGGAGGTAGTCTCACCAATCCTGACATCTTGGGTCCTATTTGCAAGCAAGCTGGCAATCCAGTGAGTAATATAGAGATTTATGCCTAATTCAGTGAGTTTGTCAACAATACCTGAGTGGGGTGTTGTACTGAATGCTTTAGCCAGGACTAGGTAGAAAGCATGTGTCGTTTTCCCCTCATCCATTGCCTTGGTGATCCCCTCAAAAAAGTCTAACAGATTATGATGCACAACCTCCTTTGACAAAACCAGACTGGAATGGATCCAGTGTCTGTAGGTTGCCAATGTCTTTGCTGATCATTTCCATGATAATACATTCCAAGGTTTTACATATTAGACTAGTCAGACTAATGCGTCTGCAGTTCGATGGTCCATCCTTGTGAAAAGAGATAATCATTGCAGTCCTCCAGTCACATGATATGTCGTCTGTTTTGAGGCTGTATTTGAAAAGTGACTCAAGTTGCCCTGATAGGTTATGTTTCAAGCTATTTAGGAACAACCTGGGATATTGTCTGGGCCCAACTGAGGCTATGTTTTTGGCCTTAGCGAGTGTCGCCATGACCTCTTCCCTGCTAATAGTTGGGGGGATATGCTAATAGAGACTTCATGGGGGGAGGCAAGGGGAGAGTGGGGGTGAAGTTAAAGCTAAAGTTATCAACCAGCAGATTCACCATGTCACTTTGCTCAGTGAAGGTGGTGCCATTTACCACCAGTTCATCACAGTGCTGTGTGTTACCTTTAAGGTTTCAGATATAGCTGTAGAAGCCTTGTGGTTGTCTTTTGCTTGAGAGGCTATCTTGACCATGTAATTGGCTTTGTTGCATTTAATTAGTCCTCTTACTTTCCTGTTTAATTTAATTAGTGAGCACTTGCTATTAAGAGAGTTGTTTTGTCTGATTTCGCCCATGACATTTTTTTTCCTTTTGCTATATACTCTGTCAAAGGTTAGGATTCCACCAGTTTGATTTTTTTTTTCGGGGTTGTTTTGGGCTTACTTCTGGTAGGTATAGCAGCCTCTATGCAGCCATTTACATGGCTGTATAGGGTTTCCATGAATAATTCTGCATAGGTTGCTGTGAACTCAAGAAGCAATGAATTTTGATAAACTGTCACTTATTAGGATGTAGTTTGCGGATTCCAAGATGGTGGTCGGCTAGTTAGCACCCTAACCACGAGCTCCTACCGTTAATTTTTATTTTATGTAGCCTTAACTGTTTCTTAATGGTAGTAATTATTACTCGCTGATATAAGAGGCTAATATAATATACCTGAAGTCGTTTGGTGGTCTGTTCTCTGGTAAAAACTGTATTTTTACCTTTAACCAGTTTCTGGGATAAGGAATACGAGTATCCAAGAGGCCTGTGTGAAAATTTTGTGCCTGACAGGATTCGCGCTTCTAGCAGTTGGCTCCTTACTTCTGTTCTGTACATCGGTATCCAGGTATGACAGAAAGTGCGGAGAATATGGATGCCCAGAGTACCAAGGCAAAAATCTCCTCAATTCTCTCCCCTGAGAAAGATAACACTTGTAAAAGATTGAGAACTTCAAAAACAGTTGTGGATAGTAGTTCTTCAAATAATAAAACGAATGCTAAGACAAAAACTGAACCGAATCTTCACATCGACGATCTGAAAGTAGCGCTTCAACCAATTCATGATGCTATCCAGGTTATATCTGACCAAATGTCTGGTCTTACTAAATCTATTAACCAGTTAGTACAAAGAATGGACACGCTAGAGCAAAAAACACAAAATAATGACTTTAAAATTAGTCAAGTGTCTGATGTAACAAAAAACAATTCTGTGCTTATTGAGGAATTACAAACTAAACTAACAGATCTTGAAGCGAGAAGTCGTAATAATATTATTATTAGGCGGGTACCTGAAACATATGATAACCAAAACCTTATTTTAATTTGTGGTCAGATTTTCAGTGCACTTTTGGGTCCGAGTTTTACAGCTGATAAAATAATAATTGAGAGGGCACATAGAGCCATTAGACGTAGACAGGATTCACAAATCCCTCGCATCATCTATACCAAACTGTTGAACTTTCAGGATGTTCAAAATATTCTACAGTCAGCAAGAAAGCAAAAAATATTGGTATGGAACAGTCATAAAATTACTTTTACTCAAGACTTGCCACACCAAATAAAATTGAATAGGCAGAGGTTAGCTCCCTTTGTGCTGATTTAATTAAAAGAAATATAAGGTTTCAGATGAGATACCCGAGTGTCCTTTTATTTACATATAAAGAGACTAAATATTCAGCGAGTACACCGTCTGAAGCTAAAGATGCTTTTATTAAAGCCTTCAATTCTTATCCAGTGTTATAAAAATGTATTTGGTTAACTCTTAGTTTGCCTTACAATTGCGCTGTGGAGAAATGCTGTTCGTTTACAAGTGCTGATATATGCAAGTGTTTTATGCGAGTAAGCATTTGTTCAGCATGAGTGGTTGTTCAAGGACTATTTATCTAGGCTGTCAAGATTTATCTTTTGGCAAATATACAAACAAAGTAAGTAAGCCTTGCTGTTGGTTTAACACTGATTTTGGTGTGGCATGATTTCCTTGTTAACTTGAACTATAAAGTGAGAAAACTCGAGTAGGCGTTGGATGACTGTATGATTCTTCAGATGCCAGTAAACAACATGGTGTTCGAATTGGTGACTGTAAATGGTGTCATGATTAGTTCTGGAGATTATTTTCCTGATACATTTCCTCCGTGTGGAGTTGCGTGAGAATTCTGGCTCTCATTTAACTGTAAAATGCGGAACCACTGCTTATGATTCTGTCGCTGAGATGCTGATATGCTTCGCTTCATGTGGTTCTCACTTCATGAGGTTTCCTACAGTGACAGTTCATTGTTCTGGACTTCATTCTGTAGTTATTTAAGAAATGGTGGATACATTTTCTCCGTGTGGAGTTGCGTGAGAATTCTGGCTCTCATTTAACTGTAAAAGGCGGAACTTCTGCTTATGATTCTGTCGCTGAGATGCTGATATGCTTCGCTTCATGAGGTTCTCACTTCATGAGGTTTCCTACAATGACAGTTCATTGTTCTGGACTTTATTTTGTAGTTATTTAAGAAATGGTGATATAGTTTAATATATATATAATGTATTACTTGTTAATGTCTGCCTTAATGCATGCGGTGGGGTCTGGTTTACATGACTCAGTTAGGATATAAATGCTTCTCACAGTTTTTTCATGGGGTATTTGCAACTTAGTTCAGTATGTGCATGTATTATGTCCAGTGTTCTTATATGTCGATTTCTTATCTTAAATTCTAATTTTTACTAGTGTTGTTGAATATGCACTAAAATATAATCTTAAAATTTAAAATATAATCTTAAAGTTATTTTAGGTATGTACCATAAAAATGTTTACATTTTATAAATAATATTTTTTTAGTTTTAATTTTTTTCTGAAAAATCGCATATTTATAGGTTATAGTTAGTTAAGTTAATTTTACTTTTCCTTTTATTTATGGCTAATTTCATTGTTCTCGTTATGATCTCGTGGGTGTTGGTTTATGGGTTCTAGCATGGCTGTGTCTTGGAAACATTGTGTGATGTATATATGTACATATTGTTGGAGTATTAGTTTGTTACTTAATTTTTATTCTTTCTTTTGTTATAACAAGAATTATTATGCTAGCATTTCAAAAGCTTCACAGATGTATTATATATTATTTCCTTCCATTAGTTTTGAGGGGTGGGTAGGCACTGGGGAGGTATGGAAGGATTCTCTTTGCTGTCATATTTTGTTTTTTTCTTTGTCCCTTTTCTATTCTTACCACTGTCATTTTATGATTATAGATAAAGGAAAGTATGGAAAATATAGGAGAAGATTGAAAATAAAAGTCAGCTATGTATTTACGAATAAAAATGAGCGCTTTTGGTTTTTACAAAGTCACCGTCTTTATTTTTTTTTAGGCTTTTCCTTTCTTCTAAAATAGGTGTATACTAGGCCTACTAAGCTTATTGTATTATGACTTTATATATAGATTCGTGGAATATTAGAGGGTTGCAAAATAAGTCTAAAAGGGCGCTTATCTGTCACTTGATTTTTAAATCATATGCTAATATATGTTTCCTTCAAGAAACACATTTGTATGATAGGGATTGGGCAGGAGTAAGAGAAAAGAAATGGGTGAAACTTATTATTTCTTCAGGTAATAGTTCTAGTGCTAGAGGAGTAGCGATAATTATTAAAAAATCTTTCCAGGGTACCATACTTAATATAAGGTCTGATGTAAATGGTAGATGGTGTTTTTCACATCTCAATTTCCTAATATTAATAAACCTATTCTATTTTTAATTTATATGGCCCGTGTTCTCAGCAATATATTTTTATTGCAGAAATTCATAATATTTTAGCAACCTTTAAAGACCATTATATTATAGCTGGGGGTGATTGGAATGCTGTTATTGATCCTATTGTAGATCGTTCTAATAAATCTTCCTATTATTGGTACAATACCCAGTCCTCCTCTGCCTTGGAAGATTTGATGTTTGACCTTAGTCTTACTGACCCTGTTTCTTTGAAGGACCAGATCACGAAAGGGGGTTCTACACTTATTATTCAAAATGCTCCAAATCTTGGTCAAGATTGGACTTCTTTTTAATCTCGGAATTTCTTACACACTTTGATATTGGTCTATTCTTGGATCCGAGATCCATCTCTGATCACTCTAAGATTTCAATAAATATTAACCCTATTCAAAAAAAAAATTCCCCCTCTAAATATAATAATTGGACACTCAATAATACTATACTGTAATAAAGACATTATTCAGGAAATTACTGAAATACTATCTAATCTTACCCTTAATCTGGATAGTTCTGATATACCCTTAGATATACAATGGGCAGCCTGTAAAGCCTATATGAGAGGTATTTTAATTAATAAAGCCTCTTTTCTTAAAAGGAAATATAAAGACAAAGAAATGGTACTTACAAATAAACTTCTCGAACTAGAAAAACAACAAAAAATAAATGTAGATCCCAATAGAGATAATTTAATAAATGACTTACAATTCCAGTTACTTCAACTACATAAACAGAACCTAACCATTTTTGAACAAAGGATGATTGCAACCTACTCTGAATGGGCACAAACTCCATCTAAATTTCTTGCAAAATTAATTAGAAACAATCAAGAACCTCCTAAGATATCTCGCTACACCTTAATAATAAGATTTATAACTCTGACCAAGAAATAATACAACTTTTTTCTAACCTTTTTTCTGACATATATTCTAATGGAAGTACAAGTAGTACTATGCATAAAAATATGATTGAGTTTCTTAATTCTATTAAATTTCCCTCCATAAGTAAAAGTCAAGGTGACTTGCTTTCAGCTCCTATAAGCCTACAAGAAATTCAAGAAGCTATCTCGAATCTTAAGGCAGGGAAATCACCTGGTCCTGATGGATTTACAGCTGAATTCTTTAAAACTTATAACTTATTGATTTCTTCTATATTATTAAAAGTATATAATTATGTAATAAAACATGGTATCTCAGATCTTTATTGGAATACTTGAAAACGATTTTAATTTTAAAAATCAAAAGGACAAATCAGATCCGCACAATTATCACCCATTTCTTTGATTAATATTGACATTAAAATTTTAGCCTCTTTTAGCAAATAGGCTTAGGAAAATTCTTCCTTCTATAATATCCAAGGAACAATCAGGCTTTATGTCAGGTAAACATACTTGGGATAATACCTTAACTTTAGATTCATTAATGCATATTCTGAAAAAAGACAAAAATCCAATTTATGCCTTGATATTAGATGCGACGAAGGCTTTGATAGGGTTAACTGGATGTTTCTTTTCTTTCCTTATCATATTTCAATATTCCCCTTCTTTCATAGATATGATTAAAGTTTTATATAATAACTCCTCGACTTGCTTGTGGATAAACAAAATTTTATCAAAACCAATACGAATAACTAATGGTACTAGACAGGGTTGTCCGCTATCTCCTTTCCTTTTTAATATATTCATTGAACCCCTATTTCTTTATATAAAATCAAATACATTTCATGTGATTCCTAGAGTAATGAATACTATAGTTTCTTTGTCAGCTTTTGCTGATGATTTAATTATTTACTTTCAACTTCCTAACACTGATCTTCATAAGATTGAATCCTCCATTGAGGCCTTTTCTAAAGCTTCAGATTATCAAGTTAATTTTCAGAAATCTCACATCTTTCCTATAAATCTTCAGGGATATAATCCAAGTTATTTTCCCTTGTCTTCCTTTAAAATTACTTTTGATATTAAATATTTAGGGATTTCCTTTAATCATAATGTTTCATCTACATTTCAAAATAATCTCCTTAAATCATGGTCCAAAATAACTCTCGATATTCTTAGGTGGCAGAAGTTGAAATTATCTCTCTTGTCTAAAGCTGCTATAATTAAAATGAATATTCTACCTAAAATTCTCTTTCAATTCAACTCTGTAGATCAGGTAATACCAAAGTCTTTTTGACTAAAATATGTAGGATTTATCTAAATTTATCTGGTATCCAAAATCTGTGAGAATTGCATATAATAAACTAACTATTCCCAAATCGGGTGGAGGACTGGGACTGCCAAATTTTCAATTATACTACTTCATCATTTCGCAAGTAGGTTATTATGTATTTCCAAATTTAAATTAGTAGATTATAATTCTTATCCCTTATGGTCTAAAATATGGTTTCAACATGTTATAAGTCTGAATTTGAATCGAGGCCCTCCCTTTTCTCGTAAAAGATTCCTTTAAAAATCTCAAACTCTCAAATAATTTAAAACATAAGATTATTATTTTTCAAAACTTAATGAAACTTATAAATTTGGATAAAACCTTTCCCTTACTTCAACCCTTACATCTAAATCCTAATATTACAATTAATAATCTTCCTGTTAATCTTTCTAAATTCCCGGAAATTAAAGGCTTAGTGGTCTGGGATTTACTTAAACATAATAATGAATCATTATCTAACCTATGTGTGATATTGAAGATAAATAAAAAATATTTATCGATAATCAGACAATTGAGAGATATTATTAAGTATAAATTTATACATCTTTTTGATAATGGACAAAATATATCCTTATTAGAATCTGTTTTGCATAACCTTACTCTACCCAAGAAAATGATTTCTAATTCATATAAACTTATATCATCTATGATAAATAATAGTCCATGTCTTTTTCAAACTATTGGAATAATTATCACCCTCTTCTTTCACATAATCAGAAGCTTTTGTCCATAAAAACACTATTAATTTCTCCCCATTTAAGAATCTTTTTACACACAATTGATGATTAACAATAATACATATTTTACTCCAGCTAGACTAGCAAAAATCGACTCCAATAAATCTCCTTCTTGCTCCTGCTGCTCAGCACCCTATGCTGATTTATTTCATATCTTTTGGTCCTGTTATCATACTCATAAACTTTGGACTTCGTTAAAGGTCCGTCTTCAAAAAATGGGATACCACAAATCAACCCTTTGTTGGGAACTAGCCATCCTTCACATACCTATGTGTACTCTTTCTTTATTTGATACCCATGTTTTGGTCTTTTTATGTTCTCTCATGAAACTATACATCTCTAGAAATTGGATGGATCGTACTAAGCTTTGTTGGAATAACTTTAAATCATTGGTATTTACATACATGGCTGCTCACAAATTTATTAGTAAGAGTCCTAAGAAGAGTGCCCTTTATCTAAAAATTTGCTCCAAAGTTAATACACTTCTCCTTATTTCTTCTTGATTTAATTCAGTGGTTTGTAGTTTTAATTCCAATATTTAGTACTATTTAATTACTGTTATATTATGTTTTTCTGACAGCTTGTGGGGTTGCTTGTTGAAATTTTGTGATTTTTATTAGTATACTGTGTATTTTATTTATCTTGTTATAACTTGTTTGGTTTTTATTGTATTAAAACAAAATTGCCAATAAAATTTTTTTTTTGGAAAAAAAAAAAAAAGGATGTAGTTTGCTTTAGAATAGTTCCTAATTGTTACATGTTTTGCTTGGTTTTCCATGCTGATTTTTATTTAGAAGGAGACAGATTTGTGATCCAAACTTTACCAGTGTGCAGACATGACACTTGGGGCGGAGGACGAAGCAGTCTGCCATATTGGTGAGTACTAAGTCCAATATGTTTGAACCTGTAGTTGGAGTTTGCACTATCTTGTCAAGGGTAGTTTTGTTAATAAAATCCAGGAAACATTTTACCTGCAAGTTGGAAGCAGTGTATGTTTCACAATCTATAGAGGGGAAGCTGAAGTCTACCCTGAATAGGGTATTTGTTTAGATGGTCAGGGCCTCTAGCAGTTCTACGTACGAATTATGGGATTCTTGGGGCATAGATGGTGATCTATAGCTTCTTAGAATATTGCAAGGGACTTTATATATGGTGATTTGTACATGGATAAGCTCCAGGGCATCATCTTGTTTAACCAACTTAGATGTATATCTGTTGCTAATGTAGATCGAGACACCCCCACTTTTAGTCCCTGTCTGTGAGGCTAATGGTCTAAATGTGTGGAGGACACTGAGGCCTTGCACTGCCAAAGTACTTTCTATGGCTTAAACCTTGTCTCTGTAATGGCACAGATGTCTATATTCTCCTAAGGGAGGAGAACCTGTAGGGTGTAGAGCTTCTTGTTAAGGATCTTAGTGTTGAGCAATAGCACCTTTAGATTCCTTTGGGTTTTATTTGCTAAATTAGTAGTTTTAACCAGCGCAACCTCAGGAAATAAATCATGGAAAAGAACTCCTGAAACTAAAGTAAAATTGATTCCTTTATTGACCAAAAACTATAGGCCTTGGGGGGGGCGGGTCTGATACATTTTTTTGGACCTTAGGTATACCAAAAATAGATGGAATAACAGGGTTAAGAACCATTAAAAATTCAAGCAGGTTCCTCTCTATGATCCCTTGAATGAAGTTGCCCTCCAAAACTAAGTGAATGTTTCTACAGGAGACAACTTTATTTCTAGATACCTGGTTATACCTTTCATCACTGTGCAACAGTTCCAACATTTTCCCCACGTATGTCCAGTGGTCCATTATAACAATCCCTCCCCCTTATTAGTTTAATAATACTAATTGTAGAATTGTTGGTTACTTCTCTCAATACTAATTGTTAATGTGTTTTATAAGTGTTTTACATGCATTTCTTATAAATGTATTTATATATATATATATATATATATATATATATATATATATATATATATATATATATATATATATATATATATATATACAGATATAGATATATATATATATATATATATATATGTGTATATATATATATATATATATATATAGATAGATAGATAGATAGATGCACATACATTACCTTCAGGGTTATGTTGAAGTTAAGACTGATTGGTTCAACACAACACACACTGGTTTGAATTACAGTTTATGAAGTTATTTGACTGATGTTATTTGTTACCAATGAGGTTGTAGCAATGGATTTAAAAATGGTGCAAAGGGATGATGCTTCATGTTTCAGTTCTGATGAAGTATTCTGTATAGAGACAAAGGTGCTTAACTTTTTGGTCAGTAAAATAATTAATTTTACTTTACTCTATGCACTTCTTTTCCATGATTTGTTTCTCAAGGTTGTGGTTGTTATAGTTTACCTGTTACCTCAGTCGACTGCAGCTTTGTTTTTGGTTTTAAAGTTGGTAGATTTGTCAATTTGGCATTGCCTAAAAAGGCTCTAAGGGAGTGGATAAAGTTTTAGCCAATATCTGGAAGCCCAGGGGGTATTAACTATGTCCTCCCATACTGAGAAATATTGAATCCCCCTAGAATAACACCAGAAACTAATCCAATTGTTAAAGTCAATCCTTTTTTCTTCATAGTCTGGCATCACCTTTTATGAAGGTAGAATCCTGCTCAGTGCAAGACACATACCTGTCTGAAACATATATTCAGAGAGGTCCATGTCTCTCTTTATATAGTCCACTGAGGTATGTCTCAGGTCATTTACACCCACATCGACTGTGATAGAATCATACTGGTAACTGTGGTGCATTGGCTTGAGTATGTGTGTAACCTGGTGGAGCCTGATTCCAGATAAACAACTAAACACTATCATCTCCTCATCCATTCTGGCGAGTGGGGCATCTATGATTTATACAATGGAGTCCCATGTGACAAGTGCCCTGAGTAAAGTACTTGCTTGCCTTATTGCCCTTCACTGAGTGTAGGCATATGTGTGGGGTCTGGTGTTGCTTCTAGTGTATGTTTTAGAGATTGTGGAGGATATGTTACCATTTGTAAGCTTAGGTGGTCTTTGAGGTTTGGAAAGATTGTTCTTTAGTGCCTCAGCAAAAGAAGGTCTGTGTGTGGTGGGCACTGATTGTAGTGGATGTGGTTTGTGTGTTCTTGCCAACCCTGTTTGTAAGCAAGATTTTTCCTTCAAGGAAACTGTGTATGTACATCTCTCACATACAGTGTTAGTTTCTTTAAGGATTAAAGCGTTATCTGTGAACATGAGGCAATTATTACATTGTCTCAGGATGCCCATATCTACTAAGCTGGCTTACAGAGACATTTAGAAGTTGCATATCTGTGCAGTTTGGATATATATTAGAATAAGCTATTATGCTTTGAGGACTGGGTTATACAGAGGTCTCCCAAGGTGGTCTCTAGGGTTAGGGGCTAGAGTTAGATAGTGCTAAGATATGGTATTAGTGCTGTTAGATGCACAAGCTCACCAATCTAATCTTAACTCCGTGTAATGCCTCACTAAGTTACAGGTTACAGTCCTAAAACTAGTTATACAGGTAAACATTACTGTCTGATCATTTGCATCTGTACAGGGCACTGTCAACTGCTGCTGCACAGTGAGCAGCTCCAAGCAAACATTGCTAATTTATAGCAACAGAAAAGACACTGAAATCTAATTCCTGAGCACTCTGGCCAGTAAATGACTACCCTTTGAGCTCTTCTGGAGTGCTTCAAAACTCAGAAAGACCAGGCAAACACCTTCTGCCATGAGATGGATGATCTGATCCTCTTAATGTAAAAAAACAGCAAAAAAGGAACCCTCAGGTGCAATGCAACAAGAAAGCAACTTATTCCTAGGCTGTATCACCCTACAGCAAGGAGACTTAATTACAAACATTTAGAAAGTAACACATAGTGTAGACAGGCCTTTTTTATAACCAAAAGTACTTGCAGTTAAACCAGTTTAATAAAGTGTTAATACAGTGAATCAAATAAAATAACTTATCTTTGCTTGGATGATCATGGATACAGTGGAAACACTTTTCAATCAGAGGCAAGGACACCAAGTTTGCTGAGCTTTTTGGAATGAGCAGAAAGCAGGGCAAACATACCTAATTTATAGCACAGAGCCATGCAAACATACCTAATTTATAGCACAGAGCAGTGCAAACGTACCTAATTTATAGTACAGAGCCATGCAAACATACCTAAGTTATAGCACAGAACAGTGCAAATGTACCTAATTTACAGCATACAACCATGCAAACATACTTAATTTATAGCAAAGAGCCATGCAACCATACCTAATTTATAGCATAGAGCCATGCAAACGTTCCTAATTTATAGCACAGAGCAGTGCAAACATACCTAATTTATAGCATAAAGTCATGCAAACATACCTAATTTATAACACAGAACAGTGCAAACATACCTAATTTATAGCACAGAGCCATGCAAACATACCTAGTTTGTAGCACAGAGCACTGCAAACATACCTAATTTAAAGCACAGAGCCATGGAAACATACCTAATTTATAGCACAGAGCAGTGCAAACATACCTAATTTATACAACAGAGCCATGCAAACATACCTAATTTATAGCACAGAGCAGTGCAAACATAACTAATTTATAGCACAGAGCAGTGGAAAAATACCTAATTTATAGCACAGAGCCATGCAAACATAATTCATTTATAGCAAAGAGCAGTGCAAACATACCTAATTTATAGCAGCAGAAAAGAAATGCTATCTAACTCCTGCCACCCCTGGCCAATAAACAGTATATTTTGAGAGGCGTCTCCCAACTCAGAAAGACCAGGAAAGGAACTCTGCGTACAGATAAACCACTGCAGTTGGTGTGTGATATATGGTTGATGTTTCTTCTGTGCACCTAATTGGAACTGCATAACTGCTTAACATACAGTTTTATTTTTAAATCACATTTTAGTGCAATTTAGCTTATTATAATGGGAGCACTTTATTTAGTACAATGTTGTGTTGCAGTTAGATACTTAAGTCTGTATTTTCAGTTCAGCCACATAAGTATGTCTAAGTGCAACCACTTTGCAAGTTAGATTTTGAGGTTCACCCTGGAGTGAAGGTCATCGTGGGATGAATGAATCCACATTTCACATCATGTGGCATACTGGTTTGCAGAGTCACACTGGGAGGTTCAAGTGGCTATTCCAAACTTGGGAAACCTAAAGCACCACCTGTGTACTAAACCTACAGGTTTTGGTACCAGCCTATAATGAAACAAAGATAAAGGGGCTGCTACAGTTTGTAAGAAAGCTGCTTTTGCTCAGCATTTATAGAGGAATAGAAATGATGAAGTACATCAACAAAGACAGTGCATACAAAAGCATTAACTGGATTCTGCACTAATGGCCTACTTTTCATAAAGTCTCCGGTGACTGTTAGCTATCCCATCTATGTGAGTGCTGGGTCCATCACTGTTTCAGTTTTATACTTTAGATTAGTGAGACCATGGAGTTTATATATTTAAGTAAATGGGGCTACTTTATCTAATAATCTATGACCAAAATTATTTATGCTAATGTAGCGCACATTAATTCTCTGTTGATAATATGGTTTTCTGTAACAGAAAGTAAATCTTGCTTTTTTCCTTCTTTCATCCTCAGCAGTTATGCATTGTTTCGGTAACTTACTTTTTCATAGGTTCATAGGTAGGTACTAGGCTATCTGCCCAAGGGCATTTATAAGCCTAGCCAGAGTGTGTCAGCTTTCGTCGCCCCATTGATTAATTAACTGAGCTTCTGTCAAGAAGAACCAATGAAGTGATCCCAGGGGTGTATTTTCTGTTAACCATCCACTCGTCAAGGTTTCTCTTGAAGAGTGTTAGTGAAGGGCTCTGCCTAATGTAGTTAGGAATTTTGTTCCAAAGCATGGGGAGTCTCTGTGACAGGAATCTATCCCTCCAGCATGTTCTATTTATTGTTGTGGTGAGGTTTAGCCCACTAGAGCGAGTGGCTCACAGTGACTTGGATTTCTTTAGGTGGAGCATGTCCATCAATTCTGAGTTGGACATGGCTTTGTAAGTCAGGCAAAGATCACCACGATTACAGCTGGAGTTTTTCCAGTCGGGCTGCATAAGACATATGGTTGAGGCCAGTAATCCTCTTGGTGAGGAACTTTTGTGGTTTTTCCAGCTGTTGGAAGTGTCTTGTGAGGTACATCCCAAATGGGGCATTCTACTCTATGATGGGTCTAATGAGTGATGAGTAGAGGGGCACTATAACCTCTTTATTTCTAGATGCGAACCCTTTAGTAATTAGATGGGCTACATAGAAGGATTTCCTAACTACTTTGGCAATATGATTGTCAAAGGGGAGATTACTATCTACCTGGGTCCCCAGATCTCTTATTACCTCTTCTGTATTAAGGGGGCTGCCACTTATGTGGGAATTCATGGGTGTTCATGGGTGTTTTGTTTTTCCCAAATGGGATGACTATGCATTTTTTGGCATTTAGCTTGAGACCATGACTTTGACACCAGGTGTCCATCTCAGTAATGCCCTTTTGGAGAATGTCTGTGTCAGCCGGAGAGTCAATTATGGCTCCCAGTTTGCAGTCATCGGTGAACTTGGTTAGCCATAGTTCTCCTGTGTTTGCCTGTACTTCTGAGAAGTATATGCTGAACAGTAGGGGTCCCAGGACCGAGCCTTGTAGGACACCACTTGTGACTGGTTTAGAGTCGGACCTGGAGCCCGCTATTCTTATCGTGTGAGTTCTGTCTGTAAGCCAGTTGGCAACCCATCTCATGACGTAAAGGTTTATGTTCAGGCTGGTGAGTTTTTCTATAATTCCTGAGTGGGGAATGGTGTCAAAAGCCTTGGTGAGGTCAAGGTAGGCCTTGTGAACTACCTTCCTCTCATCTATGACCTTGGTGACTGTCTCGAAGAAGTCAACCAGGTTTAGTAGGCATGATCTGCCCTTAACAAAGCCAAACTGGGTCGGGTCAAGTGTTTGGAAGTTCCCAATGTCTTTGTTAATGAGTTCCATGATGATGCGCTCCATAGCCTTGCAGACCAGGCTAGTCAGGCTTATGGGGCGATAGTTACCAGGGTCAGTTGTGGCCCCTCCATTGTGGAGCGGAATAACTGTTGTTGTGTGCCATTTTATGGGCATGATGCCTGTGGAGAGGCTGAGGTTGAACAGTGTGTTTAGGTGGGGGGTTAGTTCGTTCTGTAGTTCATGCAAGACGCAGCCTGGGACACTATCTGGGCCCATTGACGCTGTGCTTTTGGCTTTTGAAAGGGCTGTTTTCACCCATGTGTCTGTGATTTCCGGGACACGACATTTTCCGGTATTGTTGTGGGCTCTTTTGGGGGTGAGAGGGGGGTGAGGTTTCCACTGAATCTATCTGCCAGGATGTTGGCAATATCAGTGGGTTCAGTATATTTTGTGCTATTTTGCACTAGCTCAGAGCATATCTGGAGTTTCCACTTAGAGTTTTGACATAGCTAAAGAAGGCTTTGTGGTTATCTTTCGAATCCTTGGCTATTTTTCTTTTGAAGATAGCTTTGGAGGATTTTATGAGGGACCTTAGTTTCTTACTGATACTGATCAGGGACGACTTTCCTTCTTGGGATTTGCTTATGAGCCTGTTTATGGCAGGGGTCCACCGGACTGGTTTCCTTCTCTTAGGGGAGTGAGTCTTGGTTTTGCTAAGGATGGCACAATCCATGCATCCTTGTAGGTGCTCATAGAGTGCATTTGTAAAGGTTCCTGCATCTTGGACACTGTTATCCTTTAGTGTGGGGGCTGTAAAACTTACCACCTCTGTCTTAAGTAAGGTGAAGTTTGCTATAGAAAAGGTTTTCACTGTGGTTTCCTTGGTTGGAGGTGGTGGTGTGGTGTGGACATCCAGAGTGATTAGTTTATGGTCTGATCTAACCAGTGACGGGTTGACCTCCGGTGTAGAACACCTGTCGCCCATGTTGGTGATGACCAGGTCCAATATGTTTTCACCTCTGGTAGGGGAGTTTACCAGCTGATCCAGGGCATTTGAGTTTATAAATTCCAGGAAGCGCTGGACCTGGGAGTTTGTACTTGAGTAGTTTTCCCAGTTAACGGTAGGGTAATTGAAATCACCCAATATCAGGGTGTTCGGTAGGACCTTCATGTTTTCCAGTGTCTCCAGAAAGGTGGAGTGGTGGTCCTAGGTCATGGAGGGTGATCTGTAGCAGGCCACAATTTGCATTGCAGATTTGCCTGTTGTTAGTTGCGCATGGATGATCTCGGAGGTATCATGCTGTGCCACTAACCTGGAGGTGTTGGTATCCTTGATGAATATGGATACACCCCATCCTTTTTTGTTTCTGTCTATGTTCTGTGGCCGAAATGTGTGGTATGAGTTGTAGCCCAGTAGTGCTGTGGTGCTCTGTGGAGCCTTGAACCAGGTTTCAGTTACTGCACAGATGTCGACGTTCTCCATACTGAGGAGTGCTTTGAGCGTGTGCATTTTGAGATTTAAACTCCTGGCGTTGAGTAGAATAATCCTCGTTTTTTAATTTGTGCTGTTTATGGAGGTGGGTTTGACTTTTGAGCCTTGCCTAAAAAAGGCACTATGGGGGCAGCAAGAGCCTTGGCCAGTATTCGAAAGCCTAGGGTTGACAGGTGCAAGCCATCTCTTGTGATGCAATGAGGCTAGTCGAGCATGTCGTCCCAGGCTGACAGACACTGGATCCCCTTTGAATGACACCAGAAGCTTAGCCAAATGTTGAAATTGATCATTTTTTTCTTTATACTGCGGTATCATTCTTGGTGAGGGCAGGATGCTACTCAGGATCAGGGTCATACCTGCCTGGTCTCATGATCAGAGAGCGCTTCCATGTCTCTTTTCATGTAGTCCAGGGAAATACATCTCGGGTCATTCACACCAACATGAACAATGACAGAGTCATATTTGTACTTGTTCTGGAGTGACCTGAGTGTGAGTGCTTGTGTTATGTGGCATATTCTGGCTCCCGACAGGCAGCTAACAGTAACCTTCTCCTTGTCCAGCCTACTGAGTGGGGCATCAGTGTGCCTGACTATAAAGTCACCTATTACTAGTGTGTTAGCTATGTTATTTTGCCTTAAGGGTTGTGATTCTGCGGCACACTGATTTTGTGTTTTATGTGTTGTCTGGTTTGTGACGAGAGGTGCAGGTTTTTTGGGTGTCTGCTTTGGAGGTCTCTGATGCTTTTGCAGGTTTTTATTTAGAGCCTCCGAGTATGATTTTGTGTATTAATGTGTATTTTTTGCCAGTGCTGGTTTAGTATGTCTATGTGAGGCTGGAGGTGTGGTGCAAGTGTTAACCTTCTCCTCATGACTGCCTGTTCCAGTCTCAGGTGCAGAGAGCTTAGCCTCCAGTTTAGCTATATAATTGCATCTCTTGCATATGTTAATGTTTTGTGGTAGGAGGAGAGGGTTGTCTGTCTACATGAGGCAGTTGTAACATTGCCTCAGGATACCCAGGTTCACAAGTTGGACTGGAGAGTATACCTGAAATTGCCCTTTGGTCATGCCTGAATAGTAGGGTGAGCTGCTTAGTCACTTGGTTGGTGAGGGGTGAATAATGAGCCTAGCCCTGCTGGGCAATCAAGTGTCGGGGTATATTAGTGCTTGCTATTAGGTCTGAGCAAGTGCTGGACTGTAGGATGCTTTTTAAGTGCTTAGGTTGAGAGACTACTTTCAAGGGGAAAAACTGAAGAGAAGACTTGGTGGAGCTGGGATAAATTTAACCCTAGCTAACCGGCACTGCCCAGACGTGCAAAACCGTGCAAATGCAGTTTTTACAGCAGGGAAATGAAAGAGATAGAAATTAGCCCAAAATGGCCTATAAACTACTAACTTCTGGGCTGGAACCACTCCTCCAGGGACAGATGGCTGCTCAAAGCTCCCACTCTCACAGGTAAACAGAGAAACCTCCTTCTATACAAGTAAGGTATGGGCAACTCAGAAAATTGTAACACAGCCCTGAATTCAGCACTAGCCTGAAAACTGGACTATACTAGCTTCCAAAGGTGGGAAACAAGGAAAAAATGTTTTTTTTTTTGTTTTTTTTTTTGAAAAGATAAGGCAAAAACAGTAAAAAATACAATTAAAACAGCTTTAAATGACTACAACAGTAAACAATACACTTAAAACAGCTTTAGATGACTACAAGCAATCAGAAAAGGCTTTTAAACAAATTACCCAATTATCCAGTAAAAAAATCTCAAAACTGAGCCCTGTTCCTGTAGTCTTCAATCAAACAAGTTCTAACTGCACACTCCTGCCACTGGAGTGCAGGGGAACCTTCTCCAAAAAAGAAGGCCTGAATTAGCGCTCAAGTTATACAAACAAAGCTAGATTCAGCAGGCCTGGATCTAGTCTATGCTACAGCAAACAAAGCACACCAATTTCAGTAAGACACAGTTCAAATGTAATGGCACTATAAGCCTTTAACCAGAAATTCCCAGCTCAGAAGGGCAGAGTCCAGCCTCTCCTCCCACAAGAGTGCAGACCACAAACCTTCTTAATGAAAAATAACTGGTCTGAAGCTCAAGTGCTTAAACCAGAACTATACACTTTTTAGAATAACACACACTGAGCCTTCAATCAGTAGTTCCCAACTTAGAAGGATGTAAGCTACCTGTCCTGCCACAACAGTGCAGATCACAAACCTTCTTAATGCAAAACAACTGGTCTGAAGCCCAAGTGCTTAAACCAAAAGGCTTAGAATGATAGTTACACCAAGCAGTAATAAATACAATTGAATGCTTTTAAGATGACACAAAAGCAAAATAAAGTAATAAAGTAGGAAGAAACACAAATACAGTAAAAGCAGATGAATAAAGTTTTTTTTTTGAGTGAGCAAATGAGATGGGCCCAAGAGGAGTATCCAAATGCAAATTTATAAGAGGGGCAGGCAGTTTCAAAACTACCAAGATTAACACCAAAACAAAAGCAGGGAGGGTGGGTGGGGAATGAAAAAACAGAGCCACAACTTCCAGCTAGATAGTATTCAATGCAACACAAATACATCAATTTAAATGCTGTATTATTTGAAAAAGGGCAGATAAAGATTTACTTAAATTCATGTATATGTCTAGTTGATTGCATGTAGGTCTTAGCTGGCCAAACCCCAGAGTTTAAGCAGAAAATAATCCAAAATGTACCACTTATATAAGGCAGAAACCAAATATCAATGAAGTGAACTACCCCCACTTATCACTGGCTATGCAGGAATTCTAACAAGCACTAAATGTTAACAAGTATTAACTGAAAAAACAGAGCCACACCTTCCAGCTAGATAGTATTCAATGCAACACAAATAAATCAATTTAAATGCTGTATTATTTGAAAAAGTGCAGATAAAGATTTACTCAGATTCACTTATATGTCCAGTTGATTGCATGTAGGTCTTAGCTGGCCAAAGCTCAGAGTTTAAGCAGAAAATAATCCAAAATGTACCACTTATATAAGGCAGAAACCGAATATCAATGAAACAAACTACCCCCTCTTATCACTGGCTATGCAGGAATTCTAACAAGCACTAAATTCTAACAAGTATTAACTGAAAAAACAGAGCCACAACTTCCAGCTAGATAGTATTCAATGCAACACAAATAAATCAATTTAAATGCTGTATTATTTGAAAAAAGTGCAGATAAAGATTTACTTGAATTCACTTATACGTACAGATGACTGCAGGTAGGTCTTAGCTGGCCAAAGCTCAGAGTTTAAGCAGAAAATAATCCACAATGTACCACTTATATAAGGCAGAAACCGAATATCAATGAAGTGAACTACCCCCACTTATCACTGGCTATGTAGGAATTCTAACAAGCATTAAATTCTAACAAGCATTAACTGAAAAATCACAGCCACAGTTTCCAGCTAGATAGTATTCAATGCAACACAAATAAATCAATGTAAATACTGTATTATTTGAAAAAAGTGCAAGTAAAGATTTACTTAAATTCACTTATACGTCCAGTTGATTGCTTGTAGGTCTTAGCTGGCCAAAGCTCAGAGTTTAAGCCTCTTTTCAAAGTGCAGCACTACAAAAGATTGTTAGTAATCTGTACAGTGAGAAAATATATAGACATAATTTGTTTATCACTGGAGATCATTTGAATATTTCTGCAATGATTTTAATAAATGTGTTACTAGTTTCCTTATCTGAAAAATATATGTAAGAAGTGGGCTGCTGCTTTGGAGTTACTTCAAAACACCACATGATATGTTGCATTTCACAGCAAATATCTATGAATGCATTCACCACAGTATTTTGGACTACAGTACTGCCTGCCTCCTCTTTATCCAGTAGAGTTTCATTATTCGGTGATATTGTATTGTAGTACCCCCCCCCCGACGTGCAGTAGCAAGACATGCCCAAACCCTGCCTACCACCCAATATACGGTGACGTTTGCAAGTAATGAATGAATGAATGAGTGAATATTCATACTGAAGTCTTCACCGGCCTCATGATTATGCATCAGGTATTTGGGTGTGCTACAATACAATAATGCCGAGGAGAAATACAAAAACAAAACAAAAAAATGGTTGTGAAGCATTTCCTGCATTCAAAGGAAAAAAATGAAATATTAAAGAACGAAACTGCCACAGAAGCTACTCAATTCTACATAGTGAACAATCGTACTAAAAAGCACTGAAGTTGAATTAATTACTGCATAACTACTTCTCCTTTCATTAAAACATTTGTTTTTAAAACATTCATTCCTACAGAAAGGAACTACAGTGAACGGTCATTTTAAACATCACAGTTTTAATGTAAGAAGTAGTTGTTAGGCACTTATAAGTTGATGGAGGTGAACTTATTAGTGCTTAACAACTTCTTACATTAAAACTTTTGCTTTTAGAACTAGCCTACAGAAAGGAACCCAATGAACGATTGTTCAGAAAAGGGGAACGGTGTTAAAAATTGCTCTTAGAAACATAGACAGCATACCTCTCAACCTGTTTGCACAAGAAATCTAGACAAAGCCTGAAATAATGCAGGGGACAATGACTCTAAAATAGGGACAATTTTTAAATATTGCAAACATACACTTTGAAGGACAAATTTTAAATATTGCTTGCAGAAACTTTGAAAGTTGCTAGACTAACGTTTTTTGTTGTTAACATGGATTTGAAAACCAGATGCAGTTATCATAACTCAACATGAACTCGGACATCACTGTTTCCATGAGATTGGAAATAATGGCATCTTGTGCAATAGAGAAAATAAGCAAAGCAATGTTTTCCTAAGACACAGAAAAAATAAGGTCAGCTCTCCAAACTATAGTGAACAGTAAAAAACCTGCAGCATTTAATTTATTTAGCTCTGGAGCCTCTCAGTCTCAGGAGCATTCACAAATTACATGTACAGGGTGGTTTACATATGTGTCAATCAAGAACCAATGTATGCATGATGTCTCTAGCAAAGCTGCATGGCTGCTTATCATGCATCATTTGCATATTACATCACAGCCATTGACATGTCAATCACACAGGCAATCCCCACTTCTGTACAAACCAATGGGAGAGGGCACTAGAACACAATATTCTTTCTATTTTCTTTCTTGATCCATCCTTACCTGACAGTATGTTCTTTCTGTTTTCTTCCTAACAATCCTTAATTTGTAGCTGCTCTGGTTTTAAAATCCAGCAATGTATAAGTATTCACTGTATATACTTTCCTCTTCTGTAATTTCTATAACTAAAATATCATCCTGGAAGTTCTTGAGACATTGTCAAAATATAACTAAACTTCAAAGAAGGCTGCTTGCCATCTAAGTAATAAAACAAAGCGAAAAGGACAGTGACCTCCAAAGGAAGCCAGCTTACTTTGCACCTTGATTTACTGTATATGCAATCCAGTGTTTGATTAGTCAGTTGGTTCTGCTATGAATTGCCGAGACAAAAAATCTGTCAAAAGCTTCAATCAGAAACTTCAAATTGGTCAAAGCTTCAACAAGACAAAAGTAACAAAAAAGCATTTCTTGCAGGAACCAAGTCTCCTCATCAACCCCCCTTCTCCTTACTTAAATACAACAAATCCACAGTCACATAAGAGAAAAAAATGAAAGTCAAAAAAACATAGAATCATTACCAGTGCACAAATAGAAACCACAACAGCAGTGATTCTCTGTAAACAACAGTGCATAGCTTGAAATACTGTTCACTATACAATTAGCTAAGCGTATGGAAGCACTGCTGTGTTAACACACATGCTGCTGTATAGACCGGAGAACTAACCAAGGCATGCAGACGGTGTTAGGCATAAACATAATAAAAATACCTCACTGTATATTTTGAATGAAGAGAACAACCACTCAGTGTATTCATAGGGTAACAGTTTATACGTACACTTCTGAACTTCCCACTAAAGATCATTTTATGCAAAATTTAGCGTATTATAGAACACATAACTTTCATTAGTATTTTGTGTCTTGTCAAATGTTTGCTAAGGAAACATCCAGATTTTAAGGGTATATATATCAAAAAATGCTGCTGCTTACTCTGTAAAATATTACTGTCATATGTGTCTGTTTATATAATTATAAAAGTATAACTGACATTTAACTTTGAATTCATTTAATGCACGATTAACACAAGTTTTACAACATGGAGTAAGCTGGCTACAAAGAACAGTGAACATTATGTAACTGACTTGAGTCTAGACTTTTTGAAGTTGATGCCTTGATTACAATGGTTCCCTTATAGACTGCCAAACTTTTATTTGGAAAGCTTTTTGATGGGCCAGGGCAAGGTCCTACCAAATGGCTTTTTGTATTCTAGCAAATGGGAAACAGCTGTGAGCTTGTTTGAAAATCTTTCTTTAATTTCCAGGTAACATGTAAATATTTTGTTGCACAGAATAATGAACTAAGTGTAATTACTTTTCAGTGATCTCACTGGCACGCTGAAAGCCATGAAAGTCTTGACAGCCATCATAGCAGTGGAACTGAAGTATTCATACTCCAACTTTCACAGCTGTTTAAAGAAAACAGTCTTCAACTTTTGACTGAGTAAGGCAGCAGAGCAGGGATTAAACAATAAACATGAAGATATAACATATCATATATTCCAATTTCCCTGGGACCATGAAATGGATAATATAGATTATGGCAGAATAAATAATCATCTGGCAGTAAATGTAAAACATAAAGCAACTGCCACTGACATTTGAAAGACAGTGAAAACTGTGGAGTAAGTGATTAACTGGCTGACTGTTGCTGACTTTTAGTAAGATGTAAACATGTAAATTCTCAAGACTAACCTCTGTTAGTTCACAGACATGGATTAGGAAGCAGTTTCTTGACCCATTGATCAGGGGCAAAGGTCACAAACATGGCTTCTGGTAGACATACTACAATCAAAAGCAAAGACATACTTCAAGAATATTTGGCAAATATGAAAGAATTATTAACAGGGATGTGTTACTTAAGTTGGGTGGCTGGTCTGTGAACTAGCTAGGGAAATGGGAAGACAAGGTGGGCGACTGTCCCTTAACTACCACCAATATCCATGGCTCTTTACTTTTACCTGCATTTGTAACATTTCTGATGGTGAAAAATGCTTTACTCTGATGGAGTGAAGCACAACATACTGCCATATCACAGTAAAGCTACACTTTAAGTTTCTCAGAAACAATTGTTCCCATTTTAGAAGGCAGATAACCCACACTTGTATTTCTGTCCTGCTATACACACAGTTTCAGGCTCTGAATGGACACCAAGGAGTACACACCTGAAATTAAGTGCATAGCTATGCAACTTACACTATTTTTTATAAAACTTTTTTATTTTATTTTGTAGATTGATTAATTCATTCATTCTCTGACAGATGTCTTAAGCTGACTCAGTGTCAAGGGATTTAAAGCAGATGTTGGCACTCAGTGAGTGAATACAGAGAAACTAATCCAATAAAATTTTTCGGCTTTTCCCGGTCCACTCATGATTGGCAGTGGATTTTTACGGTGCTGAGTTGCCAGCCCAACGCCCAACCTTCAAAGAAGGTATGCCCATTCAAGCTCGCACCTACCTGCATGTCTTTAGTGTCACTCAATCGTGGGGAGGACATGCAGACTCCACATAGAAGGCACTCCAGCCAAGAATCGAACGGGAGAACTTCTTGCTGTGAGGCGACAACGCTAACCACTGCACCAGCGAGGCAGAGAAACTAGAGAAACTAATCCCATGTGGGGCACTAATCTATCAAAGAATGAATTTGCAAAGACACACAAGCACACACAGACAAAGAACACACAGACGCGCGCGCACGCACACACACACACACACACACACACACACACACACACACACACACACACACACACACACACACACACACACACACACACACACACACACACACACACACACACACACACACAAGTTACTCATGCCTGTGGACACCTAAATCAAGAGCAAGTCCTAAGAGTTAACCATTTACTTCCAGGACTGACCTGGCCAGAAAAATGTGAATGCATACAAAAAAATGTACAATCATCTATCACATACATTTAAAGATTTCAGCTTTTCATTTTTTTTATGTTTTTGTAATCTAGTTATGTACCATGACCCATTCAATGCCTTTTTAGTCACATCCAGAAATCATGGATCTATTTCAAAAAGTACTACTAATCATAACATAGACTGAATAAAAACATTT